>NW_016804694.1:5669745-5718039 GCF_001698545.2 Rhinopithecus bieti
GAGGGGAGGTTGTGTTGTGTATGCATATGTGTATGTCTGATGTGTATATATGTGTGTATGTGTATATATATTGTGTGTCTATGTGCATGTGTATATCTGTACATGTGTCTGTATGTGTCTGTGTGTTTGTGTGTATGTGTGTATATGGATGTGTATGTTTGTGTGTGTATATGTGTATGTGTATGTGTATGCATGTGAATGTATGTGTCTGCATCTGCATGTGCATGTGTGCCTGTCTGTATATGTGTGTCTGTGGGTGTCCATGTATATGTGTATATATGGGTATGTGTATATGTATGCATGTGTATGTATATGTCTGTGTGTGTGTGTGTGTATGTGTAATTGTGTACGTGTGTGTGTCTGTATGTGTGTCTGTGTGTGTATATGTCAGTGGTCTGTATGTGTCTACATGTGTCTGTATACGTCTGTATATGTGTGTCTGTGGGTATCTGTGTGTGTGTGTGTGTCGTATGTGTCTGTGGGTGTATGTGTCAGTGTCCGTGTCTATTGTCTGTGTTTATGTCTGTATGTGTGTCTGTGGGTGATCGTGTGTGTGTGTATTTGTGTGTGTTTGTATATGTACATATGTATGTGTCTGAGCGTGTGTGTGTTGGGCCCAGAGAGAGCTGAGAGCATCCCTTATGCAGTGGGCATGTTCCCCGGGACAGTGATGGATTCTCTCCGATTGCCCTGAGTGTCATAATTCCTCCAAGTGCATGCTCAGGGCAGTGATATTTTTAAAACCCATTCATATGTCAGTTCTGCACATTGCCTGGCCCTCTCCAAATGGAAAGGTGGAGCTGGAGCTACAATTGTGCTGAGATTTTCCATCACCCTATCACCCAAGTTGTCTTCCCCACTGAGAAATAGAGGGCTTCTCCTTGTTTCCCCAGGGACCACAGTTCAGCAGAAGTCCCCACAGCCCACCCCTTTTACCCTCCTGTTCTCTTCCTTGTTCAGAGAGGGGCATCAATGCACAGGACTTCTCAGTGTCCCCCATCCAGCTTCCAAGCTGGCTCAGGCAACAGAAATGTGGTTTCTGGGTGGCTCCCATTGGGTCGGTGTCTCCTGAAGCAAGTCACCTAGCACCAAGGACCGTCATATCCTCATCTGTGAAGTCAGGATCATGGTGCCTCCTGAGAGGACGAAGTGTGGGAATGCTTTGGAGATTGTAGCAGGGGCACATAGAGGTGTTAAGGATATTGTAGCATGTGTGAGGGGGTATGTGGGGATGTTGGGCATGTTGCAGTATGTATGCTATAGTAAGTGTGTGTGGGAGGGGGATATGCAGGTGTGCAGTGGCCTCTTTTCCCTAAAAGAAGCCAGGGACTCCTGAGTGCCCCCTGGTGCAGGTGGAACAGTCCTGCTTTCCAAGGTTTTCTACGCAGAGATGATGTCCCTGAACTCCCTGAGACAGCCATGTGAGTTGGGCTCAAAAGGTGCTCCTGGGGTGGGTGCTTTAGACCCCTGCTACTCAAAATCTTACTCCAGGAGCAGAAGCATAGATACCACTGGAAGGTTTGTTAGAAAAGCAGTCTCAGACCCTAGCCTGGAATTACTAAATCTGTCTGCATTTTAACCAGATCCCCAGGTGGTCAGATGCATAGGAAAGTTTGAGAAGGCCTGGGCTAGGGTAGGAAGATGAACCAGCAACGGGAAGGATATTGACCCAACCTGGGGAGGAATTCCTACCCACTGAGTACATGAGGTAATGGGTTGGGTGACTAAGAGAGGCAGGAGGGGAGGTCAAAGGAGACATTTTTTCAATAAAGGTTGGGACTGGCTGGTGACTTAGGAGGGGATAGAACTGGTTGTCCCAGAGGCCGATCCAGCCCAGCGTCTCCACTTCATTGTGTTGGGTGGGCTGGAAACTGGGCCCCCAGCAGGGCATGGGCATGGGCTTGTGCTTCCCCACCAGTGAGACACCAGTGGCTTTGTGTGGCTTTGTATCGGTGATACTGGCCTCATAGGATGAGTTAGGAATTCTTTCTCCTTTATAATTTTTTGGAAGAATTTGAAAAGGATTGATGTTCATTCTTCAAATGTTAGGTAGAATTCATCAATGAAGCTATCTGGTCATGCACTTTTGTTTGTTGGAAAGTTTTTTATTACAATTTAGTCTCTTTATTTGTATAGATCTGTTCATATTTTCTATTTAATCTCAAGCCAGTTTTAGTAATTTGTGACTTCTAGGAACTTGTCTGCTGTAAGCATTATGGCCTGGGAACCAAGCTTGCCTTCCCTAAGCAGATCGTCATGGCTGGGTAGTACCTAGAGTTCCTTCTGCCGGGTTCGGCAGTTCTCAGGAGTTCACCTGTGCCTGGTCCTGTCCTCAGATCCCTGAGTCTGGTATCTTCATCTGACCCAAGTGTAACTGTGCTGACGGACCTGCTCTGGCCACAAGAGTTTCCTGCCTAGATCCACACCCCTGTTATCTTGCTGGTGGACTAGAGCCAGTTTGCAGGGGAGGTAGAAACCTCGACAAAATCAACTGCAGTCTCTCAAGTCCTGCTCTGCACCCTGGATCTTGAATCCTGCCCTTGGATGTGGACTGAACAACATCTCTGATCATTCTGTAAGTGATCAAATAAGAACTATCCCTGGTGTTCAAAAACTGAGGATATTTTCAGTAGACTCCTCATGACCCAAGTTGTCATAGTAAAAGCTTTTTTGGTTAAGATTAAAAGAAATCTACTATATTAAGCAGAAGACTCAGCTTGAGGACAAATAAACCTTGAAATCTCAGTGGCCAAATGCAAAAAGCTTGATTTCTCTCTCACATGAAGCCCCAGGAGGGTGGCACAGTCCTCCTCAGTAGCTCTCCCTCCACTGTGATTGGGGATCTGGGTTCTGCATTTCTGAGTTCCTCACTCACAGCCAGAGGATGAGTGGGGAGTGCATGAAGCACAATCACTCGGTGTTAGCTGCCTGGGACTGGAAGTGACACATCCCATCTTCTCATGTCATAAGGGAGTATCCAGTTACCAGGGCTCACTCTAATGACAAAGTACTATCTTCCTGGAAGTTAAACTTCCAAACCACTTTAGACAAAAGAGAATCAGGAGGTTACAGGGAGGTCCACATGAGAGTCAGGGCAAGAAATCCAGGCAGCCTCCTCCCAGAACCAGGAATAGGCACTGGGGCGCATCCAGATTCAAGGAAGTTCCTCTTGGGCATCGCAGGTTGCTCTTCTCTACTTTGGGTGACCAGCTGATTCTGGTGTCCCTGGGATGTTCTGATTTTAGCACTGAAAGTCCTGCATCTTGAGCAAGCTACAATAGTTGGTTGTTCTAACATCATTTCTCTTTACCTATTGGCTTCAGTTCTTTTTTTTTTTTTTCTCACTCCTGGCTGAATTCCTTTATCTCTATGCGTGTGGTATAAAGTCTCTATCCCAGCCTGGGAAGCTGCCAACCTCAGTACCTGCAACCACCTAACTAAGGCACTTCCTCAATACTAGCTCCGAATTTTCAGCGGGGACAAATTGATTATTCTGTCTCAGGTCTCACACCCACCCAAGTAGAATAATCATGGCCACCTGGGCCTATCATTTTAAGCGAACAGGAAAAGCAGAAAAAGCGGGGAGGGCCAACAGACACCCCAAATGTGTGTTATTGCATGGCCCATCAGGAACTTTCCATTTTAACTACACAGAAGACAAAAATAGAAGAGGACTATATTTATCCCGCCAAAGGACAGTGAACCTGGGATAAGAGCTGAGCTGCAGTCCCTCCCCTGAAGACCCCCCTCCACACACACAGACTTCATATTTTTAGCTACAGTGGTAGGCAGAAATGTAAGATCTCCCTACAGATTCCCATTCCTGTGTTCACCCGCCTCCCCTTGAGTGTTGGTGGGACCTGGGAATATGCTGAGATGGTCCCTCTAGTGATTAGATTACATTATATGGCAAAAGTGGTCACATACTCACTTCCACAATTACTGTATAAGACACTCATTGTCAACTGGAGAGAGATTCTCCTGCCAGCCTTGAAGGAGCAAGCTGCCATATTGTGAGAAGCCCACTGGCCAGGACCTGGGGTCAGCCTCCAGGAGCTGAGAGTGGCGCACAACTAATAGCCAAGAAGAAAATGGGGCTCTCAGTCTTAAGACCACCAGGAACTGAATTATGCCAACAACATGAAAAGGCTTGGCAGAGGACCTGAGTCTCAGATGGGATTGCAACCCCGACTGACATCTTGATTTCAGCCCAATAAGACCCTACACAGAAAACAGAGTTATGCTGTTCTTGGACTTCTGACTTACAGAAGCTGTGAGATAAGAAATCCATGTTGGTTTTAGCCACTAAATTTGTGATAATGTGTTACGTGTGTATAGAAAACTAACACATCTAACAGGAAAAAATCATGGGGGCATTAGGCAAGCCCAGGAGAGTAAGTTTCAAATGTTCAATCTTAAATCCAGTGTCCACAGGAACAAAATATTAAATCAGCTTTACTCCGGAGTCCAGCTTTCCTAGGCCACCCACATTCCTCACCACCCAATCCTCACCGGTTGGGACTGGGGCAAGGAGAGCTGTCCCCCCATGGGGGCTAGCCTGTGTCATCAAAAAGGGAGCAGCAGCCATACCCCAAGGAAAAGGAAGAGTGTAACACTGGTTTCCCTTTAAATATTTGGACTTATGAAAAGGATTAATAACAACTCAGTTGACAAGGGTGACAGACATCCCACACTCCCATACATAGTTAATGTGAAGATAAATTAGATTAGCTTTTCAGAGTACAGTTTAGCAAGATCTATTAAATTGTAAACTACACATATCCTTTAATCTAGCAATTCCTCTTTTAAGAATTTACCCTACAGAAATATTAACACAGGGACAAATCATATGTGCTCAAGGATGTTCACTGCAGCATTGTTTGCAATAAAAAAAAATTGGCAGTAACCTGCATGCCTGTCAATAAGTGATTGGTTAAATAAACTGTGGTACACTCATACTGGAATACTATTCAAGCATTGAAAAAAAATGAGGTTCATTTCTATGTGGTGACATGTCTACGCTGTATCTATGATATACTGTTAAGGGGATAAAGCAAGTTGCAGAGCACGATGTACCGTATATCATTTTTGTTAAAAGTAATTACATATTTATATGTTAAAATATGCATAGTAAAATGGAAAATATAAACTAAATTTTAGAAACAGTTATTTGTTGAATTATGAGGAACTTTCTGTTTTATATATACTTCTAGATTATGTTTTATGATAAGGACTTTCTATATTACTCATTTCTGTATTGTTAAAAATATTTACTATGTGCATTTGTTAATTTTCTAATAAAACAGAACAATAAATTTTGTTTTTTGTTTGTTTGTTTATTTTTGAGAAGGAGTCTTGCTCTGTCACCCAGGCTGGAGTGCAGTGGTGCGATCTCGGCTCACTGCAACCTCTGCATCCTGGGTTCAAGCAATTCTCCTGCCTCAGCCTCCCAAGTAGCAGGTTTTTTTAAATTAGATTAAACACCTCTAGATTTTTTATCTACCATCTGAGAAACTGATACAAGCCAGCCAGGCTTAGAGCTCACCGTCTAAGTAAAGCTTTCCATAGGCCTGCAGAATTGTCAACAGATACACAGTGATTTTCTGCAAAGGGCTGATGTGTAGTGAAGAATTAATTTCACCCAAAGAGAGGCCTGGCCTTTGCCTTCAGCTACTGGGAGGTATCTCTAGGCACTTGGAACACCATGCCTAATAGGAGGGTCCTTGTTTGCCTGGGGCTCTGGTTACCTGAACAGTCTAACAGTGTGACTTGTGAGCAGAGATCTAGGCCATGTGATATCATTTCCACCTCCAAATGTCAGCCACGTGCACAGCATGTGGCAGAGTCCCAGTAAAAACTCTGGCTCACCAAAGGCTTAGGTGAACTTCCCTGGTTGGCAGTACCCCATGTGTACTGTCATTTGTCAGTGTCAGCAAAGCAATGCTGCCCATGACTTCCTGGGGAGTATTTTCCTCTCTAGTTTATCCCCACTCAAATTCTCCCCTCTGCTCAGACCATGTTTCTTGGTTCATGTCCCCATCTCCACCCCTAGGCACAAAATTTAAAGGGTACAATTTAAAGGATAAAATTTAAAGAGGCCTCACTTTCAGGGCTGACCCCGTATTTGCATGACCCTGAGAATGAGCACCTCCTTATCATTTGTGTCCTCAGCCCTTACTTGCCTCACCCTGGTCCCAGCCCTGAATTCCAGTATCCTGGCCCCTCCCCTCCTCTACCTGCTGATCCTCAGGACTTTTAGCCATAATCACATCTTGCCATTTTAGAAATGCTCCATTCACGCTCATGGCCTCCCAGTCTTCTTCCAATGAACAGCAGTTTCTTCCAGCCTTCAGGGTTTCAAACATATTATTCTCTCTACCTGGAATAACACCCCACCTCTCACCAACCTAAAATCCTCATGACTAATTCCTCCTCAGCCCTCTGTGCTCAGCTTAAATATCACTTGTACCGATACTTACTCCTAATTTCCCCAGAGTAAGTCAGATGCCCTCTTATATACTCTTAAAAAAACATTGTATCACAGTTGCAACTAATTATTTGTGCCATGATTTGTTAGATGGCCATCAGGCTACATGTTTTGTGAAGCTTGGTATGTCAGTTAGACTGGAAGGAAACACGTGTATTTTAATGGGGTAATTAAGAGTTTGAGGCACCCCAGGGGTAGCAAGAGTGTGGAGCCATTACTTCTCCAAGGCTTAAAGGGGCAAGAAGAGAGAGTGGTTCCTAGAAACTAGGGAGATCTGTGGGTGTTCTAGGAGAAATAGCAGCCGTGGCCTTGGGAAGAGGAATGCAAACCCTATCAGCCTACAGAGCAGCAGGGAAGAAACAAGAGGGATAAATGTCTCAGTCTCTATGGCTAAACCCAACTGGATATGATAAGGCAGGAAGCTCAGGTGATGCAGTTCATACCGTTCAGCCTTCGGGGCACAGGGCGGGTGGAGGAGGATGGAGAAAAAAACCTGGAGGGATAAATTAATATGTCTAGCCCGGCAGGGACCATGTCCATCTTGCTCACCCCTGAATCTCTGGTGTGTAGCTCAGTTCCTAGCATGGAGTAGGCTCTTCAGAAATATTGGTGCTGAACAAAGGAATGAATTTCTCCCTCACCTACATCCCAGGGATACAGTAAGATCAAATCAGATCAAGTGCATGAAAGTATTCTGTGAATCATAAAAGAGTAAACAAATAGAAAAAAGCATTATTCTGATTTTTCTTCCTATTGTGGGGTCAGTTTCTAAAAGAGAACCACAACTTCTAGAAGGAACCACCTGGCTACATTTAATTTCTTAGCTGGCTAGAGCACCAGCCACCAAGGACCCTCTTGGCTTGAGCACCTGACCTGAAGGTCTTCTTGGAGGGGTAGCTCTTAGTGAGGTCGCATCTATACCACAAAGGCACTTCATTTTAATTTATTGAGTTAAAATAAAATAATGACATTTTCTAGCAGCAAAATTCTCTCTGTCATACCTTGGGACTAAAGGTTTATTGCAACTTTATTAAAACATATTAGATACATTGAAGAGTCATGCTCTCCAGCCAGCTGACAGAGCCACTGCCTCCCAGTAGATGTTTTGGTTTTGTATTAAGAAAGTTGTCACAAGTAATTTGGACTGGAGCGTGTAGTCATAGACTGCCAAATGTTGATTAATTAAGCCGATGTTTGGATTAGTTCAGCATGATCGTTTCATTAGGGGAGATGACTGAAAATGTGGAATAAAATAACAAGGGGGAATGAGAAAGCATCACGCCATAAGTGAGACCCAAGACAAGAATGCCCACCCTGTATTCATTAGGATTTGCATGTACGTGCGTGTGTGCATATGAGTGTTTTCAAGTATTCCAGCAATGGATGGATCCACGGCTGTAAGAATTATAAATAGTTAATGTGAATTATTCTCCCGGTATCTGCTCCTTTTCTGACCTCGCCTTTGGGCTTGACGTCTCTTTGCAATGACTTCCCCAAGTCAAATTTCCAAATGTGCATTGAGCTTTTAGCCTTGAGTTGGAGGACCCCCAGCCACACTGGGGTGACCATTTATAGGACATTGAGGAACAGCCAGATAAATACTGACAGGGAAAGCTGGGGGTCGAGTTCATTTAGCCACCCAGAACCCGGCAGAAATGTCAGATGAAAGGCAAAATTCTCATAGAGGCAGGAAGATGCTTTTCCCAACCTCAAGGGAGCCAACACTGATGAAAACGTGAGTCTACCTCAAATGTGATGTGCTTTTAAGAAATTGTATTTTTGCTAATACATAACTTAAATAATGAGAGGTTTGGACATTTTTAGGAGTTTGTATAGACGCATATGATTTTTACCTTCATAAATTCATTCAAACATTAAACATTAATGTTCAGCCCTGAGCTGTTCAATTCACAAGAGGGACAAAAGACACAGCCTTTGCTCTTAAAAGATTTAGGATCTATATGGGAAGGTGAGTTTCTGGTGTTATGTCTTTCTAGCCCCACATGTCCAGCCAGCATGCCCTGTGTCTTTCAATGATATTGTACTTGTTAAAAATTCCTTAATTGCATCATGTTCTCTCTCATTGCCAAGATGTTGCCATGCTATTCGTGCTGCCCAGAATATTTTTCTCCCAACCCCATCATCCCATCGCCAATTCTTCAGATAATTCCTACTCATCATTCAGGTTTCAGCTTAGCTTAAATGTCATTTCTTCCAGGAAGCCTTCATTAATCATGGACACTCAGACTAGGTAAGAAGCCCTCATTCTACGCTCCAGAGTATCCTGTGCTTCCCTAATCATGGGACCCATTACATCATATTGTTACTTCTTCTTTAATTGCCCATCTTCTCCTCTCTATCATAAGCATGGGGAAGAGAGGGCATTTGTCTAGCTTGCAACATCCTCAGTGCTTAGCACAACATGTAATAGGCTTAATAAATGAAGAAAAATAATAGAAAGAACATGAGCCAAGAATCTAGATGACCTCTACCAGTGAGAGTGGTGGAAACCCTGGCAAGCCACCTCCCATCCTCAACACCCATTCTCTCATCTGCAGAAAGGGAAATAGATTTGACGGCCATCTGGCACCCACTAGTGTCCAAGATTGATGTCTGGGCTGATGTAGTTACCCAAGTGAGAGTCCTATCCCCACTCACTGCTCCCAGTGAAGCATCGGGCTGGAGCAGAAAGAACAACATCCCCATGAGAGGTCAAAAGCACTAAGTAGGCCGGTGCAGTGGCTCATGTCTGTAATCCCAGCACTTTGGGAGGCCGAGGAGGGCAGATCACCTGAAGTCAGGAGTTCAAGACCAGCTTGGCCAACACGGTGAAACCCTGACTCTACTAAAAATACAGAAATTAGTCAGGCATTGCAGTGGGTGCCTATAATCCCAGCTACTCAGGAGGCTGAGGCAGGAGAATCGCTTGAACCCAGGAGGTAGAGGTTGTAGTGAGCTGAGATCGTGCCACTGCACTCCAGCCTGGGCAACAGAGCAAGACTCTGTCTCAAAACAAACAAACAAAGAGCACTGAGTAAATGGGAATGACACAAACTGATCCCTGTCTCCCCTTAGACCTCTTATGGGCCCAAATGAGGATGGCCTCTATCAATCAACTGTCAAGCAATACCAGGAGAGAATGGTTATTACATTAGTGAGACAACTGATGGATACATATTTTGATGGCTTACAACAATCAGTGGCCAGATGAATAAAATTCTGCTCTGGCCTGAAGAGGATTTACTGTGACATGTGGTATAGCTAGCCAGCTAAGTAGAGACAGACACAGATGGTCCCTGACCTATTATAGTTTGACTTAGAATTTTTTTTATTTTACCGTGGGTTTATTGGGACAAAACCCCATCCTAAGCTGAGGAGCATCTGTATAGATATAGATTTAGGCTAAGGGAATCTGCAATACTTGTTAGCAGCATGTAGGAAGTTAGTTGGTGGATATGGCTTTCCTGGGTATGAAACTTGGACTTCATTCTCACACATGTACAAAAAAACTAATCATCTTCCCTTCTCTCCCTGCCCCAGTTATTTTAATTTCTTCCCATCCAGGAGGACTTTGATGATACCTCTGTGGAGGCCTTCACTTAAGGGAGACAGAACGCCTTGCCTTGAGAATGGGTTCCTTCACATCTCACCTGTCCCCCTTGCTGGTCTCTGGACCACTCTTCCTCACTCACATTCTGACAATTGCCTATTCCTTCCTTCAACTCCTAGTGAAGTCCAGTTGGCTTATTCCTGTCCCAGAGTGCAATCTTCTGCAGGGTTTTGTCGGGAGGTCTGGGAGGAATGGGGTGGTTAAGGACTGTAGCTTCTACCCAGCTTCACTAGCTGTAAAAGCAGTCACAGCACAGTGCCCTCCACCTCCACATTCTCCTTCCATGATTCCTCAGGAACCCCACCTCCCTCTACAGTTTTCAGTAGGAAAAAAAAAAATCCACCCATCGAAGCTGGTTGATATCACAGCAAATTCTGATTGAAAGGAAAAATAAAGACATAACAGAAGTGGAATATAGTATAAATTCCCTGCAAGGTCTAAAAGTCCCCAGGTACAAAAGCTGACAAAAGAGCTTATGCAGAAACCCAACCCTTTTCCCCATTCTCCCTTGAACTTGCCTCCTCTGCAAGAGGAGCAAGCAAACACTACTCACTTCTTTTCTCTGCATGATTTTACTTCCATTTCATGCAAAAAGCTGCTTAACATGCCTGAAGGTAAGTAGATGTATCCTTCTGGCCCATCTACCCTTGACCAAGGCTAGCAGAGGAGAGAAGCTTCCCTCTGCACCCTGGAAAGTGACTCTGGCTTGGTGAGATTGGAGACTTGGTTAAACTCAGATAGTTCATGAGCATGCTATAAACTAATACCTGAAAGGACCCACATTGCAAAAGGTAAATGAGGGCCCCTGAGTTTGTCGCAACTTCACCAAGTGCCTTCTGAATAATGGAAGAAGGAACAGACTTGGTACAATGCATGTCTATCTATAACAAAAGATAAGCATAGATGTGGGGATAGCTTTACTAGCTATGTAGCAGTGTAGGATGAAGACAGATGCATGGGCTTGGGGTCAGACAGAACAGGGTTTGAATTCTGACTCCCTTACCTTGCAAAGTGACTGTCTTAGATTGAGTTACCCAGAACTAGAACTTGATTCAAGGATCTGAGGATTATATGGAGATGATTCTAGAGAGAACCCATAGTGGGGTGGGAAAGTGAGCCAAGGAAGGGAAGAAACCCATCGAAGGTAGGTTAAAGAGCAGATTACCACTGTGGGATCAGTGTCAGGAGAACCTTCTGGAGACTGTGTAACTCATGCCTCAGAGCTGTCTTCCAGCAAGGTGAGAAAGTTGTAATATTTATCTACCAGTCTCCACTGTTTATTGGTTGTAGGCTGCTCCCAAGTATGCTACCTGCACCCAGGTTAAGCAGGCTTTCTTACAAAAAGTTTACAGTGAAAGCTGTCAGTGTGTAAAAGAGAGGCATGATGGCATTCAATACACCTTTGCATAACTTAAAAATGCAGATACCTTTGCATAAAGTAGAAAAAGCAGAGAATCATCATGGACATTGTGATTGGAAAGTCTTAAGCTTACTGCAGAGGGTTTCTTTAAGAGGGGACAGACTTTAGGATCTGGTTTCCACAACCCATATCTCTCAATAGACAACATAAAGTCTGAGCATCCTGGGACCTCCTCAAGCCCTTGCCTCAAGCAAGGACTTGGAATTCATTAGGAGATTTCATCTCAGCAGCCCCAATATACAAAGTCGGTGCATATGAACCCTGTCTCAGCATCTCCCTTCCCAAAAGACTACATGCGCTTTGACTGGGAAAGAAGCAGTGAGGAAGAACTGGATCTGGGTTTACCAGATGACCCACCAGCTGTGTGGTCTCAGAGGTGTCATTTAACTTCTTTGGGTCTCAGTGTCCTCATTTCTAGTCCTGTAATAATTGACCCAGACTTCTCAGAGGCACAGGGAGGATTAACTTAAGGAGGTAATCCATGTGAATGAATATCAGCCAGTCTTCCCTCTGCACCTCCAACTTACCCCTCCAGGGCCCAGAGCACACTGCCAGGTTCTAAACAACCTTCAACTTCTACGTAGATTTGTGACACCCTTAAGGACAGGGAAATTCTAACCCTGCCCTGGGCCAAGAGACATCGCCATTGCCCAAAGTTGGTGTATCCCTTCTCTCTGTGAAGCTAAGATGTGGTCCTAAAGGCCAGGCAATGTGGTAGGCAGGGGCAGGCCTGTTGTGGGGAGGCCCTCAGGCACTCAGGCTAGATTTTATTGCCTCATTCAGATACGCTGGTCCCATCCTGCCAAGAATCATGCATCACTCTTTTCCGTGGCTGTTAAAATTGGCTCTGTTGCATTTGTGATTCTACAGCAGGAAACTATAACTAAATCAAGGAGGAAAACTCCAAAAGAGAATGGTCTCCCCCTCTCCCTTTCTCTTTCTTTGCACAAATACACACACACACACACACACACACCCCACCAGAGAGAATCAGATAGAAAGGCAACGGCAGATATAAAAATGCAGAGAGAAAAAAAAATGGAGATAAAAGGAAATAGAAACAAAAAGAGACCCACAGACTCTCTGCAGTGCGGAGGCCTGGTAGGACAGGAAGTCGCGGAGGGGAGGTGTGGAGGTGTGAGATCCTCAGAAGGAGAGAGTGGAGGAGGCGGCCAGTCATGCAGGAAAGAGAGGCAGCCATGAAGGGACTGTGTTCAGGCTGCAATTTTTAAGATCCTAAATAATAGTAATGACATAGTGTGCACGTGCATGTGTGCATGCGTGCATGTGTGTGTGTGTGTGTACACCTCTTGGGGTGTGCTCATGAGCACTAATGGCACAGAAACAGAGCACAGGCACAAAGGCAGGAAGCAGATGGCCTGGAAACAATCCAGGGGGCTTTTGAGGGTGCTTATTATCCCAGGCAGAGCCTTGCCTGCTTCTCTGAAGGCACATAATCAATACTTCCTGAATGGTGTTGAATGGTGCAACCCAGTCCTTTCCCAAGAGGGTGGATCACAGGTGGGACAGTAAATGCAGACACGGCCCTCCTACCCACTTTTCTTACTTTACTGCCACACCTGCAAAGCCAATCAATAATGAAAAAATGCCAAGTTGCTGGCCTGAAGCCCTGGGGCTCAGATCCACACATCTCTCTTGGAAGTGCGACTTTCTTTCCTTTCTCTGAGTTAAAATGATGTGTTCAGATCTTCACTCCCCTGCTAGACTGAAGGCACCCTGAAGGCATGCCCCATTTATTATTTATCTTTGTTTCACCACAGTGCCCAGCACAGTACCAGGTGCTCAATACTTGCTTGTTAAATAAATGAACTGCATGGTGGTATCTATCACATGTCCCAGGGCACAAAAATGGTCTACAGAGCAACATTTGACAGAATGCCACACACACCCAACAACATGGCTGTGCTTGTTTTTCCTCCCTCTCTCCCTCTCTTCTCTCCCTTTCTTCTTCCCTTCACCAGGATTGATCAAGCCCCTATTCCAGACCAAGAACTGTGCCAGATGATACCTAGCTAAAAGAGACTGAGGCTGAAAGAAATGCGTGCCCTTGGGTCCCTTGATGTTCTGTGTCCACTTAGGGACATCATGCCTTTGGAGGGCATGAAAGAGCATGGATGAGTCCAGCACGTGTCTAGGGACAGATGAAAGAGGTTACATCTGCTACGGGTTGAATATCCCTTTTCCAAAATGCTTGGGACAGCACCGTTTCAGATTTCAGATTTTTTCAGATGTTGGAATATTTGCATTATACTTACCAGTTGAGCATCTGTAATCTGACCATCTGAAATTCAAAATGCTCTACTGAGTATTTTCTTTGAACATCATGTCAACGCTCCAAAAATTTAGAATTTTGGAGCATTTCAGATTTTCAGATTACGGGTACTCAACCTGAAATATGTAAAAGACAAGGCTGGGTATGAAGTTTCAAGTCCCTGAGTAATCTTGGGGTAAAAGTTACTAACTGGATGTTTTCCATGTTTTTTTTTTTTTTTTTTTTTTTTGAAAAAAGAAAGACTGAAGGAAGAAAGGAAGGAAAGGAGAAAGGGAGAGAGGATGGAGACAAGAAGAAACCGATATGACCAAAGAGGGATCAAGGGTTAGTTTGGAAGAACTCCCCAAGAGCAAGGACACTGATTACCCAACAATTCCACCTTCCAGGCCTTTTGTGCCCCATCCCATTTACCCTCTACAACAGCAGTGAGGGAGGCACTGTTATGAGGAGGCCCTTTTGCCAATATAGAAACAGGTCTAGGTGGTTCCAGGAAGGTCTTGGGGTGTGGATCTGAGAGTCTGATTTGGGATTTCCCGACAAAGAGGGATGGGGTGCACACCACCAGGGGCACCAAGTAGCGATGATGATTCAGTCCTGCAGATTGTCCCAGCCTGGTCAGTCTCCTTTCATCCCAGAGAGGAAGGAGTCTGCAGTGGCCTGTAAGATGCAACAGATGCTAAGAATTTCCCTTTTGCAGCTTGAGAAAGAAAGCCACTCCCTCCTACCTTCCTCCCACCCAGCCAGCTCCCAGGTCACATAGCCAATTCATCTAAGATGTCACTGCTGGTAGCCAAGTGGGAAGCTGATGGAAGCCTACTGCTGGGGCATTTAATCTTGCAAAGTAGTGTCAACCAGGCATGTCTCAGGATGCTGTGACTCAGCATGAGTTCTGCCCTTCAGGTTTTCATTCTTGGAAAGTCTCAGCCTGTGGGGCCAGGTGGAGTAGAGCAGAGACAAGCAGAAAACCAGCATCTGCCACCTGGTCTCCAAGTCCTGTCCCCAGCAGCCTGGGGCTCACTCACGGTGGCCCTCAGATGACTTATCTCCCCAAAACCAAACCACCTGGCTGGGCACGGTGGCTCATGCCTGTAATCCCAGCACTTTGGAAGGCCAAGGCGGGCAGATCATGAGGTCAGGAGATCAAGACCACCCTGGCTAACACGGTAAAACCCTGTCTCTACTAAAAATACAAAAAAGAATTAGCCAGACGTCACGGCGGGCACCTGTAGTCCCAGCTACTCAGGAGGCTGAGGCAGGAGAATGTCGTGAATCCGGGAAGCGGAGCTTGCAGTGAGCCGAGATGGCACCAAGGCACTCTAGCCTGGGAGACAGAGCGAGACTCCATCTCAAAACAACAACAACAACAACAACAACAAAAATCACCTATAGTCACTTCATTTTCTGCGTCCAGAATGGGTTGTCCTAAACGTCCCACTGGCTTGGCTTGTCATCCAGGTCTCACACCATCCAGCCCCACCTTATAGGACAGGATTATCCTCCCTACTCACAGCTATCCCTTCTCAAGGCCAACTCATCTATTCTGATTCCTAAAAGTACAGGCCCTGGTGTATGAGAAACTTGATTCTGCCACTAACTACATAGGACCCTAAGCATGTCACTTACCCAACTGTTTCTCATCTTTAAAATGAGCTCATCATTGTCATAACTATCTCACATGGTGGACGTAAGAACAAAATAAGATACGGCCTTGAATTACATACTCGGTGCTAAGGTTAGACACTGATAGATTTGTGTGGTCAGCTAAATAATGCCCCCCAAAGATGCCCACATCCTGATCCCTAGGACCTGCAAAGAGACTTTGCAGATGTGATTAAATTAAGGGTCTTGAGATGGGGAGATGATCCTGGATTGTCTGAATGGGCCCAATGTAATCATAAGCATCTTTATAAGAATGAGGCAGGAGGATCCCTTGGAGAAGGAGATATGATAATGGAAGCAGAAGTCAGAGTGATGTGAAGAAGAGTCCAGGGGTCACAGCATAATCTTCCTCTAGAAACTCAAAAAGCCAAAGAAAGCCAGTTTCTTCCAGAGACTCCAGAAGGAACAAAACCAGCAGACACCTGAATTTCAGACATCTACCTTCTACCCACCTTCAAACCTCAGCACCAAGTAGGCAATTCAAGGCCGTATCTTATGTTGTGCTTTCATCCACCATGTGAGATAGTTATGATGATGATGAGCTCATTTTAAAGATAAGAAACTGATGGGAAGTGACATGCTTAGGGTCCTATATAGTCAGTGGCAGAATCAGGTAATAAACTGTGCTCTTTGAAGTCACCAAGTTTGTGGTGACTGCACCAGCAGGAAACTAACATGGTGCTCTAATACAGACATTTGGTTTCCCTCCTTCATATCAGTACTACTAGACTGTAGGGCTCATGTCTCACGGTTCTCTGAAACTCTCACAGTTCTATCACAATGCCCCACACAGAATATCCTACTAGAGATTGCCTAAAAGGCAGGAGAGTAAGTTACATGCTCTGAGCTTGCAAGTAGATGATCTAGGTTTGATCCCAAGTCTTCTATGTGCTCAATGTGATCTTGGGTAAATCATACCAACTACTTGAACCCCAGTTTCTTTTTCAATAAATGGGATAATGATACCTAACGGTATGATGAGTTCTCCAAAATGCATGGTATTCTTGTTCATTTTCCTTTTAATTTAAGAAAGCACACCCATGTTCAGGTGTGTCTCCATGTGTGTTTTCACTTTTCACAGTAACTTGATGATGGACCTAACTCCACATGAATATAAAATCCTGCTTTTCTCCCAGTTGGCCGCTGAGGACAATGAGTCTTCATTTGACACCTGGGACCCTATTTACTCATTCACAAAGCAAGGGGAAAAATAAAAATTGAAGGGATGGATATGAATGGTTTCTAAGGGCTCCATCATTCATTTGTTTAATCGCTGAATGTTTACAAAGCACTGAAGCTATGGAATAAACCACAGGTGGTCCTACTCTCAAGGTGATTACTGTCCAGTTGGGATAGATAGGGAAACATCTCTACAGTTCCATGGGGTTCATGGTGTGACATACACAGAACATACCAAGTTCGTAGTGCACATAGCAGTGAATGCTCTGCAAAGAAATAAAGACATCAGTCTCTTGGGGATGGAGGGTGATGAGGGAAAGGCCTTCTAGTGCTCACCTCGTGCTTTCCCTGGCACTGTAAAAAGATAAGAGAGTTCTCCCTTCTCTACAGATCTCTAGGAAAAGGGTGCATGGTGGTTCCATGAGTAGTTTTCTAATGACGAACTCCCAGAACATTCCTAGGGTCTGACCAATGTTTCTTGATGATAAAACTCCTCTTCTGTATGAAGTTGTCTATTCTGTTCAGAAAATTATTTTGGAAGGTCGGATTAAAAAGCAGATGGAGCAGGGAGTGCTGAACAGTCACAGATAGGGAAATTAGGTGGGGTTTCAGGGAGCAAGTGGCATCTGGAACTTTGCTCTTAGGACCTCTCAGAGCACACCCAGATATGCCCCAACGGAGGCATCATGGTCAGAAGCACCCTCTGGTTGCCTCCCAGAAAGAATCTACCTTTGAAAAAATGGTCTCTCTTCCCTGCCTTCCTATTCTGAGCTCTGGAGTCCAAGAATTGTGCAGCAAAGGCTCCCCAGGGCAAGGCATCCTAGAGGACCCAGCCTTCTCCCACTCTGGTTGACGGAGAAGTTTCCCAGGGTAAAGCCAGAGAGAGACAGTAGTAGGCTTGCCTTTAATCATTTTCCAATTTGCAGGCAGTGACAATTCTAGCTAGGGATGAGTAGGCACATTAAAGAGGAAAACACTCTGGTTCCTTAACAAGAGGGTAATATACCTGTTTTCTCTTTCTAATGAACAGCACCACAAGATCAAGCATTTGTCATGAATTAGGAGGCAGGAGGCCAGAGTTCTTGATCAACCCAAGGATTAAACCATTCCACATGCCCAGTTGTGCCCCTCCATGTGTGCCAGGCACCGTGGTGGGCATGGGGGTATGCAGACAGTAAGGTATAGCTCCTGCCTTCGACGTGCAGCATAATGCAATCATCTCTTTCTCTAACATTCCTGCCAAGTACAAGGGATATAAACACAACGAAAACATGATCCCTGCCTTTGAAGAGCTTATAACCTGGTTCATTCATTTAATAAACATTATTTGTGAGGTGCTAGGCTAGGCTTTGGGAATCACAGCTAAATTAGACAGTTACTACCTTCAAGGAAGCTGCATTCTCTTAATGCTACCTGAACGGCCCTTGCTGGGTTCCTGGATAAAATTTTGGCATCCTGGAATGCTAGAGTCATCTGGTCCACCCTTCCATTCAGTGTGGGACTAGGGTAGCCACAGAACTCTTCTGGCCAATGAGATAAAACTGGAAGTTGTTGGATGGCTCTTCTAGGAAAACTCATGCAAAAGGGACAGACTCCATGAGCATGCCATCTGTCTGGCTTTAGACATTTGTCCTGTTTAGAAAGAGGTGTGACATTTGGAAATGCAGCAGCCCTGGAATGAATGAATGAATGAACAATGAGAATGAAAGCTTCAAGCTAAGGAAGAGGGATGGAAAGACATCAGGGGCCTGAGTTCCAGTGGTGCCCCTATTGAGGCAGCATGGAGCCACCGTACAAGACCTTGATGGCCTCTGCATCCATTACCTATGCTCCATAATAAACCACTCCAAACCTTAGTGGTTTAAGACAGCAAACATTTATTAATCACTACTTCTGTAGTTCAGAAATCTGGGTACAACTTAGCTGGGTGCCTCTGGCTCAGGGTCTCTCTTGAGGCTGCAGTTGTGCTGTCTGTCAAGGCTGCAGTCATCTCAAGGCTTGACTGAGATGGAAGAATCTGCTGCCAAATTCACTTAGGTGGTTTCTTTCTGGCAGCCTCAGTTTCCCAAAACACAGGCCTCTCTGTGAGTTGCCTGCATATGTTCACAGCATAGCAGCTGATAACCTAGGAGACAGCCAGGGAGCACCCAGGTTAGGAGTCACAGCCTAGTCCCAGAAATGACAGGCTGGCATTAATAAGAGGGGCTGGGGATCACTGAGAGTCATCATAGAGGTTGCCTACCACACAGTCTCCGATTCCCAGGTTTCTTGTTGGCCAGCACAAAGAAATGCCTCTTTCATTTTAATCACTATTAATTGAGTGTTCTGCTATTTATAATCAAATGCACACCTGGTAAAGTCATAACAACAGTTTATGTGTACAGTATATACCATTTACTATGTAACAAGCAATCTTCTAAATGCCTTTTATATATAAACTCATATAGGCCATGAAATAATCTTACAAGGGAGGTATTTTGTTATACTCATCTTGCAGATGAGAAAACAGAGGCACAAAGAGGGTACATAACAGACAGCCAGGAAGTGGCAGGTCCGTATGCACACCCAGGCAGTTGAGCTCCAGAGTCCACACTCTTAATTAACCACTATGGTTCTCCTGCCAATAAGTGCCCACAATCCTGACCTTCTCTTCCTCTTCCAAAAGTCACCTCCTTGGTGGAGATTTCCCAGATCCCACTAGCCCTATGTTTGCCACAAATAGGATTCACTGTTCTCCCCTTCCCACAATGGCTTGTGCACCTCCATTAGCATGCTGCATTGTACTGGCATTAGGTATTTACATGGCTGAATCTCCTTCTGGACTGATTCTGAACTGAGAGCTGCTCCCTCGAGGTCGGGACATGAGTGAAAGTGAATGTGTGAGGACAAGAGAGTCCACATTTGTGTGTGGGTGTGAGTGTAAGCATGCAGAAACAATGGCCATGCAGTAGTCTGCATGGCTCAAAGATACCCAACAGATGTCTGCTGAATGAATGAATGAATGAATGAATGAATGAATGAATGAATGAATAGCAAATAAATGGTATATTCACCTGAACGCTTTCCAAGATCCTTCCTGGAGTAGGCTGAGGACAGGAGCTTTACCATCATCATTGAGATTCAGTAGAACAGTGGTTCTCCAGTTTCCATCAGGACCACCTCGAGGAACTGATTATTAGAAACACAGATGAAAATCATCGCTCACATTTTTCACTCCTTCCCTATATGCCAGGCACCTATCTGAGCACTTGGTTACCTTCATACATTTCATCCTCACAACTGCTTATTGGATGGGTATTGTAGGTAACCACACCTTACAGATTCAGAAACTGAAGCATAGAGAGGTTAAGTAACTGACTCAAGGTCACACAACTTCTAAGGGGTGGACCTGGGATTTGAACCCAGGCAGCCTGGGCTCCAGAGTCTATGCTCATAGCTGTGCACACAATTGTCTCTATACCATTTTCTCATTGCCTTCTCACATGTTTTGCAAAATGGTTTCTGAACACCCTGGGTGAAGCTTAGAGAAATGTGTGAGTCAACAATATCTAGAAAAAGTGAACCTTGTAAAGGCATCTGGCCCCCAGGCCAGAAAGAGGCTGTTAAGGCCCCAGCACACTGGGATAGACTCAGCTGGGGAAGTCAGAGAGCAGCCTTCGCCCTCCTCTGACCCTCAACCATTAGTACTCAGCCCTCCCCTGGAAAACAGGACGGCTGAGACGATACAGTGTACCTGCCCTCCACATCTGTATGTGCCAGACAGGGGACATGGTTAGGTGTGGCCCACTGCAAGCTCCAGGACACTCCAGCCAGTGGCATTCCAGACTGAGAAGGCTGCAAGGTGAGATGGGGGTGGAGGCAGCCTGTTTTCCCCCATCCTCCACAGCTCACTAGGGCAGCCCAGGGGCCAGATGTGTCACTGCTGTGGCTTCGGGGCAGGCTGTGAGGGAATGATCTGTGGTTCTCTCGAGGCCCTCTGAGTGCGGCAATGTTTAAAAGCCTTAAAATAAATTCCCATCTAATTTCAACTAGCTCCCATCTCCAGCTCCAGCTCTCAGCCGGAGCATGAAACGAGCAGGCAGGGTTTCTCCTGCAGCTGTGTCTCCTCCATGGGCCCCACGGGACCCACTCAATGACCTAGCAGGTCTTTTCCATCTCTGGTATCTATGGCTTCAGCTTCTCTCCCTCCCCTCCTTCCCCAAGCTCCCCTGCCCCTAACAGCTGGCCTCCTGGGACTGCGCTCTCTGCTCTTCCCCAGCACCGCTAGGCTGTTCCACAGACCTCTCCACCCGTCTGTAGGTATGGACAGAGAGAAAGGCAGTCTTCAAAACTGTACCCTTCCCTAATGTAGCCTGTCTCTCTTAGAAGCTAGCTGAAGGCTGGCTTTTCCTTCTTCCGGGTCTCAGCTCTTCTCTTGCTCCCAGAGACCTCTCCACCACTCAACTCCCTCCAGGCCCCCGCCTTCTCCTGTCCCCTTGAGGAAATGCCCCTCCCACCAGTTCTCCCTCCCCTTCTAGCCACAACTATGGGGGTCCCTCACACTCCACACTTGCCCTCTTGGGGCCTTGGCACTGAGAGGTCCTGCTCCTTGCAGTGCTCCCTCCTGGACCCAGAGCCTCCCTGCCTGGCTTCACTCAGGTCTCTGCTCAAATACCACCGCCTCAGACAGGCCTTCCCTGGACTCATTACCTCCTCCTACTACCATATCTTTTTATTACACTTATCACATCCTGCCACATTTTTTTATTAAATACGGTAAACACACTATCTAGAACATATATAAGTATAATATGCTTGTTTTATTATTGTCTCTCCAGCTTAAATACAATTCCCTTGAGGGCACGAACACTTCTCTATGTCCTCAGCACTCAGAGCAGTGTCTGGTACACAGGAGATGGTTGTTGGTTGAGTGAATGCATGATAAGTGAGAGGACGAATAAAAGCATGAGTTAATCCAGGGAAACCAAGCTAGGTGCTAACAAATAAGGGGTGGAAGAGCCTGGAGTTGTCTGAGCAGATAGGCTTTGGAGATCAGCGTAGGATGGCCTAGGCTTAGAGCCAAAACTCAGGGGCCAGATGCCTTGCCTGGTTCCCAGCCCAGCTCTGCCAATTTCCAGTTCTGTGACCTTGGGCAAGTCACTGAACCTCTCTGCGCCTCACTAGGGAAGCCCAGGGGCCAGATGGATCACTGCACAATGGGGATGACAGCACTACTCTCAGGTTATTATGAGGATTCCACAAGGAGATATTTGCTTGTAACTGCCCGGCCTATGGCAAGGGCTCCAAAGGTATTAAACGTATGAGACAGACCTGTCTACAAGAGGAAAGTGAAGCCCAGAGGAAAACAGCTCGGCCCCTGCTGCATCACAGGGGGGTGAGGCTGAGCAGGCTTTAAACTCTGCAGGGGGCTTCCTCTCACAGAGCTGCTGCTGGTGCCAGGGAGGAGCTGAACTTCCAGAGCTCCAGAGAAGATTCCCACCTTGGGCTGACAGGTGAGCTGAGGACACTGTGAAGAGAGCAAAACCCGGCTTCCTGAGACTCTGGGGTCTGGGAGAGAGGAAGAGGGAAGGAGCACTGGTCCAAGGGTGAGCCAGAGGCAAGGATCATAACTGAAAGGGGACTGGAAACAGGGCTGGGCTGGAGGGCCCAGCTTCCCCATTCAAAGAGCCTGCCAAGACTGCTGACCGTGGCATGGGCGCCATGGGGGAGAGAGATGTTGCCAAGGGCAGAGTGAGGACTGGACCCTGCATCCCAGACACCTGCTCTCCTGGCAGGAATGGGCAGAGGAAAGTGGCCTGGCAGAACTGGCACTGGGAACTTGGTGGATGGAGACTTTGGGTTGGGGTGTCTGAGGATAACCAGGATTTTTGCATACTGTGTAGGGGGAAGGATGGCGCCAGCAATGCTGGGGTGAAACTGTTGGTGGAGGAGCACAGTGCCCCCTACCCCAGGGAAAGCAGTGAAGTAGAAGAGGGTTGCCCTGGGTGCCCACCCCCCACCAGCTTCCACCACCACTGTCAGCACAAACACTCCCATTCCTGGGGCCTCACCTTTACTTCCACTTCTCCCACCTACCCCTTCCCTCCCCACACCTACCTGTTCTGTGCTTCACTCCCTGCCATTCCTGCTGTCTGCAGGGTGGCAAGCTGCTACCCTGGTAAAGGAAACCACAGGAATACATCAAGGGCACTAAGATAATGTACTTGCATTTTAAGAGGTAATGAATACTCCAACAACCCAAGGCGGATCACTAATGCTTTAACAATTCAGTTAACAAACATGCCTACTACAGCATGAAGGGTTTTGCTCTCGGTACTGGAGATCAGTGGAGTGTAGGATATTTAAGAGCCAGTTAGGCGACGGCAGGATGTATAGGGAATAGTAGAACACCCTTTGCGCTTAGAATCAAAGCAGGCAGCAAGTGCCTGTTCTCCTGGTGAGTGGGAGAGGAGTGACGACTTCGGAGCAAGGTTGAACCTAGAGTCTAGGGCTCTATGAGGCAGACAGAGGAGGTTGACAAAGCTTTGGCTTCCTGAAAGACAGAATTCCTGGGCAGGGGCTAGGCAGTGGCTCCATCCATTTGGGTAGAGCCCACAGGGACCTGGATGAAATCACAGGTCGATAACCAGGCTCTCAGAATGAGAGGAGAGCAGTCTTTGAGACAGCAGGCTGTCCAGGCTGGATGCATTTGCTCAAGAGATCAATATGTAATCCAAACCAGATTGTTCCCTCCTTCCTCCCTCCCTCTTTCCTTCAGAGAATTGGAAGCAGAGGAAAGCAAAAAATCTTCAATGTGAATGAGACAGAAAGTCAGGATTGTACTGACCTCTCTTTCTGAAGATGCTCCCCCTGCCCTCTTCCGGGAAAGGAAGGCCAAAAGCAAGGGGCTGGGAGGCAGGTAAGTCTGAAGAGATGCACCTAGGAGGTGGGCGGGACAGTGAGAGGAGCACTTTCCCTGGCCCTTGGCACCTGCATGGAGATGAGTTAGGACAGGAAGCATCATTGTGGGTGGAAGGGCCCGCAGGGGTGTTTTCCTGTGTCAAGTATTGATGGGCAACTGGTCCATTTGGAGGGTGTTTGTAAGGAAGTACAGGTGTTTATAAACAGAACCCAGGCTAATCTAGGGGTAAAGCAGAGGGAGAGAAATCTGGAACTGATTGAATTATTTGCCAAGGTAGCAGGAGGCTTCTGCTGGACAGTTGAGAAAGGCAGGAAGACTAGACAAGGAGAGCGGCAGCTCCGTTTCCCTATTGGACACATAAGCACGAAGGGAAATGACATGGGTTTCTGTCATCAGGGAGTCTTCACCCTGTGGGACCGACTGACTCCAGAAGGGATCCTTTCAATCCCACCAACAGGGTGGATACAGAGAGAAAAGCTGCAAGAAGACTGAGGCACGAGCAACCAACTTGAGGGAGGCAGGGAAGGTTTTCAACAAAAGGTGACCATGGATCTGAGTCTTCAGGAATAGATGGATTGGAGTGCACACAGTTTATTTGGGAACTGATCTTCCAAAAATATTAGTAGGGAATGGAATCATGAGACAGGAAGGGAAGACACTGAATGAAAGGCGTGTTATCAACAAATGTAAATGAGGCTCAATCCTACTAGGGAACCATGGGAGTTAGAGCAATAGGACAACGAGGGCCTTAGAATTCTCCCCTGAAGTGCGGATATTTAGGGTACCTATTAATCACTCCTATCAGTCCCCAACAAGAGCCATTCATTCCCCACAGTGGTCATTCAGGCTCCAACAGCCAGCAAGAGACTGCAGGCAAAGAGGTACAGGTGCTACCAATGAGCTTGGGTCCATGTGTATGTGCTTAAAGAATAAGGTCTGATGGAATGGCGGGTGAGCCTCAGCTGTGTCTGGTGTAGACTCAGGAGGGTAAGGAAGGGTGGGCATTTGAGGATGGTGGATTAGCATGTACAAAGACCCAGAGGAGATCTGGAAGCGGGCAAGGGCAGGAAATGAGGGAAGGGGGGCATCCTGGGGAATAATGCAGAGATTTTGACTGGGAAAGACTAAATCATTAGGAATGATGACAGACCTCGAACTACAGAACATCTCCAAGTCCAGCTTATTTCCTAAGCTATTCAAGTCTAGGTACTATAGCCAGACTCTGAAGCCCTGGATTCCTAATTTTTTAGGGCCTGAGAAATGCAAACACTAATAACTACAGAGAGAAAGTGATTTGCCCAAACCCACACAGCTGGTTAATGGTCATGCCAGGATTAGAATCCATGACTGTGGCTCCCTAAAATATTAGTGGCCTGGCCTGCAACTGTCCTTGGAGAAATCCATCTCAGGACATAACCTTCCTGTAGATGGCATGATCCCTACAGGCAACCCCACACACTTCAGCAAAGGGGGTTGGCATTCGCAAGGTCTAGAAAGTGCCTGTGCCTATAGAAATAAAGGAAGAGCCCCATTCCTTGGAGTGACTCCAGGCTGCAGTTCTAGCTTGGTTTATGTCCTTCCGGTCTTTTTCCCAGGCATATTAAACCCATCAGGGAATAGATGCCTCACCACGGGAGGAAGGTGAGGAGAGTTTGAGAAGGAGTTTACAAGGTGTGGGGCAGGGTTTAAGGAAACCAGCAAGGTAGGATGCAACACCTGGGGCTGGCCCTCAGCAAGTGCAGTTAACACCGCCCCCACCCCCACAGGAAGGGGTGAGGGGAGGGAGGGAGCAGTTACCAGGAACTGGAAGGCCTAAAGGTCTTGTGGAAGGGCTGCCTGGGGAGAAGAGCCACCTCAGTAGGGAGATGTAGCAGCTTGGCAGGGAGGGAACGAATGCTGGCCTCACTCTCCTTCTCTCCCATCAACTGGGCCATCAGGAAGCCAGAGGGCAGGAAGTAGGTTGATGCAGTCCACACAGGCAAGCCTCTGAGGGCAGAGAGTGGGTGCAGAGGGGGGAGTGTGGATCTGAAAGGGCCAAGGGAAGGGATCTGGCAACCATAATAGAGCGAGTGAGAGATTGAGAGAGTGAGAGAGTAAGTGACTGAGAGTGCTCTCCATATGCATATATATAGTAGAACAGTGCAAATGCTGTTTCATGGCCTGATTTCCTTTGAAACAAATGTTAGACTGTTGAAGAGAGAATTCCCACCTCTGAGGAGGACCCCACTATCCAGCCCACCCTGCACCCAGGGCTGGTCCTTCAGGGAGCTTCGTTGGCTCATTACGCTAACAAGTCTCAGCCTTCTTACTTAGCCAGGCATCCTGATGCCTCTCCTTCTTCTGCCTCCTAATGAGAAACTAGTGTGCCCCTGCAAAGGGAATGCAGAGACAAGCAGTGGTCGTGCAGGGTTTGCCATGGAAAACAAACTGTCCACAGGAACAGGCATCATTCTGGGGAACAAGGGGCATTTCAGCCCAGTGCTCTCAAATCCAAGCGTGCCCACATGTTCCCTTAAAGTCAACTTCAAGTCTGGTTTAGGAGGTCTGGTAGGCGGGGGTGGGGGGTTAGGGGGAGAGGGCTGGGCATCTCTAAGAAGCTCCTGGATGAGGCCAATGCAGCAGCCTCTGCCTGTGCTTGGAGTAGCGAGTTTCTAGAGAAGCTTTGAGACCTATGTGCTCAAGCCCAAGGGGAGGGGAAGTTGGGGTCATTGCAGGCAACTGACTAAAGGAAGTAGAACTTATCTTTCTCCCCAAACCTAACCTGTCAATGGGCCTAAAATTCTACCATTAGAGTCACCTCTTTCGAGTTGGTAATTAAATTCAGCTTCTCTTTTTGGAGGGTAAATCATACTCAGCCCTTCATGCCTTGGCTCTACCCTGTTCGTCTATTGAGATTAATCCCTCAACAAAGGCAAGGCACTGAAGAAAAGGGACACAAGGCTGGGATGTTCTGATGAGATGGGTGGGGCTCACCAAGCAGAGATCTGGCTGTATTTCCCAGTGACCAGGTCTGGGACAGCCACAGCAGGGGTTGTGAGGGGCTAAAACTCAGGTTCACCCACCCATTATGTTCCACAGGAATCTCTGGAGGCTCGAGTCCCATAAGCCCCATCTTCCTATTATGAGGGGGTCTTCCTTTTGAATAACGCTGAGCCGAGAGTGCCTTCTTTAAAGCTTGGCCTTTTCTACCTCTAAGAATGAAGGGAAAAGACCCACAATTTTTCACCTTTGCCCACCAGAGTATGAGAGGTCAGTATGCACGTCTAACTTGGTCTCCTCTGGACTTCCAGCATCTAGAGCAGAGCCTCACACAAAGTAGGCACCCAGGAATGTTCACTGAATGAGGAAAGACTTCCCTGCCAAAAGCTTTCTTCATCAGCTGGCTGCTGGTCTTGGAGGGGAAAGTAAACCATGATGGGTGATTGACTGGATTAACTGAACCCTAGGACTTGAGAATTAGAGGAGAAGGAACTTCTGCCTCTAAATGTTTAAGACACTTGATCAGGGAACTCAAACAATTTATTTTAAGAATCAGGAAACTGAAACTCAGAAAGGAGAAGAGGTTTCCCCGAGATCGCACAGCACATTTCTAGGATTAGGCCCTAGAACTCTGACTCCCAATTCAGGTATCCATTCATTCATTCATTCATTCAACAGCTGCCTATTCCGCAACTGCTTTTCCCAGGAGCTGTTGTAGTTGCTAAGGATTCAGAGTAAACAAGAAGGCAAAGTCCCTGCCCTTATGGAGCTTGCATTCCAGGGGAAAAGACAGAAATAAGCACATAAATCAGCAAATAAATTCAGAAAGGGATAATAGCTATAAAAGAAAGAAAACAGGCCAGTGAGCTTAGATATGTGTGCAGTGGGTGGACACGCAAAGTAAAGGTGGTTTTCTGAAGCTTGAAACTGAGAATTATGCATAGAGGGATGAACAGATACAGCCCCTGCCTCGGGTGCCTAATTTCCTTACTCCCCACATTCTGCTCTGCATCTTCTCAGAGTTCTCCCTCCTGTCCCTTCCTCACCCTGCTCTGAAATAATCAGTCAGACTACGGTTGTCTCGGTCACACTCCAACCACCTCTGGCTGTCTCCCAGCCTCCAGCCTCACAGCCAGAGTGGGAGCTCAGATACCAAAGTGCCTCCATGGTCATACCTCCTTCAGTACCAGAACTGGAAAAGACTAATATTCTGCTTTAAGTCCAAATACCCTAGATTACAAAGGAAGAGCCTGAGGTCCAGAGAGGGCAAGTAACTTGCCCAAGGTCACACAGTAAGTAGTTGGCAGAATTTCCACTTTCTCGCGTCCCCCTGTGTTTCCTCCTTTACTCCCAGTCAGCCCTCTAGGAATCCTCAGGGGTTTTCAGGGATGTTCAGCAGGCCCTCATCTTGGGCTGCTTCCCCTAGCCCCCAAGGAAACCCGATGTGCAGTGTGCGGCCTCTCTGCCATCTTGTGGCTGCTCCTAAGAATGTCGCCTGCCTGGCCAGTTTGGAAAAAGTGCCACAGAATTCTCATTGGGATCTGAACTCTCCTCCCAGTACCCGTAACTTCTGGCAAAAGAGCTTCACCCACATAAATGCTCGCCTCCAAGAAAGAAGCTAGGGCGAAGCGTCAGGCCTGCCCCTCCCCAGCTCTGGACAGACCACAGCAGAGTCACTTCTCCCTTCTGCCTCAGTTCCTTCCTCCATAAAAGGAGGGGAATAATTTCTTCCCACCCACTGCTGGAGCGGTTGTAAGGCAGGAACAGATCATAGATGCATAAGTGGTCTGAGAGGGGAAAAGTGCTACGTCACTGTTGTCATCCCTCTCTTTCATGTAGCAGGTGCCCTAACCCACCCCAAAGAGCCTGGATTAGGTGGGCATGACATGCAGACTTCCCTGACATCTCATTTGCATATGCAGAAGGCTCATCTGCAGGATGCAAGGCCTCTGCTGCCTGCAGTGGGATTAACTCTTTCCATGGCCACTGTCTGGTCTGTCAGGATGTCTGTCTGCAGTCAGGGGAAGGGACAGTATCTGGGTAATTTTGCATCACCCAGTGTCAGGTTCATGAGGTAGCAGGTGTCTCCAGGTGTGCAGGTGCTGTCAGCGCTCTGCCCAGATCTTCTGACTTAACCCCATCTGTGTGTCCTCTCCCGAGGACATTTTCTGTCCACCTGAGCCCACTTTGCCATCTGTTGGCAGGCCAGAGATGTCTAGGGATAAATGCCCTGCTCCCTAACCCAGCTCTGACATGCTGGCTCCCAGAGCTCCCCTGCGGGACTAAGCCCCCACACGCACAGGGATGGCTGACTTGATGATGCTCCCTTATTGGGGCTTCCAGGTCTTGTCCCACTTCCCCTCTATCCTCCTGGGGTTTCCTTCACCTCCCAATAAACTATATGCATTCATACCCTCCTCTTAGAGTGAACACCAGTATATCCCCCAAGCCCTCACGCCCCACCGTGCACCTGGCTCTCTACACTTGAGCCTGGCCAGCCCCTCCCTACCACCATCAGGAGGGACCAGGGGAAGAGAAATTTCTCCAAAGGGCTGGAATCCATGCCTCTCTTTGTATTCCAGCTGCTGCTCCCATCTCCTGTCACGTCATTTAGATCAATGGATTATCAAATTTTTATTGAACATTTCTTGTGTTTCAACCCCTATGTTAGATGCTAAGAACACAGTTGTAAGATTACTCAAGGACAAATGTACTGTCCTTGAAAGGCAAATACAAAATAAGCATACACACAAATGGAAGTGAGCAGTCTGAGTCATGACAGAGGCCATGAAGGAAAGCAGGTTGCTGTGGGAGAGGAGTGGCAAGGGGCATATTACAGGGGAAGAGGCCAGGGTAGGCTGCCCCAAGGAAGGGCTACACAGGCTGATTGCTGCAGAGACAGAAGGAGCCAGCCAAGCAAACACTGGGTGGAAATGCTCCAGGCAGAAGGACCAGGCAGCACAAAGGGCCTGGGGTGGGAAACACGGAGAAGGCAGAGTGGTGAACCGTGACACAGAAGAGGAGAGCCTCTCAGGGAGCTGCTGGCACAGCAGGTAGGGCACAGCCACACAGGGTTGCGGAAGCCTTCTGAGGGCATCTGCATTGCACTTTCAGTTCAGTGAGAAGCCCAGGACAGTGTAAAAATAGGATTAATATGATTGTTTAGACTGAGTGCAGTGGCAGTTAGGCTGTAATCCTAACACTTTGGGAGACCAATGCAGGAGGATCACTTGAGCCCAGGGGTTTGAGACCAGCCTTGTCAACATAGGGAGACCCCTTCTCTACAAAAACTTTTTAAAAATTAGCCGAGTGGGCCAGGCACAGTGGCTTACACCTGTAATCCCAGCATTTTGGGAGGCCGAGGCGGGCAGATCACAAGGTCAGGAGTTCGAGACCAGCCTGGCCAATATGGTGAAACCCCATCTCTACTAAAAATACAAAAATTAGCCAGGTGTGGTGGCGGATGCCTGTAGTCCCAGCTACTCGGGAGGCAGGAGAATCTCTTGAACCTGGGAGGTGGAGGTTGCAGTGAGCCGAGATCAGGCCACTGCACTCCAGCCTGGGAGACAGAGCGAGACTCTGAGACTCTGTCTCAAAACAAAAAAATTAGCTGAGTGTAGTGGTATGCATCTGTGGTCTTAGCTACTCCAAAGGCTAAGACAGGTGGATCACTTGAGCCTGGGAGATTGACGCTGCAGTGAGCTATGATTATGCCACTGCACTCCAGCCTGGGCAATAGAGCAAGACCCTGTTACAAAGAATAATAACAAAAAAAAGAACGTGGTCGTTTGAAAAGATCTGTCTGGCTGCCAGGTGAAGCCTGGACTGGAGGAAACCAAGTAGATGTAAGGAGGCCTGTTCAGAGACCATTGCAATTGTTCAAAGGAGAAAAAGCGGTAACTGAGACTAGAATAATGGAAATGCATGGTGATGAAGATAATTTCATGAATACATCAACAGACCCATAGACACCAGCAAAGTAAGCATCGGGAGTTGGGAATTAAAGTATTTTTATAAGCAAAACCTAAGGGTAACTGTGATGGTTAATACTGAGGGTCAACTTGTTGATTGGATTGAAGGATGCGAAGTATTGTTCCTGGGTGTGTCTGTAAGGGTGTTGCCAAAGGAGATTATTAACATTCGAGTCAGTGGACTGGGAGAGGCAGACCCACTCTCAGCCGGGATGGGCACCATCTAATCAGCTGCCGGCATAAAAGCAGGAATAGAAAGAGCTGACTTGCTGAGTCTTCTGGCCTCCATCTTTCTCTCATGCTGGATGCTTCCTGCTCATGAACATCGAACTCCAAGTTCATCAGCTTTTGGACTCTTGGACCTGTACCAGTGGTTTGCCAAGGGCTCTGGGGCCTTCAGTCCCAGACTGAAGGCTGCACTGTCAGTTCCCTACTTTTGAGGTTTGGGGACTCGGACCAGCTTCCTGGCTCTTCAGCTTGCAGCTGGCCTATTGTGAGACTTCACCTTGTGATCGTGTGAGTCAATACTCCTTAATAAACTCCCCTTTATATATACATCTATCCTATTAGTCCTGTCCCTCTAGAGAATCCTGACTAATACAGATTTTGGTACTGGGAGTGGAGCATTACCTAAGGATAGCAGTTAGAACAAAAATATAAACCTTCTTAGATACCAAAAGTTATAAAAATATACCTAACTCCTCAGATCCCTGCAAAAGAGAGAAAAAACAAAATGTAGTTGCATGGAATATTCTCTTTCTTTCTCTACACTCACGCACACACACACCTATTTACAGAAAATACAAAGGACACAGGAACTTGCTAAACTATCCCACAGGGAGGAAATCAGCAAAATTCAGACTCTGTAAAGCTCTTCAGGGCAAATGATCCAAATTATTCATTAAGAAACTGGATGGACATTAAAAGACATAGGGGAACAAACAAAAAAGATTTAAGACACATGTCAGCCAATCTTACTTGAATCCTGATTCAAACTTTACTAAAATATGTTTTTCTCAAGCCAATCATGAAAATATAAACACTGACCTTATATTTCTGTATTTGAAGAAATTACTTAAAATATTAGAAGTGATCAGGGTCAGGTGGTTATGTTTTTCTAATGTAGTATGTATGTTTTTAAATCGAGTAGATATCTTTTACAGAAATATACTGACCTATTTATGGGCAAAATTATACAATGTGTTGGATTTGTTTCAAAATAACCTGGAGTGAAGAAGTGGATACGGTAGTTGATGAACCAAGATTCACCACATGTTGATAACTGTTGAAGCTGGTGATAAATACTTTGGTATAAAGTATTTTTTTCTCTACTCTTACAGATACTTAAAAAAATCTATGGGAAAAATGTTGAATGGAACCAAGAGAAATGAGAAGATGGAGAAATGTCTTGGAGACAGAAGTGATCTAATATACTATGGTATGGGATGATTGGCCTGATGGGGGCCATGAGGGAACTGGAAGTATCAGAGCAGCATCCAGGTCTCTGGCTTACCCCGCTCATCACACGGTGGTTGTACTAGCCAGCTCGAAGACTGTGAAGTCTCCAGAACTGAAAGTAAGACTTGGCAGGATGGGTTTCTAATGGGGGCTCTCTTTCTGCCTTGCAGGTGGCTGCCTTCCCACTACATCCTCAAAAAATAGAAAGAGAAAGAACTCTGGTCTCTCTTCCCACTCCCTCCTTTTTTTTTTTTTTTTTTTTTTTTTTTTTTTTTTGAGATAGAGTTTTGCTCTGTCACCAGGCTGGAGTGCAGTGGCGCGATCTCGGCTCACTGCAACCTCTGCCTCTGGCGTTTAAGCAATTCTCCTGCCTCAGCCTCCTGAGTAGCTGGAACTACAGGCACGCGCCACCATACCCGGCTAATTTTTTGTATTTTTAGTAGAGATGGGGTTTTACCGTGTTAGTCAGGATGGTCTCGACCTCCTGATCTTGTGATCCTACTGCCTCGGCCTCCCGAAGTGCTGGGATTACAGGCGTAAGCCACCACGCCCAGCCTCTCTTCCTCTTCTTATAAGAACACCAATCTGATCGGATTAGGAGCTCACCTTTATGACTTCATTTCATCTTACCTCCTAAGGATCCTGTCTCCACAGGTGTCACATTGGGTGTTAGGATTTCAACATTTACATTTTGAGGGATCATAACTTAGTCCACAGCAAGGATGTCATTTACTGAGATGGGAAAGACTGGGAAAGAACAGTGGGAAAAGATAAGTCTATCCTCCTCACAAGGTAAGGATATTAGATTTTCAAATCAACAAAGCTGACCAAAGGTAGGGGGACCCATTACCACAATGAAGGCTTTGAAATAAGAATAACAGCACCATCAATCTGTCATTCACTTTCCTTAACCAGGAACTGTGACAGGTGCTTTCTAGGCATCATCTCATTTCATTCTCTTCTACTCCTCATTTTACAGATGACAAAGCTGAAGTACAGAGAAGTTGAGTCACTTGTCCAGGACCACATACTGGCAAATGGTGGAATGGGGCCCTGTCTAATGTCAGAATCTACACTTTGTTTCATTCCATTCTGCCTCAGTGGAAAATCTCTGAGTTTGGAGTCAGAGAGTTCTGTGTTGGAATCGTGGTTTTGCCATTTACTTGTTGAGAGGATTTGGATAAGTGATAACTTCTATGAACTTCAGTATCTTCAGCTGTAAAACGAAGAATATAATACCATCCTCTCAAGGCTTTCATGACAATAAGGTTGTGTATGGGCAGTGATTGCCACAGAGCAAGCACTTCAAGGGGGCAGCAGCTATTGTTAATATTACCATTTTGTTATGTACTTTTATTCACCCTATGCTGTCTTCCCTGGAGGCCCTCAGGAATGTTACTTCTCTGACATCCCTGACAATTTTTACCCCCTTGTTCACATGTATCCTCCTCCCAACAGACCAACAGACTGGAGTTCCCTTTGGGTAGGGATGGGTCCAGAATGGGTAGGGCAGGATGTCGTAACTCATTGCTTCCTTCCCTCATTCCTGACCTCCTATAGCTGCCAACCAGGATAAGATGACCAGAATCTCAGCCACAGTATCTCAGGACAAGCCTAGCTTCACATGCTGATCCCACTATTAGACCTTGTGTCCCATTTGCGGGCCTCATAAAACGTTCTGCATATTTATAATAACCTGAGTTTCTACTCCTGCTGTTGCAAAGCAGTTCAGTGGATGTACTGCCCCGTGCAAATCTTCCAGTTGCCACTGACCATTATTCCAAGTCATTATTCCAGGTAGAGTTTCTCAGCTATCAAGCCCTGTGAAGAGCCCTGGGCAATAGACATCTCAGGTCAGCTTGAACCAGTTTTATGGCATTGAGCTAAACATGTCCCATTTCTGGAGCTGAGCGTCCTCATCAGAGGCTAGGTTAGACAGAGTTCTAAGAGCCACATCAGCCCTGGGACTGAGCATCTGTTGAGGCCCCAGCTTACGTAGGCTCACATGTTGATTTTGGAGTGAAACATGGAAAGTGTGTGGTTCAGTTGCACAGTGGAGGTTGGTTGCACATCCCAATCCCCATCCTAAAAATGTGCCTACTTCTGCATCAGAAATAAAGCCTAGTAAGGTGAAAAGGAGATTTTATAATTCCTTGTAATTCTCTCTGAGGGCTTCACAACATGGATTTTCTGTGCAATTACCTACAGGGAGCAGAAGCGATTAGAAACGCAGGGAATTTTCTGGGTGTCGTGTTAAGGCCTGACATGAGAGGAAGGAGGCTTAAAAGGCTGCACCCTCAGGAAAAGAGAGTTTAGCACTCATTTACACAGGGCCTGTTAGGTGCCTAGACCAAGCCCCAAACTGTTGAAAAATAATATTTTAAATATACAAACATCATCTATGTCCTTAAGGCTATTACAATCTACCTCAAAAGACAAAAACAACTTGATTCCCAGATTACTGTTTTTTAAATATATGGTGGTTTATTCACTCACAGTCAAGAGTCCCTATGGTTCTGAGAACCTACACTCTGGGAGGAGATGGGGAAGGCATGAGCAAGTGACTCACAGAGCCCAAGGTGCTGTCCACAGGAAGGTAGTTGTCACCTCATGTTTATGGGATAGTGGGAGAAGGAGCAGAGATTGAGGCGGGAATGGGAAGTGACCCCTTGCTCAGGATCACACAGTTAACTTGTCAGAGAAAAGCCCAGAAAAGGTCTTGTCCAGGCCTCCGGCGGCCGCTGCAGACACAGACTGTACCACCACAGGTAGGCCTGGGGGCAGGAGTTGGGATCCTGAAGTTGACAGCCACGTTTCTCAGCTATAAAATGACTCGGAGGATTTTTGTCAGGTTTACCACTCTGCTTTGTAAACTATGAAACACTGTATATGCATGACCCAGATATTTAGAAAATATGAAATAAAGCCTTGTTATTAATACGCATCATTGATATTTTAAATTACATGTATTAACAATAATAACAGGATTAAGCCCATAGAATCTCAAGAGTTAGAAGGGTTCTCTCATCAGCCTTCCTTATCTGGTGTTGGCATCCCCTGTTCTCTATCTGTGCCAAGTGGTATTAATCTCATTACAAACGATGAACACATTTAATTTCAGAATCCTCCCTGAGAAGTGAGCTACTTCAGGAGAAATTCTCATACACATCCTCCAACCAGCCTGGCGCTCAATGGCTTGAGCACTAGGCCCATGGGACCCGTGGTGGGGAGGGACAGGCCATCACCCTGACCCTCTTGGGAAACCCAGAGCTCCAGAGACCACAGAGTGACCCCAGCCTCTGTGGCTTTACCTGGGCCCAGCTGAAATTTCTGTGATGCCCATTGTCTTCCTGCCAAGCTGGTCCTGCTCTTCATGACTTGGAGAAGATAAGAAAGCAGAGAGGGACAGGGGACAGCTGATATCCCCTGTGGCCCTGGATGAACACTTTGTTGTAGTTTTTACCAATGGAAGATCTCATGAGAACCCATGTATTTCCAGCTGTCCCTGCCGCAGCACCCAGGCTGGTCATGAGAAGCCAATACAGTTGCATTCAGCACCAGCTCACACTGTCATCTTGGTGCCTTCATCATCCCTCACCCAACTACCTGTTTCTCAGGACTGCCGCAGCAGCCTTACAGCTGAACATCCATGGGCCCAAGTCTCCCACAGTACCAGGTCTTCTGGTACAGGGGTCCATTCCTTGTAGAAATAAGAGTTCTCCTCTTATTAAAGTGAAAATACACATAGGATGGTTCTCTAACTAAACCACAAGTACCAAGTCACCTAGTGACAGATGAGGCTGTGCTCAAAAAGGCTGCAGACTGCTGTCAGCCCCCTTAGGCAGAGTGAAGGGCTGTGGGTGTGGTATACAGGGGCTGGCACACAGAAGGCCAGGCCCTCTTACACACTACCCCTAACGTCCAGCTTCCCTTCGGTGCAAGCCCACTGATCCTGACTGGAAGATGATCCTAACCTGGTCATCTGAGCTCACCAACCCAACCCCTGGCAATAACATACAAAATACTGTTCTTAAGTGCTTTGAGGGGGTCTGGTTGACTGGCCAGGCTCCTCAGGCCAAAACAAAACTTTCAAGTTCTTCTAAAGTTTGCTGTCAAGGCTAAGGGACTCTGTCCACATTAAAGTGTTGGCTTTGGTGTTGATGCCACATGGAAAATATCTTTAGGTCACAGCTGAGATTCAGGACAAGGATACTTGGAGTTGTGACAGAAGACAAGACATCTGGTTAGGTATAGGGCTCTGTGCCAGGTATAAGAAGATCGGGGAAAGGTACTACTCTAATTTCCATTCCAAAACTATTATAGAAGGAGTTTAAAAAGATATCTTGAATTTGTGGGTGGTCTTCCTCTCCCTTCTAGCGCACAATTACGTCATTGGGGCTGTCAGAAACCAAAAAGTGGGTACTGAACAGTATGTAAAATTATGTTCTAACATCTCTAGAGAACTCAAATTGTCATTGTCATCCTCGAAAATGTTCAAATGGACACCCCCTCTCATTTACAGAGAAGAAAACTGAGGCTAAACGTTTAAGTAGCTTTTCCAGATTTGCATAGGACTTAGAACTTACAAGGTGGAGTGGACCCCAGCACGGGTGTTCTAATTTCCTACCTGGAGCTCTAGCAAGTACCCACCCTCCCACCTCATCTCTCTTATTTAACAGCACCACATCACACATTCAATGGAGACACGAGAAGTGATACTGAGAAACACAAAGCAGCAAAAACAATGCCCAAGAAGCAGGCCATGCAAGAGCTTGGTAGACTGACCAGCCTTCAGGCTTGGCAGGCTGGGCCAGAGCTTCCCACAGAGCCCACGGGTCCCTGCTGGCTCTGAAGTGGCCTGTGAGGGGCCTGAGGAATCCACCCTCCACTGGTGGAAGAAGTGAGGGGTAAGAAAGAAGGGTTCATCCAGAAACAAATAGGAGCCCCCTAGGATAGCCAGAGCCCACATGCAGCCCCCTCCACAGGTGGCTCCCAGCCCACCATTCCTGCAGGGAGAAGGAGGGCATGGTGGGGGCCACATGCCTGGAGAGCCCAGGCAGACCCAGCCACCACTACTGGGACTAGGCCCCAGGGCCTGTCCAGCCTCCTGCCCAGCTGCCTCTGAGGAAAGGGGATGGGGTGAAGGGAAAAAGTGAGGGAGAGAAGTCTACCTCTCAGCCAGGAAAAGCAAACTCCCCCAGGCTCTCCCTAAATGCCCTGGGGCTCGCTTGGCCACCCCTGCAGAACCACACACTCAGGCCTCCTCCAATTAGAGGTTAAGTGTTGTTTCCCACCCACCGGGCGTGGGTGCTGGAAAATGATGGCCTTAATAAAGTTTAAAAAAGAAACACAGTAGCCTTCTTTGGGTGGGTAGTCCTCTTCTTTGGATGGGAGAAAAAGGAACTTTCAGAAGATTCTAAAACATCTGGATAAACCAAGACCCTCTGAGTGGAGGCTCAAAATGATAAAGATTTTGTGATCCCAGGCATTCCAAAAAGCTCCACGACCCAACTTCCATGAAGGGAAGGCTGAGGCCAAGGGAGTGAGGGCTTCTAGAAAATTCCACGGTCCCTAAAGAAGTCATACGGTGACCTTTCAAGACAATAGGGGTTCTGAAAACTAGCCTTCTAGAAAGTTCCACAGGTTGAGATAGCCCTCAACCCAACCTCCATGAAGGAAAGGCTGGGGCCCAGAGGGTGAGACCTGTGCCTTCCAGAAAGTGCCATGATCTGATAACTGACTTGTGACCCAGCAGGGGCATGGGGGAAAGGTGGACAGTGTTTCCTACCTGGAGCTCTATCAAGTACCCACTCTCCCCCCTCCTTTCTCTTATTTAACATCACCACATCACACATTCAAAGAAAAAACTAGAATTGACACTGAAAAACACAAGGCAACAAAAACAATGCCCAAGGGTTGACATACAAACAAAGACACAGGCCATGAAAGAGTTTGGAAGACTGACCAGCCTTCGGTCTTGGCAATCACCACCCTATTACACTTCTAAAAAAACCAAGGCCAGAAAGACCATGTCACTGTTATCCATTGTCAGTGACAAGGCTGGAAACTTGACTGGCCTAATGCCAAAATCCCGTTATAATCTGAAGCCTCAAGTAAGGGAAGACATTTGAGACAGGGCCAGTGCACGAATTGGAGGGATAAGAGGGAATCCTTCCTCTTGTTAGAAATCTTCCTCACCATCCTCCCTTCAGGGGCCAGAGACCCCTAATCTTACCCCTCAAGTGCCAGAAACCTCAAGTCTCCCGCTTGCAGGGGCCAGGAAACCCCAGGTCTCAACCACCAGAGCACAGCCACTGGGAGAGTCACTGAGACAGTTCATGAGAGAAGGAGCAGCCAGGAGAGCCCCCAGTTCCTCGTACTGGAAGGTGGTCTGGCCCTCAGTCTAGTTAGAGCTTGGCATCCTGGTATCAAGTGGCTTAAGTGCCATGTATCCCACTGTCTGGAAAGTGTACCAGGTGACCCAGAGACCACCTTCCAGTAGGCAGGAATCAGAGGCACAAGCTGCCTGCCAAGAGTCCAAAGCACTGGTGTAACCCTGAGGGGCGAAAAGGAACATCACAGTGGGTGGCCACCCCATGCTTGCTTTGGGGACTGATACTAGGGGTTCAGGACACCTGTAAGAGGTCTAAGGCAACTGAGTGCTTCAGCATTGTGGGGTCTAGGCAGCTGATCCCCTGTGAGATGAACCAAGGCTGTTGTGGCCGACTGGGTGGCCTAGGACCCTGGTAGGCCTTGAGATGTCAGGACACAGGCTGGGCGCTGGGCGCTGGGCAGCTGGTATGCACCAGGAATAGCCAAGGCACCCCGTCTAAGAGGCAACCCTGTGGATGCAACATTGTAGGAAATAGGTGGCCTGGAGCCAATGTGCTTTTCAGGAGATAACAGTGTCTCCTCTCTGAAGGCCCATTGGCAAGTGGGCACTGGACAGCCAAACCAGCACATGCTAAATCAACTAAGGCACTAAGACCATCTTCTAGTCCTTTCTGGGGCTGGCAGCAGAGGTGCTGGTGTGGCCCAATGACAGGGGATCAATGGGACTGGGAAGATAATATACTTCAAAGACATCGAGGAAATGGGGTGTGTACTTCCTACTAGCTTTTGAGATTTGCAGAGGGCCAGGCCAACTGTCAAGGGTCAAAGCACTGCATGAACTTAGCAGTGGGAGTTTAGAGAAGGCTGAGCATCCAGGACACCAGAAGGAGAAGCAGGCCACGAGAGGTGAATGTGAAGGCCAGTCGGCAATGCACACTGAAAACCACAAAGGCCATGCCAACACCAGCCTCAATGGCTTTAGCAGCTGGTACCAGTGGTCCAGGCTCCTTGCCAAGGGACTGAGGCATTGATGTAACCCGGGGGATGTGGGTTATGTGGGCAAATTGGGGGCCAGGCAATCATGCCCTCTAAGAAGAATCTAGTCAATGTGCCGACTACTACTGCCAAGGTTTGAGGCTTTAGTGCTGACCCAGTGAAGCAGGGTCCAGTGAGACCAGCCAATACACCTTAGGTAAACCAAGGCAGTGTGAAAACAATGCTCTAATCGTTTGTGGGGTGTTGGTGTGGCCCCGGGAATCTAGGGTGAAGGGGCCCAGGCAGCCATGATACTCTGAGAATTTCCAAGGCAATGCAGTGGCTTCTCTGCAAGGTCTTTTGCGGCTGGAACCCACGGTTCAGGCCCCTTTTCAAGGAGTCATTGGTGTGGCCCCAGCAATAAGGAGAATATGGGGAAAATGTGGAGCCCAACTCACAGGATTGACAGAGAAAATACAGGATGCCCAGCCCAATCTGAATTTTAGATAAACCACAAATAATGGCCTGAAACATACAAACTATGATTTGTTGTTTATCTGAAATTTAAATGTCACTGAGCATTCTGTATCTTCATTTGCTAAATCTGGCAAAGTGCGATCCATTCAGCCCATGTATCCTAAGAGCCAAGGCAGCACAGAGGCCACCCTCATCACTGTGGGGTGGGCACCAGATGCTTTGTCACTGCCAAGGGCGAGTCCCTACTATGGCCACAGCGGTGTGGGAAAACACCAAGGCAAACCGCAACGACCCTCTAATGCAGCCCTGCCCAACAGAGGCACGTGGGGCATTTTACACATGTGCCTCAGTAGCCACATTAAAAAGTAAAAAGAAATAGGTGAAACTGATTTGAATAAACCAATATAGCCAAAATAATATCCTTTCAACATGTAATTAATATAAACATATTAATGAGATATTTTACATTTTTTTTTAGGACTAAAGTTTCAAAATCCGGTGTGTAGCTTGGCCCATCTCAACTTGAACTAGGCACATTTCAACATTTCGAGTGCTCACTAGCCACCTATACCATGGTGCAGCTTTCTTTTTTTTCTTTTTTCTTTTTTCCTTTTAAAGGCAGGGCCTTTCTCTGTCTCCAGGCTGGAGTATAGTGGTGCAATCTCGGCTCACTGCAGCCTCAAAGCCTGAGGCTCAAGCAATCCTCCCACCTCGGTCTCCCCAAGCAGCTGACACTACAGGTGCACCCCACCATACGTGGATAATTTTTGTATTTTTTGTAGAGGTGGGGTTTTACCATGTTGCCCAGGCTGGTCTTGAACTCCTGGCCTCAAGTGATCCACCTGCCTCAGCCTCCCAAAGTGCTGGGATTACAGGCATGAACCACCATGCCCAACCCATAGTGCAGCTCTTATAGCTTCTGGGGATGGCACTCAGCACCTTGCGAAGAGTCCCAGGCCTTGGTGGATTCCAGTGATGTTAAGGATGTAGGGGCCAGGGAGCCAATGAACTCTAAGAAGAACCAAGGCAATGTGAGGACTACTTTCTCATGACTACTTGGGTTTCCCTGGTGGCCCAGCCCACTGCCAAGGGTCTGTGATTTTGGGGTAACCCCAGGGATGTGGGGGACTGGACAGTCAACACACTCTGGGAAGAAGCAAGGCAAGGCTTACATTCCTCTCTAATGGGTGTAGAGACCTGCACCAAAGCCCTGGGCCCCCAACCTAAGGACTGAGTCAATAGAGTTACCATTAATTTGGGGGAGATTTAAAGTTATTTGAACGGGGCTGGGCAGCCAGATAATACCTGTGGCAAGAGCCAAGTTAATGCAGTGACTATGTTCCAATGACTACAGTGGCTGACTTCAGAAATCAAGGCACCCTGATGAGGGGTGAGGTGGGGAGTGGTAGCCAACCAATACTGTCTTCAAAGAATCAGGTGACATGGTGAGCTCTGGAGTTGGCACCAAAGGCACAGGGCCCTACCAAGGGTCCCAAGCACTGATATGGCCTGTAGGACTTGAGGAAGGGGGTGGGTGGGAGTCAATACTCTCTCAGAAATAAATTCAAGGCATGTGGTCTTGCAGGTGGGGCCGAGCAGCCACTGTGCTCAATTTCACTCTCTGCCCCAGTAGTACTCAGATCCCTCCCTCCAGAGCCATTCCTCCTCCCAGAACCTGTGCTCTTCCCTGCAAGAATGTCTCCAGCTGACATTCTTGGCATGGCAACTGGACACAAAGTGTGCCTACCCCCTGGGATAGCCCACACCAGGCAAACAAAGCAGGGAGAGGTGGTCATTTTCTCTTGTTATCTAAGTTCCTACACAATTGCCTCCGGTCCTCAAAGCCTAAAATGTTGGCTAATCCCTGCTCTATATCATGACTTTCAGAGGCTGGACCAAAGATCAAGGCCCCTGACAGGGATCTTAGGCCTGCGGGTGGCTCCTGTGATATGTGGGAGGGGGCCAGGCAGGCAAAACACCAAGAACCAAGACAACATGGTACCCACGTTCTAGTGCTTTCTGAGACTGGCACTAGAAGCTAGATTTCCAGCCAATATTTGACACTTGGCATGCCCCTGGAGATGACATCAGCCCTGGGGGTAGGGTTGATGTCCCTGAGATTGCATTAGCCCCGGGGAACAATTTGAGCTCCCTAATGACCTACCACTGAAGGGCAAGTGAAGACCCTTCACCAGGGCAGCTTGCTTACTCAACTATACATTGCCAGAAAGGTGGCTGGCATGAGACAGACAGAATCATTTCATTCCCTGGTCAGGAGTTTTCCTGATCAAAGTCCAGTTATAAAATATGGGTGTATGAGGGATCCACAGAAAATGTAGCCACATGAGGATGGAACTGTCTAACACCTGTGATGTCGGTAAACTCAATGAGTGGAGGACGGCAGAATGACTCTGCTCTGTTAATAGTTTCAGGGTGGAAGGAAAATGTGGATGCGTGTTCTGAAGTAGGAGCCATGGAAAAAAGCTGGCCCGAAAGAAGAGTTCCTCTTCTTGTGCAACAGGACAGGGGGGTGAAGGAGAGTACAGAGACCCACCAAGCTGAGGAGCTGGGAATTTAATCATTAACTTGGAGAGGTCTAAGGTGATTGGATGTTACCTCTGTCTGCGGAGTAGGGTTGAAGGTGGAGGGCAGGGAAAGGTGGAGGCAGGAGTGGGGAAAGAGGGGAAAGGAGTGGGGAAAGAAGGGAAAGGAGTAGGTGCAGGAGGTGCTTGGAGCACATTTGCAGCTTAGCATAAAGACTGGAGCCTCATGAAGAGGGCTTAAAAAGGTCAGACGCCAGCATTCAGATCGGTGTCCTCCAGCTAAATGAAGTTGTATGGGCCATTTTCAGAAAATGTTGGGTATTGTGGTCCCTGGCTGAGGAAGTACCCAGAAGGTCAAGGTGCCCCATGACCAGGGTTCAGGTTTAGCAAATCAGGGGCTGCTGAGCTCTGAGTGTGTGTGCACCCCAAAGTCATATGTTGAAATCCTACCCCCCAATGTAATGTATTAGGAGGTAGGGCCTTTGGGAGGTGACAAGGTCTTGAGGGTGGAGCTTTCATGAATGGGGTTTGTGCCCTTATAAAGTACCAGACAGTACTTCTGGTACCAAGAAGTACTAGATAGCTGCCTTGCCCCTTCTGCCATGTGAGGGTGCAGCAAGAAGACCTACTATGGACCAAGAACGGGGCCCTCACCGGACATTGAATCTGCTGGAGCCTTGATACGGGCTTCTCAGCCTCCAGGACTGTGAAAAATAAATTTGTTTTTGTTGTTGTTGTTGTTGTTGCTGTTGTTGTTGCTGTTTCAAGATGGAGTCTTGCTCTCACCCAGGTTGGAGTGCCGTGGTACAATCTCGGCTCACTGCAACCTCTGCCTCCTAGGTTCAAGCGATTCTCCTGCCTCAGCCTCCCGAGTAGCTGGGACTACATGCACGCGCCACTGCGCCCAGCTAATTTTTGTGGTTTTAGTAGAGATGGGGTTTCACCGTGTTGTCCAGGCTGGTCTTGAACCCCTGACCTTGTGATCCAATAGCCTCAGCATCCCAAAGTGGTGGGATTACAGGCATGAGCCACCACACCCAGCTGACAAATTGGTTTTTAAAATAAATTTGGTGGTAATACATTTAAATAAATTTATTTTTATAAGCCATCCAGTCTGAAATATGTGATAGCAGCCCTAACAGACTAGGACAAGAGCCAGACCCTTTCAAGGGCGAGAGAATCGCTGTGCTATCAAAGCAAAATGGCTGACAGAGGTGGTGTCAGAGGTGCAAGGGGGAGTAAGGACATCATGAAGCTGGAAGGAGACTTTGGAGGAAGCCGAGGCCCAGCACTGCAGTGAGAGTAAATAAGAGCTCAGCAGCAGTTCAGTTTGGAGTTGAGATTAACAAAAGGAGCGGGAGTTGAGGTCAAAAGAGAAGCCTAAGGTTTGAGATCTCGGACGTGTGGAAGGTGTCTGTCGAGGCCTGGCTTATGGCTTTGTCCATGGTAGCAGAGAGTAGTTGAAGAGGCATGGCAACAGGAAACCAGGATTCTAGAAAGGTCACTAACAAGGATATTGAAGTGACTACGGATGCCCGCCTAGCAGGATGAAGAGACCACAGGACAGGTTCTAACCTTTCTGGAAGGTAGGAGAAGTGTTCAAGGCATGCAAGTGGTGGTAATAAATTGCACATGGTACACTTTGCAAACAAGAGCTGTGAAGTATGTTTTAGATTTATAGGATTGAATGGAGCAATTTTCTGTTCTCCTGGAGATGGAAGGTGAAGAGGAAATGGAAAGGCGAGGGACATTTCAGTTATGTACAGTGGTACAAGATGTGAACCAGAAAAGCTGTGGTGAGCGGGAGAGTACATCATCAAGAGAGGTAATGGGAGTGCAGGAGTCCTACTGCTTAGTGCTCACTATTCAAACCCACACTCCAACCCTCACCTTGGAAGTATTTACAAGAGGAGTGCACTGGTTCTCATGGAAAATGGGCAGAAAGGTCATGTGTGCATCTATTGCTGCTGGCCAGAAATGACTGACTCAGAAGTCAAAGAGAAGGAAACAGAGGTTAGTTATATTTTATAGACATGCTTCTTTCATTTACTGCAAATTCTGGTACATCTGCATTCTGGTACATCTGCATCTCTAAGTTTGGTGTAAAGTGCTCTGTGATTTCAAGTTGCTGTGGATAAATCTTTCTGTGCACTTGAGCTCTTCTGGAACTCCGGAGACACCAAACATAATGCTTCAAACAACTACAAAATTCTCACAATTGATGACTACATTTACCCCTTCTCTTTTTTAAGCATAAAAATTGTTAAGTGCAATGTCTGCTTTCCGTGTAAGATCTGCTTAATCTGGATTCCCGTTGATTTTTTCTGGGTTGTTTACTCATTGATTTGGAAGCCTTGCAGTCTCTAAGAGTCTGTTAATGGTGGTCATGTAGGCCTGATCAAAGTTTGCTTATGATTTATTGTCCAATTTTATAAGGTTTGTTTTCATTAAAACTCTCAGAGATGGCACGAGTTCTTTCTATGAGTAAAAACTTTCTGCTCACATAGACCACTGGATATTCCATATTCATGCATGTGAAGGAGTACTCCTCTTAAATCTGCATCTTATAGCCATTATAAAAGGTTCCCAAGATACTCTTGGCTGGCAGCTCCCTACATTGCAACTATGTGGATTAAATCACGGAGTAGTCTGATACTAGCAAGGTGAAGAGCAAATCTCCTATGATACTATGCTAATCCCAGGAATGATCTGCCCTAGTTGGTATTTAATAAAGTGGTCCTTTTCTTTTATTATGGCAGCTTTTCTCTAGTACCTAATAGTGAATCTTTTGTGACTCAAATATTTACCTTCAGCTATCCCAAGACAATAATTCACTGAGGTTTGGCACAGAGACAGAAGTAACTGAAGATGGTCTAAGCATTCTTCAAAGCTGTGATCTGAAGTTGCTGCTGTGCTCTCCATGCAGGAAATGTCATAATATGATGATTCAGCTAATGACTGAGTACCTACCATAAAGATTCCTCAGGTCAGGCAGCATTTAAACACGCTAGAGTATTATTTAAGGGGAAGGATCGAAGATCAGGCTAAGTAGATTGCATGATGATGTATTTAAGCTCTGTGCAAACACATATGCATCCATCTAATTCTTATTGCTCTATGTGGCAGAAAATGACCTACAGACACATCAAACACCATGGCTACAAAAACAGTAAGTAGAGAGCAAGTATGAAGATATAGATGCCTTTCAGTCAGGATGAGGTCACGAAAAGAGACTCAGCATCAGTTTGTTAACAGACAGAATTTCACAAAAAGAATTAGATAACAGATACTGGAGAGCTGAAAAGGCAAAGGCGACCACTGCAGCAACCCTCTCCAGGCCAGGAGAATAAAGGGGGCAAGGATGGGGTTATTAGAAGCTCAGGGAAAGGTGCTGATGTCTCAGCAGCTCTGAAGAGGGTCAGATGCCATTGAGGCTGCTGGTGGTGTCTGAGTGACTTGGACCAGGGTCCCTGCATGCCAGACTCAGGCATCAAAGTAACAGGCACTGACTGGCTGGACTGGTGGCTCTAAGAGAGCATAGTGAGTCTGGTTCTGGAAGTAGGAAAAGAATTGGAACCAACTGCCACCAGCTGGGGCAAACAGTTGCTTGGGTGAGAAGCAACTGTTTATTATAGGAACCAAACTCGAAACCGAAAAAGAATAAGCCCCTCCTCAGCCTACAGAATGGGAGAACATTTTTGCAACCTACCCAGAATCTACAAAGGGCTAATATCCAGAATCTACAAAGTACTCAAACACATTTATAAGAAAAAAACAAACAACACCATCAAAAAGTGGGCAAAGGATATGAACAGACACTTCTCAAAAGAAGACATCTATGCAGCCAACAGCCACATGAAAAAAATGTTCATTATCACTGGTCATCAGAGAAACGCAAATCAAAACCACAATGAGATACCATCCCACGCCAGTTAGAATGGCAATCACTAAAAAGTCAGGAAACAACAGATGCTGGAGAGGATGTGGATAAATAGGAACGCTTTTACACTGCTGGTGGGAGTGCAAACTAGCTCAACCATTGTGGAAGACAGTGTGGCGATTCCTCAAGGATCTAGAACTAGAATTACCATTTGACCCAGCAATCCCATTACTGGATATATACCCAAAGGATTATAAATCATGCTGCTATAAAGACACATGCACACATATGTTTATTGTGGCACTATTCACAATAGCAAAGACTTGGAACCAACCCAAATGTCCATCAATGATAGACTGGATAAAGAAAATGTGGCACATATACACCATGAAATACTATGCAGCCACAGAAAAGGATGAGTTCATGTCCTTTGAAGGGACATGGATGAAGCTGGAAACCATCATTCTCAGCAAACTATCACAAGAACAGAAAACCAAACACCGCATATGCTCACTCATAGGTGGGAGTTGAACAATGAGAACACATGGACACAGGGAGGGGAACATCACACACCGGAGCCTGTCGTGGGGTGAGAGGCTGGGGGAGGGATAGCATTAGGAGAAATACCTAATGTAAATGATGAGCTGATGGTTGCAGCAAACCAATATGGCACATGTATACCTACGTATCAAACCTGCATGTTGTGTACATGTACCCTAGAATTTAAAGTATAATTTAAAAGAAAAAAAGAACAAAAAAGAATAAGCCCGTCCTGGCAGCGTGAGCCTCCTTCTGGTCTCCCTCTAGTTCCCCCTAGTGACAGAACTTGAGAAGGAGCTAGCAAAGGAGGGCTGGACCTGGCAGGGTCCCAGCCCAGTGTGACATAGCGGGATATATAGGAAGAGGTCAGCAGATAAGGAGCAAGGGCTTAATAACCCAAACAAGATGCATATGCACCTTATAATCCCGTCTACATGCAGGGAGGGAGGTAAAGCAGTAAACTAGGTTACTGCGTTCTGTATATCACCCTTACTTAAATTTGGAATAACCCTAGGGGCTTTCTTAAATCAAAGACTTTTGTTTTGCCCATCCAGTGTTTCTAAAACAGATTTTTTAAAATTGTTCCTTCAGTCATCTACCAAAAGTCTCTCTACAAATTGATGTTAGGAACTTTCTGAGCCCTAAATCAATATAGTAAAGGAATCATTTCTGGGTAGAAAGAAAAATAAATTTTCAGACTGGGTTCATGCTAATATTCTACACCAAGCCTGGCCTTGCTTTTTCGAAGAAGTTGTGACACATATGGAAATGACAACTAGCAAAACCCAGGTCTGACAAGGAGGCTGAATTGCCCCTTTAGAATTATCTTTTCTGCCACCTCCCAGCACTTTACCACTTACCTAAAAGAAGACAAAATAATAGACTCTGTTGCTTCCAGTACCTATAATGTGCATTTCCAGGTTTGTTTTGGAGTACAGCTGTGAAATCCTTCAGCACTGACATAATTCTCTTCCCTCAAAATGTGAAGTGTTCTTTGAGCAATGTAATTGTTCCCCACTGCAATTCTTACAGCAGTGTGTCAGCATGCCAATCACTTCTTCTTCTTCCAGTTCTGATTCTTCCAGTTCCCTGCTGTGTTAACACCCGGAATGAGTCCTTCCAGCTGTTGAAAGATGTCAGCATATTTATATGAACTACTTTATGTTTCCCGGGGAAATGTTCTAAAAGAAAAGAGATCTTGGCCGGTATGTTTGTGATTCTGCAGAGATGTGACTTAGCTTGCATTTATATTTTCTTTGGAGTCAGTAATAGTATTAAGTATTTCAAATGGCACATGTGACTACACAGTGTCACTTTTTCTTAACTGAGCTTTTGTCATCTCCATTCCACTCAATTAGACTATACATATCACTCAGATATCTCTTCTGGAAATGAGAACATTTGTCTTGTGGTAGGTTCTTCCAGGAAAACCTCGAGGGTATTATTTATTGCAATGTTGCTGGACAGCACAAATTCATGAAACTTTTTCTGATATTTCAAATTTCTCTGTCTTATGTTTGCATAACATTTCTTGAATATTTCTGAAGGTACCCATAATCTGAGTGTTACACATTTTTCTTTCACTGAAA
>NW_016804694.1:5719011-5751000 GCF_001698545.2 Rhinopithecus bieti
AAGATTTTATTTATTTATTTATTTATTTATTTATTTATTTATTTATTTATTTATTTTTTGGAGACAGAGTCTCACTCTGTCACACCCAGGCCAGAGTGCAGTGGCATGATCTCAGCTCACTGCAACCTCCACCTCCCAGATTCAAGCGATTCTCCTGCCTCAGCCACCTGAGTAGCTGGGATTACAGGCAGGCACCACAATACCCAGCTAATTTTTGTATTTTCAGTAGAGACAGGGTTTCACCATGTTGGCCAGACTGGTCTCGAACTCCCAACCTCAGGTGATCCACCCACTTCGGCCTCCCAAAGTGCTGGGATTACAAGTGTGAGCCACTGTGCCCGGCCTCTTCAAGATTCTTGATAGGAATTGTTAAACCTCCTGTTACAGGCTGGATTGTATCTCCAAAAAGATGTGTGGAACCTAATCCCTGGTACTTGTGAATGTGACTTTATTTGAAAATAGAGTCTGCAGATATTGTTAAGATGAATGTTAAGATGAGATCATACTGGAGTAGGTCAGGCCTTTAATCCAATATGACTGGTGTCCTTATGAAAGGAAGAGAGAGAGAGAGACAGAGGAAAGACAGCCATGTGAAGATGGAGGCAGAGATTGGCCACAAACCAAGGAATACCTGGGGCTACCAAAAGCTGGAAGAGGCAAGGAAAGACCCTTCCTCCCCTAGAGGCTTCAGAGACAGCATATCATTGCCAACTCTTTGATTTTGGACTTTTGGCCTCCAGAACTGTGAAAAAGTAAATTTATGCTGTTTTAAGCCACCCAGTTTATGATACTTCGTTACCGTAGCCTTAGAAAACTAACACACCTCTCAAATCTACCAACTAGAATTGTAGCAGAATAGATATTTTTTCACCCTTCCCCTGTCTCTGCTTTCTTCTAAGTTAGTGCCTTCAGCACTAGTGAGCTCTTCCCTTCTTTTGAATTGGCTGAACACAGAAACAAATAATTCTCCTCTAAACTCCTTCAAGGACACTCCTGGTAGACGTTGTGGCCCATGTCTTTGCACGCACGGTCTGATAATTGTGGGGCGTCCTGGGAACGGGTGCAGCATCACTGGTGTCACACTGGGGACACTGTGCATGCCCAGTTAGCGCTGGCCACTGCTGTGACTAAAGAGAAAAGCCCACAAGCAAATTTTATAACTCCCAGCATCTTCACCCAATTCAATAAACATGTTTCTTAGTTGCCCTGGATTTACAATCTTGTATTTCAATTCTCTACACGTGTGCTCTTCTACAAGAAGCAGAATCCCAGGACTGCCATAGGATACCTCTCTCTGATGTAGGTCCAGAGGTTTCTTTAGTTCCCAAAGAGCACTATCCCAGGCCTTCTCCCTCATGTGGGTGTCCCTAATTTCTCCTAATTATGGTGATTCTGGATCTGCACCCTCTTAGTGTTCTAGGGGTCTCTAACCAGATACTTCCTTATTCTGGTACCTCTATCAACAGTTCCATTTCAGAATGTCACAATGCTAAACATACCTGTGATTTCAACGTTAAGTTATACCAGGGGGGTCATGAAATTTCATGTCCAAGCCAGGGCACTATTTGAGAGTAAAAGGAGATGTTTAAACAGTTAAAATTCTATAACTTGTTGAAATATATTAACTAACATTGATTTTTATTGTATTGGTGTACCTAAAAGAGGGGCTTCTTTAAGCTTTTAAAAATGAGATATTTTCTAAAAAATAAAATCTATGTTAAAGCAGAATGAAAGCTTTATATTGACATTTAAACATTTAAAAATAGCAAGGAGAGTAATTATCTTTGGTATATATTCACATCTGTTAATCAGTCGAACCATTACCTGTCATGAGTATTTTTCTGAATAATTCATTTATTTCAATATGTTATGCAATCCAGAGTTGCATATTATGATTAATAAACTTGGAATCTGGTGATCATAATAGTAAGGCCAGAACACATCTGCTAAATGTATGATATTCTAAATTTTATTTTTGAAATTAAAATACATAAATACTGAGCCATTTTCCAGTGTACTTTATTTTATCTCTTTTGAATACTTTTCTTCAACAAATATTTTTCTGAGACAAAATTGGTTAAATAAATTGTCTAATGCCTTTTAATGCTTCATTAAATGTAAACACTTCAAAACTGTACACTTCCTCAATTTCAAACCTATAAAACATAGAATACAAATATGTCCAGTTAAAGATAGGAGTTTCATCAAATGATTCTTTAAACAAGTCAACACATTCCCAAGCACACTTATAGAACTTAAAAATTAAATCTTGACAAAGAAATAAAAGACATGTACACTAGAATGGAATCAATAAAACCATCCCTATTTGTAGATGACGTGGTTGTTTACATAGACAATCCAAGAAATCTTAAAAAAATAAAATAAAATAAAAATTTCCTAGGATAAAGGAGTTCACCAAGGTACAAGGTGAACACACAGAAATCAATCACCTGTTTATTTACAAACAAGCATGTGGACATTGAGACTAAAAACACAATACTATTCATAATTGCTCCAAACTAAAAGAAATATTTAGGTATCAATCTAACAAAACATTCTGTACGTTGAAAATTGCAAAATGCTGAAGACAGAAGTCAAAGTAGCCCTAAGTAAACGGAAAGGCATGCCGTGTGGCTGGACTGGAGGACTTAACATAGTAAAAATGTCAATTATCTCCAAATTGACCGATAGGTTAAGGCAATTTCCATCAAATTCACAGGAAGGTTTTTCTGCCATCCACATGCTTATTTTTAAATTTATGTGGAAAGTTGAAGGACCTAGAATACCTAAAACAATTTGAAAAGAGCAGAGTGAGAGGAATCCTGTACATGATGTTAAGGCTGACTCTTTAGCCACAGTAGTGAAGACAGTGCAGTATCGGCAGAGAGCTAGACACAGACCAGTGAAATAGAATAGGGAACCCAGAAAGAGACTCACACAAATATGCCCAACTGATTTTTGACAAAGGTGCGAAAGCAGTTCAATGGAGGAAAGACGGTCTTTTCAGCAAGTGATGTTAGAACAACTGACATCCATAGGCAAAAATAAATAAATAAATAAATACTTCAACCTAAACTTCACACCTTATACAAAAATTGACTCCATATATATCATGGGCTTACATGTAAAACATAAAACCAGAATACTTTTAGAAAAAATAAATAAAAAATAGGACCTATGGGTAGGTGAAGAGTTACATATCTGACACCTAAAGCAGCAGTCCTCAAACTTTTTTGGCACCAGGGACCGGTTTTGTGGAAGACAATCATTCCCCAGACACAGGGCGGGAAGATGGCGGGCATTAGATTATCACAAGGAGCGTGCAACCTACATCCCTCGCGTGTGTGGTTTACAATAGGATTTTCACTCCTATGACAATCTAAGGCCCCTGCTAATCTGACAGGAGGCAGAGCCTAGGCCCTAATGCTTACCTCCTGCTATGTGACCGGGTTCCTACCAGTACAGGACCATGGCCCTGGGACTGGGGACACCTGATCTAAAGCATAATCCATAAAAAGGAAAAACTGACAAATTGGAGCTCAATAAAATTAAAAACTTTTGCTCTTCCAAAGACCCTCTTAAAGTCATGAAAACACCAGCTACAGACTGGAAGAAATTGTTTGCAGACCACACATCCAACAAAGTTTTTGTATCTAGAATCTATAAATAACTCAGCATTCAACAGTATAAGACAAAAAGCCCAATTAGAAAATGGGCTGCTTCCATGAACAGACATTTCACTGAAGAGGATATACAGATGGTAAATAAGCACATGAAAAGATAGTCAACATCATTAGCCATTACATCTCTGTATATTAAAACCACAAGGAGATATCACTATACACCCATGAGAATGGCTAAAATAAAAAATAATGACAACACCAAATGCTGGCAAGAATGAAGAGAAGCTATATATTTATATATTGCTGGTGGGAATGTAAAATAGTGCAACCACTTTGGAAATTAGTTTGGCAATTTCTTTTAAATCTAAACATGTTGGTACCATACGGCTGAGCAATCCCAAACTCTTGGGAATTTATCCCAGAGGAATGAAAATGATGTTCACACAAAAATCTGTTCACGAATATTCATAGCAGTTTTATTCGTATTTGCCAAACACTAGAAGTAACCCAGTTGCCCTTCAAGGGATAAAAAGTTAAACACACTGTAGTACATTCAGGGCTACTGCTCAATAAGAAGGAACAAACTATTGATATACACAGAGTGTGATTCAATCTCAAGGAAATTATATTGAGGGAAAAAAGCCTATTTCAAAAGGTTATACACTGTATAATGGTTACACAACATTCTAGAATATTCTTGAAATAACAAAATTATAGTGTTGCCAGAGGTTGGGAATGGAGCAGGTGTGTCTATAAAGGAGTAACACAAGGGAGCTTCATGGTGCTGCAATAGTTCTGTATCTTGATTGTGGTGGTGGCTACATGAAGCTACACGAAGCTACACATGTGGTAAAATTGCATGAGCTGTACACACACACAAATGGGCTCATGTAAAGCTGGAGAAATCCACATAAGCTCTGTGGCTTGTACTGATGTAAATTTCCTGGGTTTCATACTGTACTATTGTTAGATAAGATGTTACCATTGAGGGAAGATGGGTGAAAGGGTTCACAACACAGTTTTTTGCAGCTTCCTGTGAATCTATAATTATTTCAACATAAAAAGTTTAAAAAATTAAATTTTGTACACCATTTGAGTTCTCATTCCTACCAGCAATGTATGAATGATTCCATTTCTCCTCATCCTTACCAGCATCTGCTGTTGGCACTGTTTTTTATCATAGCCATTCTGATAAGTTTTGTTCTTTTCTTGCTTTTGTAGGGATACATTTTAATGTTTTCTTGTTTGCTTTATTTTGAATCGTTGTTACTATTGTTGTTTTGCTAAAAGCTGAAGGACTTTGGCACTTTACTGAATACTCTGATTAAAATTTCCCACCTTATTTTTAAAATAATCAAAATTTAGAGAACTTGACTTAAAAATTCAGTACTACTGTAGGAAACTGAGATTGATCTATAAAGTAGTTCTTCAAAGGCTTTAAACGTTTTTAAAACCAATTGACAAGGCAGCAAAGAGAAAGGTGTACTGCCATACTGAAATATTTTATTGTTTCCAACATAAGCTTCATAACAGAGTTTAATTCATTTAACTCTGGTTGAGTGACTAGAAATTGAAAATTCTCAAAGTCACACTGTCTGTGCCAGTTGGTAAAATACATCTTGTTTGAACCCCTGGGGTATGTATGATTATGGTGAAGCCTGATGGGGGAACACCAAAGCTTATTGCTAAGTCCCCAAAATCAATTATTGTCTCTGAAATCCATATCAGATACCAAAGGCCACTGGAGTGACCTCAGAATTAGTCATTAGAGAAACAGATGTAGCTTTATCAGGAAAACTTTCCCAAGAAGCCAACCTTCAGAAAATGTCAGTGCATTCAACTAAAAAACCATGTTGATTTCATGAAAGTTCTGCATTTATGTGTTTTTACAACGTAAATGGGTTCTGCCTACAATGATTAAAGAGAAGAGAAGCGACCTAGTGTCTGTCATCACCTCTATGTCTTGGTGATAAAACTGATTTGGAACAACATTATCTGCCTGGTTAACTGAATATGGCAGCGTTGGTCACTTTCCCCTGTCTCATTAGTGAGGTTGATGAGGGTTCATTATGTATTCATGAGGCTGATGCAGAGTGTATCTTTTCCACTAAAAAGATTAAGTTTGCTACAGCAACTGCTTCAGCTCAGGTAGCAAACATATGTAAAAGGAATTCTCATTATCCCTCCTCCCTTGAACCTGAAGGGTTTGATGTCCAGTGTCACCTGCCTTCACACATATGACTGTGAAGCAGTTAAGGGTTATTCTGGGTAAAGATTTGCAGGAGTTTAAAGTATTTGCCAACAGAGGACAGCTTTATGAAGCTGATCTCTAGTAACTGAAGATGTCAGAAACCTTGATACTAGTAAGACGAGGTTAGAGGAACTCTGTCTATTACTATTTCAAAGATGAACATGATAGGCATCAACCAGTAATCCTGGAGCCTCAGACAAAACCACATTCTAAAAATATCAAACTGCCTGAGAATGGAAGCGGTTGTGAGACGGTTGAAGGAGGCATTTTCTTCTACAAAAAGTGAAGTACAATCTCAAGGTGTACTGGAATGATGCTGTGTTGCTGATACCTGCTGTGAGGCTGGGGAATTCCCTGCTATGAAAATTCAAAATGAAAAAGAACACGCCACTTAAGACACTATGAAGAACAGGTAATGTATACAAACACCCACACTTAATTCCTAAACGCTGCAAGCGTGAAGAATTGGCTCATGTAATATTGAAGCCAAGGTCATGGAATACCTTTGGCTAGCATAGTTTGTGCTATGCCAACATGATCATAATTCAGTGCCATAATTAGTATCTCTTCAAGAATAAGTATTTGTCTGACCTTCTCATTTGAGTCCAGGGTTAGGTAGTGTTTGGTACTACCAGTTAATAGACCTGAATTCAGAGAGCTCATGGCTGTCTGAATCAGAAGCAGGCTTTAATTTCTGTATTTTCTTTTTTTTTTTTTTTTTTGAGATGGAGTCTTGGTCTGTCACCCAGGCTGGAGTTCAGTAGTGCAATCTCGGCTCACTGCAACCTCCACCTCTCTAGTTCAAGCGATTCTCCTGCCTCAGCCTCCTGAGTAGCTGGGATTACAGGCATCTGTAACCACATCTGGCTAATTTTTGTATTTTCAGTAGAGACAGGGTTTCACCATGTTGGTCAGGCTGGTCTCAAACTCCTGACTTCAGGTAATCCACCTGCCTCGGCCTCCCAAAGTGCTGGGATTACAGGCATGAGCCAATGAACCCAGCCTAGGCTCTAATTTCTGTTTTAACCTACCTGTTCATCACTTCCCTTCTTAGGTGAAGTTGTTTCTTATGGCTCCAATGAGTGCTGATGAAGAATCTGGTATTCTTCAAGGAGTAGCAGATTAGCAAGGGCTTGATTCAATGGTACCCTTTCTATATCTGTAAGAAATCTCCATGGATTTAAGAGCTACAAAGTTATCTTTATTTTTCCACCAGTCTAGAGTTATCAGTGAATACACTGTTTATAAGGAAAGGAAAGCATCCCCTTCTCCAACCCTGCATGAATCAGGCACTCCTATTTACTTCCACCTGGACATTCACCTTCCTGGGCCCAGGTCCCTCGGCTGGTTCCTGTTTCTAGGTCCCAGGCCATTTCCGGGTTCAAGATTTCCCTTTAGAAAAATACTTTCTTCCATGCAAGCCAGTGCCTTCAAGGCCTTTGTTTTCTGGTAAGTAACTCCTTTCCTGTAGTTATGCCCTGGAGTCTAGGATACTCTCTTGCTTTTCCCTAACATGACATCTTGTGCTTTAGGTGGATCTCTAAGACTTAGTTAACTCTAACTTAATATGTCTCCTGAAAACTTTGGGTCCCAAGTAGAACCAATCTCTATCCTGGAGTATATCTTTCCAAAAGTAATAAGAGGGAGTGACTCAACCAGATAAGTACCTTATTCGTAAAATCACACTAAGCCAGCACAAACCTCTTTTGTTTAAATCTCCACATGTCAAAGCATTGCGTAAGTGCGTTTTGGTTTCTAGTAACATTGTTCTGGCTGGAAGGCCGCTCCGATCCATTCTGCCCATGTTGACATTTAACCAAACATGTATTTGTACTCCAACAATAGATTTAAGAGCATCGCCTTTTCCTAACCTGTCTGTAATCTGTTTATAAGGGTCTAAGCAGCTCAAGCATGTGTGTGTGTGTGTGTGTGTGTGTGTGTGTGTGTGTGTGTGTGTGCGCGCGCGCGTGTGTTTAAATCTCTAATCTCTATCTTGTGTTTAAATCTCTAATCTCTATTTTGTCTCTATTCACTATTCCCTACCTCTCTCACACCTAATATCCCCCAGTAGAAAGATTCCCAGGGATTCTCATGACCCAGCCTCTGTTTTAGCAGCCCATTTTAAAAGTCTGAAATATGAAAGATCTCCTAGATGTTTCTATTAATTGGAAAAGGGAGGAAGACTGACTGATTAAGTAAGAGGCCTGATGTAGCCAGCCGGTTTATGTTAAGGAAATGGAGAAGAAGGGACCCTTTCCAAAAGCCTGTATGGGGAAAAGGACATCGATGAACCTTTTGTGAGAATTCGTTCCTGGTCCTCTGTAACAACACATTCATCACTTCTAACCGTGTTGCAGGCTCCTGCTGGCTGTTTTCTATCCATTTAAGGAAAAAACATATTTCAACAGTGAAAGCCACTGAACAGCATAAGGTTATGATGGTGACCATATTGAGAAGGGAAGATAGTGGTTGTAGGACTGGCCACAAGTAAGGTTCCAGCTTGGAGGAAAATATTAGTAAACTACCCTCTGAAATGAGTATTCTTACTCATTTTTGTGAAAGTCTCCCCCAGGCTGAATTATCATGTGGGATCTGCTTTAAGATAATCCAATAAGAAATAGAAGAAGAAGGAAGATCGGATACAGATTAATAACTGATGAAACCAGATGACTGGCACATAGCATTTCACATTATTCTTTCCACTTTTGTGTAAAATTAAGAGTTTTATAACAAAATGTTTTACATCTCCCCAGGTGACATCCACCTAGAACATGTTTTGTAAATGTATTCCTGATAATACAGCACTGCCAAAACCCCAGGACTGTCTCTTAGTCAAAGGGATTGATTTAACATGTAGCTTTTGAAGGGCACGCTGTATTCTTATTGACTCTGGCCTGTTTGCTCCAAAGCAGTGTACTCATGACAGAAATTTGGGGAAGTTGATAAAAGAATATTAAAACACTGCTGCATATGACTTAGATTAAGAGTATGCTTTCCTGTATATACATAGAATTTTTCTGGAAGAATTCACTATTTGCTTCTAGACAGGGAAGCCAGGTTTCTGAGGAAAGGGATTGAGAAACTACGTTTAAAAAAAATTAAAATTAAATGATTAAACAAACAAAACTATACTGTCACCGGAGGGTTAGATTTGTTACTACCTCTGATACTGTCCCAAGTGAAAGTGATCTGCCCAGTCAGTCTAAAATCAAGTTAATTAAAAATTATATGCCTAGCTCCATTGTTTAGCAATTGAGTAATGACTGCTTGACAGACTCAACTTGATGAATCAGTACAGTAGGGCATCAGTTAAGCTGTTTAACCCCAGCCTTGGAACCACTGGGGAGACAAGAGCTTTTGCTCACATTCTTAAAATGCTTCAGGAATATGTCTATAGTACATGAGAAGGTGCAAACTTCTCAAAGCTCATCTATACCCTCATCTCTACAAGTGGACTTCTTAGAAAAAATGACTTAGGAATGACAGAGAAGATATACAAGCTGTCCCAACTGAATGGGAACAAAGGCATCCCTGCAGGGAGGCCGAAAAGGACCCCCTGACTCAAATGATGGCACCCCTGAAATCTACACTTTTTGGTGAATTTGCCATGAAACTATTCTTACACCTGAGAATGTGAACCCGCCTGTGTTACAAAGCTCCTGATCTTTTCAAGGTAGAGAGAACAATGTTCCTCTGAAAGAACAAGCTGGCACAGTTATTGCTAGCTGCTGCCACAACATCCTTGTTTCAGAAGAAAACAGATGAACTAGAAGGCAGGAAAATCTGCTTATGATTTTTGGCCTCAAGACACACATGTTGAAGTTCATCATCCCAAATTCGGCAGCATTCGAAAGACTGGCAAATGAATGGAGTCTTTACAACTGCTTCTGATATTGGAGCGACTGTATGCTAATTGAGTATATGTGTTAAACGAGTCCATGATGTTCTTCTACAAACAGAAGAACAGAGGGGCACATTTACCTGTTTAGGGGAGGGAGCTGGAATCTACAGCCAGTTATGAATTGACTTAGAAAACAGAACCAAAGCAAATGTAATACCAATTTTTAGACAATGTTTATGACTTGTGCATATGTCTCTCCTGAAGCCTTACTAGGCTGTTGGATTGAGGCAGAGAAGAATTGAGAATTTCTAGTTGAAATATCACCTGCAGTTCATCCCAGTCTCTGTTCCAAAGATGGAAACCATATCCTGTATTAATTCTTTCTGTTCCATCAGTCTGCTCAGCTTGTTGTGGGCTACTCTTGAGGACATGAAGATTCTTATGTGTGTAATGAGATATGCCAAACCACAGCATTCCTGGGTGCAGAGAACCAGCAAAAATGGAAAGTTTCACATCAACACACACTTGGTGAGGAGGACAATGTGTCAATGTATATCAAAATTATAAGCAACTACATGTCGAGAATTTACCTTAAAGATGTATGCATTCCCAAATGATGTATGTAAGAGGTAATTCATCATAGCATTGTTTATAACAGCAAAAGATTTAAGCCAATGCTTCTGTAGAGGACCGGTTAGATAATGGTACCTCCACACAATGACACAGTATACCATCATGAAAGAATGAGGCATCCCTTTAAGTACTTTAAAACCTTGAAGATAAATTGAGAGGAAAAGGTTAGAGTAGTAGTTAAAAGCAGACTTTCATTGGTAAAAAGGAAGAAGATGGATAAGAATACATTTTGTATTTGTTTACATCTTTCCTGAGATTTTATACCTATACAAAAGAAACTGACTACTAGTGTCATCCGGTGTAAGAAACTGAATGTCCAGAAGACTTTTCACAGTACATTTTCAATCATGAAAAATCCATTCAAAATTTTGACTGTTTAATCATGAATTATCTATTCCAAAAGAAATATTTTAAGTCAGACTTTGAAATGACTGTAAGACAGTATCTAATACATAGTTGGCACACTTCTTACGAATGATGATTTCTTGAATGTACAATTAAATATGAACTTGGAATTTCTGCTTTTAGCATTATGGCTAAAATAGACTTTTTTCTCCTACTCAAAAGTTAACAAAGGAATTGTAGAACTTTCTTTTTTTTACCAGCCTCCCCCATCCTCCACCCCAACTTTTACGACAATTCTGAAGACTGTTGAAAAGTAAACGTTGGGTGTAAGAGAAGTGCTGTGCCCTTGAATTCACCGAGATTTAGAAGCACCAGGAGCAGTAAGCAATTGCCTGGAGCTATTTTTCTTACATTTATTTCTGCCCACCCAGCTCCAGGCTTTGTATTTAGTCCTCTTTCCTCTGGCTCTCCCTCTGGTTTCTATTGCATCTAAAACTACCACAAACTAGGTATTTTTGAGGCATAAATTATTGGGCACAATTTAATCATTTACAAAGTCTTACTGATGAATTCAGTTATTTGGTGATATTTATTTAAAAGAAATAATAATTGGAAGTAAATGTATTTATAAGTGATTTTCATGACTTTCTGATTAAATGAAAACAATATATAAACAAAGCCCCTTGAATCTGGGACCAATATGGATAGTTCTTGGCTTAGCAATATGACACATCTCCTTGAGAAATCAATATAGTGTATCTTGGGGGTAAAGGGAAATGAAAAGAGCTGAACTTGCTCTGAGACAATGATGCCTACATTCTGCAATGTGCATTGGTCTTCTTCTTACCTTCCCATTCTGACTGCCTCACAGGATTGGTTGAGAGGATCAGAGTGTAGTGTATGTGGATGTACTTCATAAACGCAAAAGTGTGGTTCATGTACAAATACTGGCCCTCATAGTGCCGAATTTACCCAGAATTTTTCCCAGAAATTTGCTCAGAACTGTAAGATCAAATGTGTGCAGATACGCTGAAAATACTGTGAAACAGTTGATGATTAGCAACTATGATAATTCTAAGCAAAATACTGGATATTTCTTGGAGAACTCCTAGGACATTGGTTTTTAAGCCTACTCTTGGGACTTGCAGTTTTATTATTGAAAGTTCCAGATGCCTTTGCCTCAGACTGGCTGAGGCTGCTTAATGGTTTCCATATCCAGGCGCTCTGTGGGCCCGCATATTGAAGTGTGGACCTCCAGGTTCTGGCGTAGGTGTCAGTTTTCATTTCCTGTGCTCAGAAAGGAAGGAATTATCACCACAGCTGGGCCTTCAGTTTTTACTGAGGTGAGGGAGATGAAGAACCTTAACACTGGTCACTAACTTGTAATGAGATTGTTTCAGGAGTCAACCTACTGGTTAAAGAAGACCAAGCCATCTAGGGGTATTTAGGCATCAATCGGCTGCTCCACCATCCAGTTTTAGCAGCCAGTAAAGCTGATCATGCATGTGACCCACCTTCCCCTGCTTGGGAATGCAGTGCTCAGCTCTTAAAGTTGGAAGGTGATTGACAACAGGACTTCCAGTACAGAGAGAACCTTTGAGGTATAAGAGGAAGAAAAAAAAAGCCCAAGACTGAATTAGGCTATCAGAGATACATTCTGGTGTATAATTAGCTTGGCTTCTAAGAAGCTATTTTAGTGGAAGTACACATATAATAGAATGGCCCAGTGACTTGATCAAATGTAACCCTGGGAGTGAATCAGCTTTTAGTGGAATAAAGATTTCTAAGGTCACCCTTTTTGAACCCACTGTGAATTAGTTTTCTCTTCTGTCCAAGAGCATGCAGACACGGTCAGAGTGAATGCTGTGGTTGAAGTGGAAGAAGTCTTTGTCTACGCTGTCCCAAAACCTTGTGAACAGTTTCCTTATGTGATTAGCTCTGCCCTTAGTCACTTACCTAAGTTGTTAACTCTGCTCTGGTTACTTATTGCACATGGGTTGGAAGACTCAAGTGGGAACATGGCCATACAAGCACTGTTAAGTTGTATGACGCTGCATACATGTAACTGTTTCACAGGGTGGTCGTTAGGAATAAATGAGATTGCCTGTAGGAGCCAGCCACTTTTGGTGTTCCATTCATAGAGCAATTAGGGCCCTGATCAGAAGACTGATTCCAGAAACAATGGGGCTCTGCTTTGCACCTGATGGTCTAGTCTCCTGTCAGTGTCAGCCCCATCTTCAGTTTCCAGCTTTGGCACACTGGGCTCCCCAGTGTCTTCTCTCCAGCCAGCAGTGTTGGCTTTTCTTCATCTTCCAAGCCCACTACTGAGACTCCAAATCCAGGAGTGTGAACTCTGACTGAAGATCGTGAACATCTCCGGAGAGAGACTAAAGCCATCCCCAGCACATCAGGCCTGATACTACCAAGGCAACCTTCTTCTCCTTTATCTTTCCTGTTTCAGCTTTCCAGATGGTGAAGCAGAGACCAAAGAGGGACAGGAAAAAAAATTGAGTTTAGAAGCAAAGAGCCAAATAATTGCTTCACTGGTACCTTGATACAAAGTTCTAACTGACGAACTGGTAGAAACAGCTGCAAATATTAAGACTTGAGCAAATGTTTTGTGGGACATGACATGCCCTAGGACATTGAAAGAGCAACGGAGTGGCATGGGGATCTGGCCATTGATAGACCAAAGCTTGACATCACATCTGCGAGCTGAGATATGGACTAAGTTGTTTTTAAACTATATATTTAAAAATAATATAGATCAATAGGAAGTTGCAAAGATACTACAGAGTATCATGTACCTGTACCTGGATTTCCACTAATGGTTACATCTTACATGACTATGATGCAATATAAAACCCAGGAAACATCCTGGTATAATGTGGGTATAGTTTTATGCCATTTTACTACAAATGTAGATTTATGAGAACCTCAGTCAAGACACAGAACTATTCCATCATCACAAAGATCTCCTTCATGCCACCCCATCATAGTCACACCCCTATCATCATTACCACATCCCTAACCTCTGGCAACCACTAATTTGTTCTCCATCTCTATAATTTTGTCATTTTGAAAATGTTTTAGAAATGGAATCATACAGTATGTGACCTTTTGAAGTTTGCTTTTTATGTATTGCTGAATTCTATTTGCTGATAATTTCCTGAGAGTTTTTGCATCTATATTCATGAGGGATTCTGGTCTTTCACTTTCTTTTCTTGTACTGTCATTGTCCGGTTTTAGTATCAAGGTAATATTAGCTTCTTAAGTTACTGGAGAAGTGTTCCCTCCTCTTCTATTTTCTGGAAGTGATTGTGTAGAATTGGCACTAATTCTTCCTTAAACATTTGGTAGAATTTGCCAGTAAAACCATCTGGGACTGGAGAGGTTTTTTTTCCAGCAGTTTTTAACTTATAAATTCAATTTCCTTTATAGTTATAAGGCTATTCAAATTGTCTATTTTATATAAGGGAGGTTGTGATAGTTTGTGTTTGGGAAGGAATTGGTCCATTTCGCCTAAGTTGTCAAACTGATGTGTGTAGAGTTGTTCATAGTATTCTCGTGTTACCCTTTTGATGTCTGCAGGGTCTGCAGTGATAGCTGCTGTTTCATTCTTGATATTGGTAATTTGTCTTCTCTCTTTCTTTGTTAGTCTTGCTAGAAGTTTGCCAATTTTATTAATCTTTTTAAAAAGTTTATGTCTTATTGGCTTTCCCTATTGTTTTCTATTTCCAATTTATTGATTTCTGCTCTTCTCTTTTCATTTCTTTCCTTCCACTTGTTTTGTGTTTATTTGGTTCGTCTTTGTCTAAGTTCTTGAGGAAGGAGCTTAGGTTACTGATTTGAAACTTTTCCTCTTTTCTATTGTAAATGTTAAGCGCTATACATTTCTCTTTCAGCACTGCGTTAGCATAGATTTCTTTTTTACTTGCCTCGAGACTTCCTCTTTGATTATTTAGCAGTGTGTTATTTGAACATTTCATTTTCTTTCTTTTTATGTGTAGTTTAATTCCATTTTTGTTAGAAAACATAATTTGCATAACTTCAGTCATTTCAAATTTGTTGCTGTTATTTTTGTGGCCTAGGATGTGGTCTATCTTAGTATCTGTTCCATGGGCTTTTTAGAATATGTTCTGCTCTTGTTGGATATGGTGTTATTTATATGCCTATTAGATCCTGTTGTTTTATGGTGTGGTTGAGTTCTTCTATATTCTTGCTGATACTATTCATACAGGTTTCTCTCTGGTTGCTCCATCAATTATTGAGAGATGGGGGCTCAAATGCCCAACTATGATTGTGAATTTATGATTTCTTCTTTCGGTTCCATCAGTTTTTGCTTCACATATTTTTCAGCTCTGTTTCTGTGGTCCATACACATTTAGGACTGCATATCTTAGTGGATTGGCCATTTTATTATCATGTAATGTCCTTCCCTGTTCCTGATACTTTTCTTTGCTCTGAAGTCTACTTTTTCTGAAAGCTCCTCTTGCTTTCATTTAACATTTGCAGCGTATTTTCTTAAACCCCTTTACTTTCAACCTACCTACATTATTATATATGAAGTAAGTTTCTTATAGACAGCATATAGTTGAGGCATGTATTTTTATCCACTTGACCAATTAGTCTTTCAATTTATATATTTAGATCATTTATATTTAATGCAATTATTAATCATCTTAGGGCTAAATCTGCCATCTTAGTTTTTCTTTTCTGTTGTTCTCTCTGTTTTTAATTTCTCTATTTTCTTTTTTCTGCCTTCTTGTGAGTTAAAGGAACATTTTTAGGATTCCATTATCATTTATCTAGAGCATTTTTGAATGTATCTTCTAGAAATTTTTTTCAGTGGTTGTTCTAGGTATTACATAATATAACATAAGTTATCACAGTCTACCGGTATCATCACTTTACCAGTTTGAGTGAAGTATAGAAAACGTATTAGCCCTTATGTTCCTGTACCCTCTCCTGTATATAATTATTAATTATATTTTAATTATTTCCTGTACATTCACTGAGAACCACATCAAACAGTGTTATATTTTTGCTTCGACCATCAAACATAATATAGAAAGGCCAAAAGGAAAAGAAAAGTGTACTATATTTACCATATTTTGTGCCCATTGACATTTCCAGGTTGCCTGCTTGTCCTGGTCCAAGTCTGGGATATACGAGAAAAAAAGAAAACCCATGGAAGTTACTACATATTGTTCCTCATGTCCTGAGTTTCCTAGCTGTCCTACCTTCTTTTCTCCTCCTTTCAGAAACTTCTTGTGTTTGTTTTATATGCAATGTCCAGGGTATTTAGTTGTACTTAGTGGGAGGAATAGGGAAAACTGTGTCTATACCATCTTGTCTAGAAGTGATGTGACTAAGTGGATTTTAACTGCTCCTGCAATTACAGTTTGTGGCTTGAAATCTCCTTGTTCTTTCTTCTATTCTGTTGCTTATCCTGTTTCTTGGAATAAAAGTTAAATGTATCTTTAAATAATCTTGACCTCTTAGATTAATAATAGATTTAACCTTTGGTGGGTCAGGCAGGGGCGGAATGGAGATGGAGCTACTAGAAAGCTATTAGTTAGAACAGCAAAAGACAACAGGCAGACCAAACAGAAATGCTAAATAGACACAGCTTGGCTCCTGAGAGTTGCTTCCCCAGTGAGCTAAGTCCGTCTTTTTGCTCATTGCCTGATCATTCTTACATATCCTACACCCCACTACCTTATGAAATAAAAAAGATTGCTAGACTGGAGTCAGGAGACCTAAGTTACAGTTGACACTGTGACCTCGAGTAAGTGACTTGACCTTCCTCAGCTCTGTTTTATTCATCCTTAAAATGTGCTTGTTGGCAGATTAGTTCCTAAGGTTTCTTCCAGCTCTTATGGTTTGTAATTACTCTTCACAGACAGCTTCCCCACCACTACCACACATGCACATGCACTCATCTGCAGGCAACTGCTCACTGACTACTTTGTCCTACAGAATTCTTTAACGAGGATTTGGCAACATGCTTCTACAAGACATTTAAAACCTCACTCATCAGTTTTTGAAAATCTTGCTCATCTAAATTGTCACAGCTCAAGAGCCCTGGGATTTAAACCTTGGAAAGGGTAAGGCTTGTCAGCAGAATTTCTGTGTTAATTTGTAAAAAGCTGAGGGATATTAAAACTTTCCACTCTGCAGAAGGCAGTAGAGAGACTGCAGACAAGAAAACCCAAAGGGGTAGTAGAGGGAAAGTCACTGACAAATGCCTAAACTCTCAGACCCTGATTTTTCCCCTGTCCTGCCAGTATCTCCAGCCCTACTGGAATGAAAGGGACATGAACTCGAGGGAGAGGAAATATCATAGCCAATAGAAACAAGCCTGGAAGGAACAGGCACGAGAACAGGATCTGAACATAAACAGGCTAGAGATAGTCATGATTTATGAAAGATCAAATAGATATCTGCCCTCAAAGTACAAATACATTACAGAAAAGCTCTTCCCATATATTTTCTCTTTGTCCTTTATCACTTAAGCTACAGAGATGATGAGTATTTTACCAACGTATATACTTCTCCCCACCTTGACAGACAATTGAAGGCTGACAAAGAGAGTTATTTACATCTGTCTCTATCTTATCCTTTTTCATCTCCCTTTAACTTTCCTTCATTTCACAAGTGAAGGTCCATACTACCAGGCTGGTAGGGAAGACAGGAAAAGAGTATGCCTACAAGCCTCACAGGAAATGGAGAACAGCAGGAGGAGCTAGCAATAGCACCGTTTATGGCTGCACAATGCACTGCTATGTAACAGATGTTTAAAAATTCCTTGAGTCCCTAAGGCCTAAGATCATAAAAGAAGAGATCACAAAGAAATAACAAAGTATATAATACCATGATTATATGGTGCCAACAAAGCCAGAGTTTGCAAAAAAAGAAGAGTGGCCAATAGATAAAATAAAGCAGAGTGAACACTGGGATGAGAATTGATTGGATTTTATCATTAGAATATTATTGATGACTGTAGCAAGGATGGTTTAATGGAGTTATTAGGGACTGAAAGCTAGGTTGTACTGAGATACAATGGAGTAAAGATTTGAGTGGAAGCTAAGCGGTGAGCACCAAGTTTGAGAATAAAAATGTTGGTAACCTCAAGAAGAGGCTCAAAGGTGGTTTTTGAGAAAAATGAGCAACGTCTGCAGGCTGAGGGTGGGAACATGGAAAGGGGATGTTGAAGCTATCAAGGAAGCTGGGTTAATGGAGCATGATTGTAGAGGAAGAAGTGAGGAAGGGTACAGAGGAAGGACTGGCCTCGTGTACTGAAGGAAGAAGGACGAGAGGCTGTGGGAATCCCAGTGGAGCTCGGAAGAGTAATTGCTGCAGTTCTCTCAGCATCTCTGGGAGAGCACAGCCCAGCCTGGGCTTGGAGGGCTGTGGTGTATCGGGGCAAAGTTTCCATGAAAGCGTAAAAGGTAGAAGATTTTGACAATGGAGTGAGGATTTGGGAAAGCAGGTGGGGGAAGGAAAGGTTCATTATAAGAGAAGCCAAGGCAGTAAGTACCTGAGAGAAAAAAGCAGATAATGAAGGGAAAAAGAAAACTGCTACATTTTTTCATGTGGAAATGGATGGTTATAAAAAGAAAATCAGAAGACGCTGACCTACAAAATTCAGCTTCTGTGTGAGTCCCTGTGGTGGCAGAACTTTCAAGGTGGTAACCGTGGTGGATTTATGGAGGAGTTGGTGTGGGCCTTTGTCTTGCTGAGTTAAAGGCAGATATCTTAGGTGTGCACAGCAACAGAGAGGGCTCTGATCTTTCTCCATGGAGAGATGTCTTGATGTATGGGGAGTAGGGAGGGCCCTGGTCTGGTCCCAGCAGGGACTGTCTTACAGTGAACAGACACACTAAGTATTAAGTAGATCAAAGAAAGATGATGTGAAAGTCTAGGAAGTTTTTAGGGGAAAGAGTCAAGTTTAGACTACATGTTAAGAAGATAAGGTAGTTTCTGGCAGGATGCTTTGGATGTGGATGTGGTGGGAGAGGAGGGAGAGAGAAGACTGTCCTACTAGAGGGTGCCTGCGGGAGAAGGGAGGCTGAGGCCCAGGAAACCCCGTAAGTTACAAATTTTGTGTCTTCTGTGCCTCCTCATGGTCAGCCATTTCCACTCCCTGTTCAGCTCTAAACTTTTCTCCTCACCAGTTTTTTCTAAATGCCTCAGCATGGTCCCTGAGGCCCTTCCAAATGGCTCTGCCTTCCCAAAAGCCTCCTTTCTGTAGTAAGCATGCCAGTATCATCCAGTGAGTAGATAACTTTCTCATTGCCTCTCCTGGTTCATATATTTGGGTGTTACAGCCACTTAGTGCACCTCTTCTTTCTCTCTCCAGCCTTCCTGGATGAGCACCTCTCTGTTCTCACTGAGTCCTGGGGATTCCGGTCAACAGCTTGATCTTGGGTATCTATAAGACATCATTGCTGGGTCCGATTTGGCTACTTAGTGACTGTGTGGTCTAGGTAAGTTACTTAACTCACTCATCTTGGGTTAAGGATGTAGTCACATATGTGGTATAGTGTCTGACACTCATAGTAAGTGCCTAGTCAGTGTTAGCTACTCTTACTACTAAAGCATCCTTTGTCAGAATCCAACTCCAGGCAGACTTAGGAAAGACTGAAAGTTCACCAGGGTCCCAACTATCACATCAAGATGCCCTGCTAGCCAGCTACATGCCTAACAGATGCATCCCTTTTTCAGTATCCATTGCTTGCCCTTCAGACCTTTGCCAGAGCCCTCCAACTCCAGTGTTCTCTCCAGAGTTCTGCAAAATTCAGTGGACATAATTGGGGGAGTGGAGGAGGGGCATTCTAGGCTGTACTTGCACAGATTGCATGTACCTTGAAGGACGAAAATGACATTCTAAATATTCACTCTTCCAGAAGCTACATTCTAGAATTGCAATATTTTAGCTTCAGGTGAAGATGCTTTCTCAGAACTAGTTTGTCATTATGTCCTAATCCCATTAAAATTGAGATTAGACCAAAAAAAAAAAAACCATTTTTGTAAATGCCTTGACATCATTTGTGTACCACGTAAAGAGAGCCAAAAGTGGCTTTTAGAGTTATTGCTACCTCTCTCAATTCATTGGTGGTCATCTAGCTATTACATAATAAGAGAAAATGGAAGAAAATACCATTTATTAAGCCGCTTAATAAAGTCACCTCTGAAAGTTGCCTTCCAGTGCTTGGCATCACATAGGCTCCACTTAGATAATAATTTCCTTTGGGTATGTACCCAGTTATGGGATTGCTAGGTCAAATGGTGTTTAAATGGTATATAATGGTATAAATCATTCTACTATAAAGACACATGTTCATGTATGTTTATTGCGGCACTATTCACAATAGCAAAGACTTGGAACCAACCCAAATGTCCATCAATGATAGACTGGATAAAGAAAATGTGGCACATATACACCACGGAATACTATGCAGCCATGAAAAAGGATGAGTTCATGTCCTTCACAGGGACATAGATGAAGCTGGAAACCATCATTCTCAGCAAACTAACACAGGAACAGAAAACCAAACACCACATGTTCTCACTCATAAGTGGGAGTTGAACAATGAGAATACATGGACACAGGGAGGGGAACATCACACACTGGGGCCTGTCAGGGTGTCAGGGGCAAGGGGAGGGATAGCATTAGGAGAAATACGTAATGTAGATGATGGGTTGATGGGTGCAGCAAACCACCATGGTAAGTGTACATCTATGTAACAAACCTGCACATTCTGCACATGCATCCCAGAACATAAAGTATAATTAAAAAAAAAAAAAATCCTTACTCTCCCCCTTCTCTTATCCTCCAACCTTCCCCACTCCTACTCCCTCCCAGAGTGCAAATCTTAGAGGGACAGCATCATTATTTATGACCATATTTTTAGTGGGTGAAGATTTGATCACAAAAGGGATTGATAAGAAAAAGAATTCCAGAAATTTGGAATGAGCCAAGTGCTAAGATCNTCCTTACTCTCCCCTTCTCTTATCCTCCAACCTTCCCCACTCCTACTCCCTCCCAGAGTGCAAATCTTAGAGGGACAGCATCATTATTTATGACCATATTTTAGTGGGTGAAGATTTGATCACAAAAGGGATTGATAAGAAAAAGAATTCCAGAAATTTGGAATGAGCCAAGTGCTAAGATCCTGTGGTTACCCAGCTGTTGTACTTTGATTGAGACAGGGGGAACTTGAGCTATGGGATTAAAATGGTCTCTCTACCACTTGATATTTCTCCTTTCCAACTGCATGTCACAAGGGCCCCTTCCGAAAGCTTTGGGCAAAATTCCCATGGCAACAAATTTCCCTGACCCTCTACTCTGTGTGATGCAACCACACAAACTCTTGTGCTTAGTCACACACACACACACACACACACACACACACACACACACAAATGTAAAGCAGTGGTTCTCAAACTTGAGTGCACATCAGAATCACCCAGAGGTCTTAATAAACCACAGCTAGGTTGGGGTAGGACCTAATAATTTGCATTTTCTACGGGTTACCAGGTGATGCTGATGCTGCTGGCCTGGAAACCATACTGAGAACCATTGAAGTAAAGTCTTCTCCTTTTCTAGCCTCAACAACTATGCCTGTAGCTGAAGACTACACAGTTACTCATCACATCCAAGCTCGTAACACTGATTCATCTTCACTCCTAAGCCTGGGGCTGAGCTGCTTCCTGCACACTGACTCTCAACTCCCTGGGTGTGCCTCTGTCTTAGTTTGCAGGCCATAATCCATCTTGTGGCACCCACCCTATCTTGACTGCAGAATTTGCCATCTCTATTAGTCAGCTCAGGCAGCCATAACAAAGTATCACAGACTGGGTGGATTGAACAACATAAATCTATTTTCTCATAGTTCTGGAAGCTAGAAGATGTTGGAAGGATTGGTTTCTTCCAAGTTTTCTTTCTTTGGCTTGGAGGTAGCCATCTTCTCCTCCTTTTGTCCTCACCTGGTCATCTCTGAGTACGTTTCTGTGTTCTTATTTCCTCTCCTTAGAAAGACAGCAGGCGTGCTCGCTTTGGCAGTACATATACTAAAATTGGAAGGACAGCAGGTGTATTGTATCAGGGCCCTTGTTAGTGACCCCATTGTAATGTAACCACCTCTTTAAAGGTGCTATCTCCTAATACAGTCACGTTCTGAGGTCCTGGGAGTTAGTACTTTAACATATGAATTTCGGGGAGGGATACAGTTTAGCCCCTAAGGGAGATGTGCCATTTTTCACGCCTCTCACCTTCCACCTCTTCCCATTCTTCTTGCTGTTTTATTCTCTCTTCTGCCAGCTTCCTGAGGGGACCCAGAGCCTCACAGGCCTGAGGCTAATTGTGCTGCAGGGGCTCACATGGGGTGGGTTTTGGTGATCTGCACACCAACACCTACCTCTGTGAGGACTCTGTAGCCAACACCCGAGATAAGCAGTGCCCAGTCACAGGGAAAAGGGTAACAAATTGCTTGCAGAGGGACGACCGGCTCAGAGCTGGGTCATTATTCTTGTAACCTCCAGATCACAGGCAGCAGGCTGCACTGGGCTCTGTTGGTACCCACCACCCCGCCTCTCCGCTCCACTTGGAAATGGTACTGGACAAAACTAGAGGAGAAAGAGCCTGAAGGGCCTGTTTGCCTGGAGCCCATACTCTTTTTCATGGTAATGCAAACAGCTCCAAAAACCCACTAGAAATCTGTGGTCTATGGAGGAGAAAATGACCTCCCCCCATGGCTAGCAATAATTCCTGACGCTTTTTATGCTTTACATGGTTTTCTTCCATATGATGATGTTTGATCATGATGCCAGCCCCATGGGCAGCCAGACTGCTGTAATTACACCCCATATTAGAGATTAAGAAACAAGTCTAAGTAAACAAAACAAAGACTTAGGTTGTGATCCACCCCCAATCAGAGGTCTGCCCTCTCAATTGTACTCTACTGACCTCATTTCTTTCTTCTAAGTGTTTCCCAAAATGTGGTCATTCACATAGCTTGTTTGCATTTTTGGCTATATTCACCCAAGCACCACTCACTGATTAAGGAAGTCCATGGAAGATGAGGTCCTGATCTGAGTTTGGTACTAAGCAAGATATTGAATTCCCAGGGTTTTGGTATGCTATTTTTTTTCTAATATGTATTAAAAATAATTATTAACTCCTATTACTTTAGGATATGCTTTCCATCTCACACTCTCTTCCCTCTGCTGTGACTTCTCCGTGGGGCTACAGAGGCATCTTGACAGCAAGGTTTTTCAAACTCTTGGCTGCAATCCACAATAAGAAATAAATCACATGGCAACACAATACTCACATACATACGCATATATAAAACAAAAACCAGTTTCACGAGATAATACGTAACCTGGGTGTGACACGCACTATTTTCTATTCTATTTTTAACGCTTGTTGTGATACACTAAATTGATTTATGACCCAATAACAAGTAGCTACCTGCGATTGGAAAAAGAATAGTCTTTCTACAGAATGTTCTGTCCAAATTTGAAAGGCTGACTTACATTTTGTTTGCACCTCCCAGGAGAGGAGACTGCAGGAGTTAGGCTGTAGAGAAGCTTCTGGGGCTCTCCCCTTACATTTCTCTTTTGGCCACTTAGGGCTCAGCAGGCTGCAGCCACCCAAAGAAGGAGGAGGCTTCTTGGACAGGGAGGGCACTGTAGCTCCAAGGTTGCTGGACTCAAGCTGGAAGTCTCCACTACACCCTTCCCTGAAAAAGAATCCAGAGAGCCACACATCGGGAAACTTCACAGACACTCTCCCTCTACCCTGTAGTGGGATAATTGGACAACCCATCCTAAATACTACATGTCGTCACCCCTCTGACCCCATCTGAGCTGAAATGGAGCTCTGGTGCCTACAGAGTGGACTTTTCCCTTTGCGATATTTTAAAGTTCTAGTCTAAAATATCTCTCCACAAATGCCTGAGATCCCATCATCAGAATTGTATTCCTGTGGTTTCAGCATTACCATCCTAAAGATTCTTCTATATATACAAGTGTGCCTAAATTGAGTTTCTTTTTTTTTTTTTTTTTTTTTTTTTTTTTTTGAGACAGAGTCTCGTTCTGTCGCCCAGGCTGGAGAGCAGTGGCGTGATCTCGGCTCACTGCAAACTCCGCCTCCCGGGTTCACGCCATTCTCCTGTCTCAGCCTCCAGAGTAGCTGGGACCACAGGCACCCGCCACCACGCCCGGCTAATTTTTTTGTATTTTTAGTAGAGATGGGGTTTCACCGTGTTAGCCAGGGTGGTCTCGATCTCTTGACCTCATGATCCGCCCACCTCAGCCTCCCAAAGTGCTGGGATTGCAGTCATGAGCCACAGCACCCAGCCTAAACTGAGTTTCTAAGGCTTTTCTCCTCGAGTCTGGCCTTAGCTATAAGTTCCAGAAGTTGATTCTTCTTTTAAAGGGAGACCTACAGTAGTTGTTACCCTTCCTCACAACATAGAACTCATTGGCGCTCGCTGTAATGAAGGCCATAGGACCTCTTCTCAAAATAATGTTTTTAAACGTACAAAGTAAAATGTGCAGGATTACAAAGGAAACTATATCTATAATATCAAACATTATCTTAGAATTTAGATAAATGATGAGTATTAACAATATTTGGGGTAACTGTAAAATTGTAACATGATGAGAATAACTGATTAGACATATACTCTATGATATGTGCAACAGTTTTATGTGTAATAGTTATATATAATAGTTATATGTCTAATCAACTATTTTCATCATGTTACAATTTTTACAGTTACCTCAAAATGTTAATATTCATCACATCTAAATTCTAAGAGAATTTTTATACTATATATACTGTATCAAAATATGTTTTAATTTGTAATACAATTATACACATATTTAAATCTAAATAAAATCTAGAGGCAGGTCTAATAAATAATCTAATGATATGTATAAACAACATTACAAGGTATCTGCAAAAGCGTAACATGATGAAAATAGTAAATTTCCTTTGGTGGAAAGCCTCAGGTTCTGGTAACACGCTGTGGTTTGTCTACCTTCATAATGAAGGAAACACTAGATTACAGTTAGAAGTTAATGACATTAAAGATGTATTTTTTCCTGTCCAAGTTCATAGATCCTTTACATTCTTTCCATAGACCCCCCCACTTAGGGAGCCCAGATCTGGAGAGTTGTGTACTACCTTTACCATTTCCTTTCCTATCACATCCTTCCAGATTCTAAAGCTTCATCTGCTGAGCCTGGTTTTATGAATGTTGTGTGTTGTGCCTTCCAAATCTTGCTGTGTCCTTCCTCACGCATCCCTCACCCACCCCTGTGGCCAGCCCAGTTAGAGCAGTCAAGCCAGGGCCCACTCTCTACTACATCTGGGGATGGCCTTAGTAATGATGCTCACCAAGTTCCTGGGGAGACTATATCAGAGGGCAGCTTGACTTTGACTCCAAGAAGTCCCTAAATCAATTATTCTGCCCCTGAAATTTTGTCAGGAGACCTGTAATTATCTCAGCATATTAATAATGTGAAGGAGAACCTGTCCCTATTTAAAGCAGGGCCTTTTCCCTTCTCCAACCCTGCATATGAATAATACTTGTGTCTAGACTTTGGTTTCAAAAGATAGATCTTTATTCAGCAAGTGGGAGTCTACTGAGCTCAGCACAGAAGAGTTAACAGCAAAGCTGAGACATATTGCCACTTACCAAGGGGAGACCAGTTCTTGTCCCAGAGGGTGCAAAGAAGAATGTCTTTGTGGATCAATCAGGCCACTCAGTGATGTATCAGAGTGTAAAAAGACAGTATGACACAGTGAAAGTGTGGCAAATAAAAGCTTGCATGTCATGTCTAAAGCAGTCAATTTCACATATTTTTTAAGTATGTATTTTGGGCTGGGGGACTGCAGCTTAGAGCACCCAACACAGCTCTGAAGCCAACATGTGGAGTCTGCTCAAAGGGCTGCCATCCCCGTCTCCATGGCTCTCCAAGATGCAAGGGGCTGCCTAAGCAGTCACTTAGGGAAGAGAAAGGGGTTTGCCTTGGTTCTGACAAGTGGTTAGGAATTGAATTTAGCACTGTACCAAAGGTCACAACAGTTTAGACCAGCCTGACCAACATGGCGAAATCCTGTCTCTACCAAAAATACAAAAATTAGCTGGGTGTCATGACGGACACCTGTAAGCTCAGCTGCTCAGGGGGCTGGGGCATGAGAATCGCTTGAACCTGAGAGGTGGAGGTTCAGTGAGCCAAGATCGCGCCACTGCACTGCAGCCTAGGTGACAGAGGGAGACCCTGTCTCAAAAAAAAGAAAAAGAAAAAAAGAAAAACAACACTCAATTTTCAGCAAGGTAACTATGACAAAATTCTTCTTTGAGAGGAAAAAAAAAAGTGGGATTAATATAAATAGACCAGAGTAATTCTGGGAATGACTTAAGGAAAGTTAGTCTTTGGGAACTGTCTCTAGCATTTGGGGAGAAATAAGGACAATGACTCCTATATTTTTGTGCACCCCGTTTTTGTTGCCCCCGTCAAGACACAAAATCTTGAGTTTGGAGGTTTACCCAGAGAACCAGCTTTTCTGTTCTTAGGTTCATATGTCAATTCTTTTGACATAAGCCCCTAGGTCTACTACCTCTAATCTAAACCAGGGCAGGGGCTGGCAGACCTCTGGGAGAATTGCCTGTGACATTTAACATGTGGGAGGAACCTGAGGAACATTCAGGAAAAGGAAGAACATCTCAGGAAGTTAAGCAGGGGATGTCCCGTGGTGTAGATGAGATGAGGAGGGCTATTCAGAGAATAAGAAACCATACTGAAGCATTCTGTTTCTTTCCACCTAGCCCAAGTTACTGAGGGACATTAAGCTGTCCAGCCTGATTGCAACGCCACCTTCCCTCTATCTCTTTCCCCACTCAAGCTGGCCTCAGGCATTGGGACAAAATGACAGGATGCAACCAGCACTCAGAAATGTGCGGCAGACAACCTAGGTAGAGTTACCGTAGCAACAGCAAGACTTCTTGAAAGCCCTGGAGGCTGTGTGGAATTGGAGGCAGGAAGACCTTCCCACTTTAAGGGTGCCTGTCACACCAAAACTGACCTGCAGGGGCAGCAGAGGAGAAAGACCAGAAAAGCGGCTTTGCCTGTCTGGACTAGGGTGGTGGGTGCTAGATGACCCTCACTATTACTTCCTATGAACAGGTGTACCTTTCTCTTGGGGGCATTGTTCAATGTTTCATCCAAGTTTAACCACAAAATAACTCCCCTACCTTCCTGTGTGGCAGACACATCACACTAGCATCTGAACAAAAACAGGAGCTGGGATGTAGACTCTTGAAAGGACATGGATTTGTCCCCTACTCCTAGAACACAATGTGCCAAATCTGGCCAGAGGTCAGTCTTTAAAAATCTAGTAATCTGAGGATTGTCTGTAGGTCCTCTTTGGTCAACTCATACGGGAGGGTTTGGGGTAAGAGTCATCCTTATATTGTTCCACCACTTCCTTCTGACTATGGCATCAACTCATAATCTTTCAAGAGGATTTATGTTCTTACTCTATTACAATGTGGAACATATGCCATTGCTTCAATGGGGGACATGACATATGGCAAAGATGGTAATAGATGTGTATGGAAAGTGGCTCCCTGGTTGACCTGGGGGAGCCCACCAGAATATGTGCCTCAGTGGGTCACTGCCCTTGAGGGCTGGGTCCTGGGCTTCACAGGTTCAGCTCAGTGCAGTCACACTCTGACAGATGCATGGCAGTCACAGACAGAGGCTGACCTGGAGACTATGTAATGGTGTATTAAAATAATTTCCCAAGAGGAAACCCAGACACATTCGGGTTTAAATTGGGCATCCTCATTTACTAGCTGTATGACCTTGGACAAGGTTATTTAACCACTTCTCTATGCTTCATCTGTGAAACAGGGATAATAATAACACCAGCTTTGCATGGTGGAGGTGAGGATTAAATATACTTACATATATACAAGTGCTTAGAATAGTACATGACACTATAGAAGTCTTGTTATTAAACTTGTAGAGTAGGATAGGTGGCACACCATACAACTCCAGAAGATGCCATTCACATAGACTCCAATGTGAATGGTGTCCCCGGAGTTGTGCAGTGCACAATCTGCATGGGTACACGATAGCCCCGAAGTATCAATTCCCACTTTGCAAGGTTATTGCAAAAATTACAGTTAAATGCATGTGAAGTACTTTTTACATTGTAGGCACTATAACTCACAGCTGCTGCTATTATTTTTACTGAGAGATATATCTGGCAGTTTAACAGCAATATTTGCACAGAGTACTTCTTCGTTTTGGGAAGGTTTGCCCAGAGACTAAATTTGATTAAAAGGCTATTGAAGAATTTGAAATATGTGAAAAGAAGTTAAATCTCATCTCAAGGTTATTCTCAATCCACCAGTATGGAGAGGCATCAGTCTTTAGACCACTGGGACTCACCATTCGAAAAGAGAGTCTTCCACCCTGAACATGGGCCACAGAAACACTGGCAATTCTTTACTCTTTAGCTCTCCTTTTCTTGGTCTCTATCAGTTGCCAGGAGCTTCTCTCACTGGATTACCTCACGGACCTGCTACAATTAATTAGATAACTGCATCTCTTACATTAGCTAATCTTTAAATTGGTCTCCTCCTAATGAAATTTTAAGGAAGGCCCACAGGCTCCTTGATGAAATTTGAAAGGCCTCTTAGTCTTATCAGCCACAATTTTTAGAAATTATTAACTTAAGCAACATTACAGCCAAAAGAATCCATTGAGTATGAAGCTCAAACAACACATCTCTCTGTGGTCATTCTCCAGTGCTGTTGGACACATTTTCTCCGTGTTCTAACGAATGTGTGTGCCCTCTGTTTTGTTCTGCCTTTTTCATACAGTGTTATTTCATAAACAAATCTTCAATATTAATCATGTTTTAATAGCAAGTTATTCTAACAAAATATTCATCTCAGCATGCTGAGATACGTCCCTCCAGTGGGGTGTTTGAAGCAGCTAAAAATCTCAGCTGGCAGATATGATGTCTACAAGACACGAAGGATATGAGGGTACTGGGAATGACATGAAACAAACAGAAATGAAATAAACTGTACAACATTAGAGTTTGGAGTATCTTAGGGGCCTGTCTGGTCTAATCCTTACTTTACAAATGTAAAAACTGAGGCCCAGTGAGGAGATATGACTTGCCTGAAGCTACGTAATTAATCAGCCCCCTCCATTGGGTGGGACCAGCTCCAGCAAAGGAAGAGCTTCTGCTGGCCTTCCGGGAGTAAGGAAGAGTGGCTCACACAGCAGCGGTGATGGGTTGCTGCTCTGTAGACATGCCCCAGCAGCCTCACAAAGGGTCAGCACAGAGGCATCCATGCTCAGGTCCTGGGCTGCAAGCATCCCATGGAGGGGAAAGGAAGGTGTCAGAGCCAAACATGTGGCATTCGTCCACTCCCACCCAGCACTTGGAGGTGTGAAAAGACATCCCAAAAGGGAGAACCCAAAAGAGACAGGCAGCTAGAAACTCCTACACGGCTCGCTTCACTGCAAGACAGAGCCAAGCATGCCAAGCATGGGGGCGAGGAGCCCAGGGAGGAGGGGCCTTGGAAAAGTCATAAACAGCAGCTGCAACGTGAAGATCCACCCCGCCCCCAAAACCTCCCCCATGGAGTCAGGTAGACTGGCATGTACTGGAACGGTGGGACTGGGTTGAACTTTTGAAGCCAGCTGGTCTCGCTGCCTCCTCTGATGGATGTAGAGACCAAGACCTAGGATGTGTCTCACTCAAGGAAGGGTCTCACTCAAGGTCACACATAGAATGAGGGGCTGACCAGTCTATAGAATGGAGCTGTCCTAATTCCAGTCCAGGACACTGTCCTGGGGTCCCCCTTTTTCCAGGGCCAGGGAAAGTAAAAAATAGCAACTTTTGGAGGGATGGGTGTATAAGATGACACCAACTGATTAATTGGGCATTTGTGACTCCAACAACCTATTCACACATTCTTCTAGATGTCAGTGTTTGTTGCTTGGCGGCTCTAACTGGATGTAGGGTCTTAGAAAAACTGCATAGATTTGCATGCCTCTATTTCTTCACCTGCAAAATGGGGCTAATAACTGGACCTACTTCATGGGTGGTTGTCTGAGTTAAATGTGAAGCACTGAGCACAATACCTGGGGCTGTGATGAACAGTATGTTATCATTCTATTCCACCAGAGGACTACTTCCTCCGCCCATGCAGCCTTCCCCATGGGAAAGCTTCCATTTCTCCAGTGGGTTTACATCATCTACTATCTTCTCAATGTGGTATCTGTGCATCTCTGCCTTCACGAATCAAGAGCTGACTCACCACAAGTTCCAGACCAGTGTTTCCCAAACTGGAGTATTTTCCGAGAGTTATGAATTCTTGAAGTGTCTTTTTTCATCTTGTTAATTATAAATTTAGGAAAATCTACCTCATCCCTTGAGGGAAGAGAAACGTCCCCAAAGCTCCTGGCTCCCCTCTCTCCTCTGCAGAAAGTTCCTTTCTTTTTGATTGCCCTCTGGTTCTAATCATTCAAGAAGAGAGCGGCCCCAGGGACTAAATTAGAACTGGAGGCAAGGTGATGAGAAAGAGACCAGGAATGAATGACAGGCTTTGGAAAACGGCAAACTGCAGTTCTCTCCATGTCTTCAGGGAGCCAACTCTTTTCTAAAAGATTCAAGGGAGGCTAAGGACCCATGGGGAGGCAAGAAGACGGGAGGCTGGGAACAGGATACTGCAGATAAGAATTTGTTTTTCCTTAAGCCTCCAAGAAAAAAAAAGGAGGAGGGAAAACTGTAAACTAACCCTTTGCTTAGTTTGCCCAGAATCCTTCAGGGGTTCAGCACCACCACCCTGGAGGTCAACCTCCACTTACAAGGATTCATGTGATACAACTGCCTGGACCGATACCACTGTTGGGAACTCTTCCCAGTCAATACCGGCAAAGGTGGCTGGTGACCCGAGTGTGCTTCTGGTGATCTCCGAGAGCAGGAGAAGAGGAAAGATGATGTTGGTAGGCATGACACATTCCTTGCTTCCTGTTCAAAATTGCAGAGCACTTTCTCATGAGCTTCCTGATTGACCAGAGGAACAGCAGGAATACTCCTGTTTGCAGAGAAATGGCTCACACAGCCAGCCAGTAGTAGGGAGAACTGAAAATACTTGTCCTTAACCCTAGAGTGCAAGAAATAAGCATGGCGAGCCCTGGAAAGCATCAGGAAAGCATTTCTTCCAGATAAGGTACAAGCATGCTCATTTTATAGAGACACCTGAGACCCAGGGAGATGAAGGGCTTGTCCAGTGCACTAAGCTTTTTAACTGTGGAGGAAGACTAGAACCCAGGCCTTCTGGATCCTCCTTTCTTCCCCATCCCTGCAGCCTTCATCCCAGGGAGTCTGGAGTCTTTTTGAGTGTACTGTGTGGTCTCAGGGCCTCCTGCAGCGCCCTGTGCACTGTTGCCTTCCCAAATGCCCTCCTGCTAACTAGTGATCAGCCCCAATATTTATAATTTATAATAAAGAAATGAGCCCATTTGGATATGTTTGTTTGGATAGCTCACATATTTAAGTTTCTATCAAGACATGCAAAAAAATGCAACAAATACTATTGATATAGTTTGGATGTTGTCCCCTCTAAGTCTCACGTTAAATTGTAATCCCCAGTGTTGGAGGTGGGGCCTGGTGGGAGGTGATTGTATCATGGAGGTGGATTTCTCAAGAATGGTTTAGCGCTGTCCTCTTCACTCAACCCTCGCAATAGTGAATGAGTTATTGCGAGATCTGGCTGTTTAAGAGTGTATGGCGTCTTCCCCTTCAGACTCTTTTTTTTTATTTCCATAGGTTATTGGGGAACAGGTGGTATTTGGTTACATGTGTAAGTTCTTTGGTGGTGATTTGTGAGATTTTGGTGCACCCATCACCCAAGCAGTATACACTGCACCCAATTTGTAGTCTTTTATCCCTCACCCCCTTCCCACCTTTCCCCTGAGTCCCCAAAATCTACTGTGTCTTTCCTATACCTTTGCATCCTCATAGGAGTGAGAACATATGATGTTTGGTTTTCCATTCCTGACTTACTTCACTTAGAATAATAGTCTCCAGTTTCATCCAGGTCGCTGTAAATGTCATTAATTCATTCCTTTTATGGCTGAGTAGTATTCTATCATATACATACACCACAGTTTCTTTATCCACTCCTTGATCTGTGGGCATTTGGGTTGGTTCCATGTTTTGCAATTGCAAATTGTGCTGC
>NW_016804694.1:5752014-5795713 GCF_001698545.2 Rhinopithecus bieti
AAAAAAAAAAAAAAGAAATAAATATTATAAACATAGTCAAAGCCCATGTGTGCACCTCCCTAATCATACTCCCCCCTCTCTCCCTCTCCTCTAGATCTAACTAGAGACATTGAATTGAGTATTTGTCATTCCAAAGCATTTCTTTATACTTAATACATTATTCTTTACACAGACAGGACTCACTCTGCAGGGCTATAAAAATGACCACACAAGCTGAAACTGTGCAAAATCATCTTAAAAATCTGTGAGAAAAAATTATAATGGTCTTGTGATCTTTAACAATTCTTGTCAAAAACATTAAAACTCTCTTACTTCAGACTATAAATAGTATATGGAAATTTTTTTAAAAAAATAGTGAAATCAGCATTTTAAATATTAATATTATCCAAATTATTTAATTTAAAACTTTAGAAACATTGAGAATTAAGGTGTTTTATTTCTTCATAAAAAACTTTCAAGAATAGTATGAACAGTGCTCACCTTCTCTTCGTCATATAACTTATAATACAGAGCAAACATCTTTTCTATACTTGGCAAATCATCATACTCTTAAGTTTGTGTCAACTTCTAGCATTTTATCCTTTGCATGTTCAGTGTTGCACAGTGTCTCTGAGAGTTCCCTTAATGTGAAATTTTTGCCAGCATCACTTCCTCTGGAACATCCCCATCCTTTTCATCACAACCACTTTCTTCATAATGTCACTAAGTTGTCCTTCACTAAGTTCCTCTGGCTGCAGATCTAGAGTCCCTCTCCTAGTGGTGGTGTCCATATTCCCACCACCAGCTTTTCCTTCTACAGTTCCTTGACATACTGTTTGAATTCCATTTGCAGCATTATCGCTTTTTGTTTCTTTTCTGTGCTTTCATCTTTCAAGGTCAACTTCCTCTTTAGATCATCTATTTTTGCAAAGCGTAACATAGGTTAATCACCCAGAGACATGGAAGCAACATAACTGCACACTTTGCTGTCTGTGTGTAAACTGGAAAACTGGATAGCAGATGCTCAGTGACCAGTCACCTGACAGACCATGAAAGAAGAAATCAGGATGCACATCTGTTCTTCATGGAGAAATGTGTGGAATGAAGAATTGGCATCAAAGTTTGTACTTTGTGCAATCACACACAGTCAATACGCTATCATAATTCAAATTTTAACCTTGTTGTTGGGGACTGGTTCGACTAAACCACAACAGAACTTTGTACATGGGAACTGGGAAGAGCAAGGACTGTGTGAACTTCATACAACACACATATGTCCATCAAAGCAATATGTGAAATTATTTTTTATGCTTTTAAGTTTCATATAAATGCTCATAATACTGCATGAATATTTCTTCATCTTCCAATCTATTTTTTCTTCCGTATGTTTGCATATCCATGTGGATAACCCCTGGATGAGGCCAGGAGCTCTCTGAAGTCACAGCCATGACCCTCCCATCGGCTGAGGAGCTCCCTAAGGGCCAGGTCTAATCTCTCCTTTACCTGAGTCCACTTGGAACCCCCAAAGGCACAGTCCATGGAGCTGCTGAGAGAAGGGTGAATGTAACTAACTGCAAAAAAGTTTGGATTAGGATCACACCTCAGTTGCTGGAGAAACCATACTGGGACCACCTAAAAGATCCATGTGAGCAGAGGTCCCATCCCCAAAGGCACCTTGCAGTGTTCCAGCAAGCCCTCAGGGCTGCAGCTGTAAGCTTTTCCTGTCTCTATCATGTCTCCACTGTTCATTGCCCTTTAAAGTTCAATTGACTTTAATAGCATCCAATTTTCTCAAGTGCTAGAGAGACAGACAGGTTACAAAGGGAGTATTATTACCACCTCCTTTACCTTCTGGATTCCCAGATGGACATTAAAAAGTCACTTCATCTGACACTTGACCCCTGGCCCCAGGAGAGATAACCAGGAATAAAGTACTGGGCCCAGGGATGGCTGTTAAAACCATAAGCTTCCCATTTTGCCTTTCTTGTGAGTGATAGGACAAAACCCCATTGCCCATTGCTGGGTGTCTATGGATGTATAGTTGTGTGTGTGTGTGTGTGTGTGTGTGTGTGTGAATGCATTTGTGATGCAAGTGAGCCTACATTTAAATGTGCTTATGTGTGGGGGTTTCACCCCAAATACATATGATTAGGGGACTGTGTTGTACAGGTATATGTATTTTTTCATGTCTGTATCCTCAGTGTTTGGCACTTGGAGGTGCAAAGTAAATATTTGCTTAACAAAGTTACCAATCAATAGACAACGAAGCTGCACACTGTGTACATGCCCCTTCCATTTCACAGCACATCCCTTCCTTCTTCCTACTTTTCCATGAGGAGAAGCCAGTTGGAGCCCATACTATATCACTGTATCAGTGTGTGGTAAGCAGAGAATGTTTGGAGACTGTGTACTTATTGTCGTTGTGGTGTGTGTGTGTGTGATATGAATGGGTGTCCATGAGTAAGCCCAACCTACCTTCAGAAACAGCCTCAGGCTGGGATCCCTGTGCCCCCCTTCTTATCCCTGCACCTCAGGCGTGGGAGTGCCCCTTCCTGGGCTCAAGCTGCACAGTTTTGTCCCTTTCCACTTCACCTCATGCATCTCATATCCGTAGGGAAAGCAGCAGCCATATCGCAGTCAACCAGCCCCAGGGGATAGAGAAACCTTTCTTACATCATGTGTACCATCTCCAAGCCCAGACCTGGGCCCCTCTGAACTGGCAGGCAGCTCAGTGAAGCTTCAGAGGAAAACAAATACTATCCCATCCCCAAAGTGTGTGCACACATGTGTGCATGTGTATACGAACCCATGAACATATCAGTGTCTAGGCGGTGTCCCAGGTCCAAAATCAGTATTTTAAGATTATGTTACTGGGTGATTAATCTAAGAATCCTTTGTGGTGACTGATTTTGCAACTGAGGAGGGCTCAGCCTGCCTGTATTTGGGGTCTATGTAATGAATAAAAACACAGACAAATACGAAACAGCACCTTGTCAGCCTTAGAACTCAGTTGGGTGATGCCAGTCTAGTGCAAACTAAGTGTACTGACCAAAAGGTGGATAGCAGCCAGACGATGGAGTTGTGCCAGCTGAGGGCAGCCAGGAGGGCTGCAGTGAGGAACATGGAGCTCCACCAGGGCTCAGAGAGTGAGGCGGGATTTGTGCAACAGAAGATGGACAGAGGCTTTTTGTCGTTGTTTGTTTTGTTTTGTTTTATTTTTTGAGATGGAGTCTCACTCTGTTGCCCAGACTGGAGTGCAATGGTGCAATCTCAGCTTACTGCAACCTCTGCCTCCCGGGTTCAAGCGATTCTCCCCACCTCAGCCTCCTGAGTAGCTGGAAATACAGGTGCCCGCCACCACACCCAGCTAATTTTTGTGTTTTTAGTAGAGATGGGGTTTTGCCATGTTGCCCAGCCTGGTCTCGAACTCCTGACCTCAGGCAATTCACCCGCCTTGGCCTCCCAAAGTGCTGGGATTACAAGCCTGATCCACCATGCCCAGGCGAGTCTTTCAAATAGAGAGCCAACCGGGATACCAAGAGGAGGCCAAGATGGTGTCACCAGCATCTGGAAGCAATTTATTTTACTAAGCGCATCTGTTCTCAACCCTAATTGGTGTCTGCTTACCTGGCACAGTAAAGCCAAAACATCCACGCCAAGGTTTGCAGCAGACGAAACGAAGGCATCTATTTGCAGGGCAGCAAGTAAGGAGAATTGGGTGGCTCACACTTAAAACGCCAACTCCCAGATGGCTTTCAGGTAAGGGTTTTTAAAGGCAGGGAGGCAGAGGTTACAGGCAAAGTCATAAATCAATACATGGAGAACATATATTAGTTTGACCTAACACAGTGGGACATCTCAAAGCAGGAAGCCACAGGTCAGAAGTGGATTCAAAGATTTTCCGATTTATGGTTGGTTTAGGAAGGATTGCCTAAAAATGTGGGATCAGCAGAAAGGGATGTTAGCTCTGGCTGCAGGATGTGACTTTCTCCAGGCCCCTCAAGGAGAAATTTAGAACAAAGAGAGGTCAGAGTCCAGGCGTCAGTTTCCCCTTACCTGGGGTCTATGTGCCAGCAGATCCATTTGATGGGGATCCAGGTTTCTGAAAAACAACTCAGTGGCATGTGTTAAGATGTTATGTCTAGTTTCTACCTGGGAACCAAACATCCCATGATTCTAACTTCCTTGGCTATGGTCTTAAGCTAGTATTACCTTCTTCCTTACCACATTTACTTCTCAGGGTTAGCTAGGTACCTGAAATTTCCCTTGAAAGAACTGAAGAGGTTTTTTTTTTCTATACTTGGGGGAACCCACAGGCTCCTAAGAGGTCCCTGTTAAGTCTCACTTCCATTCAGCAAGTGATACAAATCCACGTGCATCTGTGTCATCCTCTCAGGAAGCCATGCATTCATGCATCCATGTGGCATCTGTGGACCACCACCACAGGAGGTCCTGTGTACCACCCAGGAGGGTACAGACAAGGAGAGAGATCTTTCACAGATGGGAAAGTTGAGTCTCTGAGACTGATTCATACAAGATCAGGGTCTAAGTGGTCAGGACGGGAGGCCAGGTCAGCCTAGCTTCAAGTGCTATACTCTCTGCATGAAACTTATGATGGCGGAGGAGGTGGGAGGGGGACCCGGTGGGGTGGGATGCCAGGCTGATTGAGGAAGTCATGTGGATGAGGCTGAACAGGCTGGGCTTATGTGGGTTGAGGGGACAAAGATAATGACCTGGGCTGCCCTGATCTGGATCAGGAACTGTGGTTTCCTTGAAAGGTGACCTAGAGCTTCCAGGAGCTGCTGAGACTGAGGAGTTGGCATTGCAGCAGCAGGGGTGAGGAGGGGGTGGGAGTGCAGGCGGTGAAGGTGTGTATGGCACTGTGGCTGGTGTTCAGGGGCGACTGTGTCTCCTGAATGCTGATGCCATCCCCAAGGCATTTGTAATCAGCCCATGAAACCTGCCCTGGGTCTGAATCCATGAATACATTTATAGGTCATCCCTGTTTTCCAGGTGCTGGTGAATGGTCCCATAAAACACATCTCATTATGGCCCGAAGGGCTTCCCAACTCTAAAACCCCTTTTTATTTTAAAAACAAATTCTTAAAATCATTCCTTGATGAGGAAACCACCCATGCTGACATTTCCAAGGGGGGATAGTAGAGGAAGGAGTTCCTGGGTGTTCCTGCAGCTGTGCCAGGGCTCTGGCTGTCTTCTGGGACATCATGCAACTCTTCTGGTCCTTTTTCTTCTCTGTATCGTAGCAAGGAAATGTGCATGCACATTCCCGTTTCTCAAGGTTGCTGTGAGGATAATTAGTTTACCTTCATCTGTCACCGTGCTCCCTTTACACCCAGCATCTGAGATTGTCTCTAATTATTATGACAAATCTCATGGAGCCCACTGAGAGATCTGAGCTATCTCTGGACTTCAAACCCACGTGTGGCTTTTGTTTTCACTTGGTTGCTATTGGCTCCAAAGTTTCTATCTCCCTCCCGCACTTCTCCCCAAGGCTGCATGTCTGGCAGCCCGCAGGCCAGCCTGACGTGATGGTCCTGTGGGTATCTTAACTTTGACCATACTGTGACCACCCCTCCAAGCCTGTTATCCTTCCCTTGGTCTCCCTTCCCACTTCTGGCATCAAATTCATTCAACAAATATTTATGTATTGAGCACCCACTCCATGCAGGCCTTGTGGGGTACTGGCATGGGGTAAGGGGAAAGGATGAGGCCTCAGCCTTTATGGAGTCTAGACTCTCCCATTACTTTCCTTCCAGATAGTTCTGGCAAGAAACCAAGAAACCATCTTAGATGTTTCTCTCCATCTCCTCTCACTCCCAACCAGTTATCAAATCCCCTCAGTATTAGTTCCATGACTTTTTAATCTGCCCCTTCCTCTTCACCACCCCAACCTGGTTCAGACCTCGTCACTGGAGTGGACCACTGAGAACTTGCTGGCCTCCCCGTCCCTACCCTAGCTTCCTCCATCATATTGCTGTAACTCCCTTAGGGATCACTGTCTTCATAATAAAAACCAAACTCCTTCTCCTGACATCAGAGCCACAACCTTCTAGACCCAGCCTGTCCTAGGTCTCACTTCTCACCATGCACCGCACACAGGATGCTTCACACACATAGATCTACTCTCTCTGCTGAACCTGTCAGACCTCCTTGCCTCAGTGAATGCAGTTTCCTCCAGGAGAAACTCCCTTATCCCTCCCACAAGTCCCTTCTCCACCTACACACACACTGGGTAACATCTACCTGTTCTTTCAGGCTCTATTCAAATGTTGTGACTCTACAAAGACTTCCCTGATTTCTGGGTAGAAATAACTCATCTCTCTTCTTTCTTCTCAAAATGCTTCATCTGCACCTTTGTGCCAGCATTTATCACACTTTATCCTGTAGTTGGCTGAATGCTGTTCATGTTATTTTCCCTACGCTAATAATAACAGTCATAACAATAATTAATGCTGATTGATTGCTTGTACTAATCATTAGACATATATTATCTCATTTAATTTTCAAGAGAACCTCACAAAATAGGTGTGTTATTTTCCCCATTTTGCAGAGGAGGAAGCAAGCTATGTAGCACGTAATCACATGCCTGAGGTCACCCAGAGATTTGGGCCCAGGTGCTCTGACCCTGGAGCCGGCACCCTTTCCCACACCCATGAACTGCCTTCAGGAGGCTAGAGGTCAACAGGCAGGGAGTTCAACTCACATCTCTGGGCCGCTTCTGCCTCCATCACAAAGCCAGGCACATGGAGGCAGTTCACTGATGCTTGTTGATTTAAGAATTAAAGATCCATTGGCTGAAGAGTTGAAAGGAGATAGAGGATAGAAAATAGAGAAGGACATGGGGGTAGAAGAAAAGAGATTCCAGGGTTCCCTTAAACAGAATGTCCTCCTTCCTCCCAGACTCCTTCCTCCCACTTAATTTTTCTTTCTTACTCTATTCATTTCCTGGGGTTGCCAATTAAGGTGTTGGCAGGGCTATGCTTCCTCTGCCACCTCCAGGGGAGAATATTTCCTTGTCTCCTCCAGCTCCTGGTAGCCCCAGGAATTCCTTGGCTTGTGGCTACATCACTCTAACCTCTACCTCCATGTTCACATGACCATCTTCCTTTTCTCTCTCTGTCTTCTCTTCTTATAAAGATAATAGTTGTATGTGGAGGAGGCCCACTCTAATAATCACATCTTACCTTAATTATATCTTCAAAGACCCTGTTTCCAAGAAGATCACATTCACAGGTTAAAACCTCAACATATCTTTTGGGGGGATATAATTCAACCCCTACCACTGCCTATTAATCAGATTGCAACACGTGAGGATATAGGGCTTTCATAGCACCAAGAAAACTGTAATCATCCACTACTGAGATACAAATCCCTGGTTCTGCTTTCTGAGTTGACATCGCCATATGATAAATCTCTAGTTCTTTAAGATGTTTAACTCATGTCATTTTGAGACACATGAATTGACAGATGGGGATGAAGACAGAGTGAGCCAGACGAAAGGAGTGAGTGATGGCCCCTCTGGGCTGGATGAGTGCAGCCAGGGCAGAGTCCTGGCTTGTGACAGCTGCTTATCGGAGCTAACCAGGTGTTTTGTACAGCATTAGCCCCACCTGAGCTTCTTGCCCATCTTGGGTTCCACATTTGAGTTAGGTGATAGTCACAGCACAATCTCCCTTCCTCTCCCACCAGGGAAACTGTTTTTTCCAAAGTAAGACTTGTTCACTCTGCATTATCTGTCGTTTCCCCACTCTCTGCCTCAGTTTACCCTTCCATCAAATTAGGAAACCAAGAACACCTAAATTTAAGTGATTGGCATTGTGCCTCCTCCATTATGATCCTGGGTGTTCCCATGCATATCTGTGGGGCTCTGCCTGGCTTCCAAACACCAGGTAGCTCTAGCTGCTAGAGAGTTTTAAGGGCTTTGCTTTTCTGTCTGAGCATCCTGACTGCTGCGTGTGGGGCTCTGCCCAGAGTCTAGAAGCTACCGTGCCTTCTCATAGGGAATGGGGGTAAAGACTGTGGATTATACATTGACTAGGAAACAGAAACAGTGCTGGGATATTTTATTAAATAACTACAACCCTGTTAGGTTATTATTATTAGCTCTATTTCACAATGAGGAAACTGAGGCCAGGGAAGTTAATGTACCTTGCCTGCCCTCACATGGCTTATAAGTGGAGGTTCTTTGTACATTGGGGTGCTGTGCCTAGACTCACAGTGCCAGCCTCCACAGGCCAGCTCTTGCTATGGCACCGCTGTTCATGTTTACAGTTTCTCTGCTTCTGCCATTTTGGGTGGATTGGTTGAGCCACTGTTCAGCAGGACCACAGGAAATACCTGTTCCCCATTCCTCCAGTCCAACCCTGATTTCTGTCTCACACAGGGTCACTGAAGCCACAAGGCTACCACCGTGCTTCCTCCATCACTTTGTGTCTCCTTTGCTGCCCCCAACAGGGATTCTGGGGCCAAAGCACACACTGGCTTGCTTAGGCTCAGGTCTCAGGATTAGGAAAAAGGCAAGCAAGACAGTGGGAGTTACCCAGGGCACTGGCTCACATGGGCCTCCTCCCTGCCACCCCTCCTTAAGGTTTTATTTAACCAGGTAGTTGTGGGTGCAGTAAGGGAGGCTCAGATTGGGTAACAGTTGAACACCAACACTGGGCTAAGCTAATGCCCACTCACGACCAGGGGCTCCAGAGAATGACCAAGAGGGTGGCAACAGGGAGAGCAATCACCTGCAAAAAGAAACTCTGCCAGGGTGGACTGTGAGCTCTGCCTGGTCTGCTGGTCACCCTTCATTCCTCTCTTTCTGGCTCCTCCTTCTTCACTTTCTCCATCCCTGTGTCTGCTCTTCTCTCTCTTTCTTGCCCTGTTTTATAATTTCTCTCTGCCAAGAGGTCTTTGTCCCTGTCTTTTCATCTCTTTCTCTATCTGTCTCTCCTTCACTTGCTTTCTCCCTCCATCCCTAAACCAAACTTAGCCCCACTGGGCTCCAGGACCAGATGGATTGTGAAATAGAGTTCCCTTCCAAGGAGGAACACTCTAGGCTCAGGTCAAAGCAGGAGCTGCTCACATGTGTGTGTGTAGCACACACACACACACACACACACACACAGCAGTAGTCTAGGATGGCACAGGGAGATGTGACTTCCTTCTGTTTCCACATTCCCTTGGAAGTATCCTCCCTTTCCACTTCCCTTCTACATGGTGAGTGGTAGTTGGACGAGATGATGTTACACTGTCTAGTGTCCAGCACCGACACTCTGTAATTCTATGGAAATAGGTGTAAGTGACAGCACAAGAGGCTCAAGGCCACAAGTCCATGAACTCCTCTTTTCTCCTTGAGGATTTCTGGCAGGTGTCTCAAGATCCCCAAGCACTGCAGCCTGTAGGATGCTTTCTAGTGTCTCATATTTGACTTCCAGTTGGACCATTTTGTGGTGCCATAGCCCATTTCCTCCGGGTAGACCTTCACAAATAGGTGAGCAAGAACGCCCCAGTGCCATGGGCTCAGGGTAAGCGGGACTCTGTTTATGGCTCCTGAAGAGCCCTTATGCTATCCCCTATACTCTGCACCAGCTTCCCCTCCCTAGAACGGAGCTAGGGTCTGAGCAGAGACCTTGCTGAGGGATATGAGGTAAGGCGGGGCCAGGACTGAGGGAGGGGGCATATGGAGGGACAGACATGAGATGGAAAACAGTAGAAGCTTAGATATGACCTGTTTTCCTCACAGGACCAACTCCTGCCTGGGGGAGGGCTGGGGGTGGGCAGGAGAACTCTCAGCTTTGGGATTTCTCTGGGCAAGGGTGTCCAATCCAGCTTTTTCAAGAAAGAAGCCCCAGAAAGGAAGATGAAGCCCAGAGAATCCTTTGCCCAGGATGTAGTATAAATCTCAACCTGCTCCACAGGAAGGAGGAGAAACCTCATTCATAACCTTGATGAATTGGAAACTCAATAAGCCCAGGCCCGCCCAGATGAGTGCTCAATTAGTGAGAGGAGGAGAACACTGCTAATTCCCTTCTCCTTGGGCGGTGGGAACTGTGCTGCTCAGCCCTCCCTGCCCCTCTGGAAACTCCTGGGAAATGGCAACAACTTTGAACATTACACTGGCAGCCCCCACCTCAGTGAAGGTCCTTGAGCAAGTCTGAGAGAGCAGAAGTGACTTCTCTTTCTCCCTCCCTTCCTTCTTTTTTCTTTTTTCCTTCTTTTTCTGTTTTCCTTTCTTCCTTTCTCCCTTTCTCCTTCCATCCTTCTTTCCTTCCTTTTTCTCTTTCTCTTTTCTCCTTTCTTCCTTCCCTCCCTTCTTTCCTCCTTCCTTTTCTCTATCTTCCTTTCTCTTTTCCTCCTCTCCTTCCTTCTTTCTTTTCTTCCTTCTTCCCTCCCTCCCTCCCATTCTTTCTGTGGGTGTATGTGAGTGTTAAGTGTCTTGGCCAGGGCACACATCCTTCTCAGATCATCATGCAGGAGCCCTCTCCCACCCACATTCTCATTCCCACCCTTCACCACCCCCACCATAGGCAACCACTCTCTTTTGTAGTGTACCCTGAGGTTAGATTTGTATGTTTGTGCCTTTTTAATTCATACACATGGTATTGCATTACAGACTCTGTTCTTTTCACTTTTCTTTTTTTAACTTCAGCACTATTTCAAAATGTCTAGCAGAGATGCTATGTGCAGATGGAGTTCATCATTCTGGTTGCTGCCCAGAGTTTGCAGGGGATGCTGCCACATGCCACCTCTCTATTCGTCTAGCGATGGACACCTGTGTTGCCTCCAATCCCAGCTGCCACAGCATCACTACACAAAATATCCATGTGCATATCTACAGTGGACCTTCATGAGGTCACCCTGTAGCTCATGTCCAGAATGCAGTTCTGGCTGAGGATATGCACAGCCTTGATCTGCCCAAGCACTGTGGGTGGGTACGTTCTGCATTGGTGGTCCTGGCACTAGGAAAATACTTATTTTGTTTGGTGGTTCTACCTTCGTAGACACAGCTAAGCCTAAGAAAATGCTGGAATTTTCCTGGTTGTGGTCCCACATTAGTAACAAATGCCCATGCCCCTTCAGGGTCAAGTAGCCCAATTCCAGGGGCACCATGCACACTGTGATTTTCTGTGTTATGCCCAGGGGGCCCTTCATATGAGTGCAAGTTCGTGGTCCCCTTGCCAGTCACTGCATGATTAAGGTTCCTTGGGAGAGGTGAGGCCCCTTGACTCACCTCTGACTCATCTCTAGAAGTGAGTAACTGTGGTCTTGCCTCCATCAGGGTTGCTACCTGGGGCCAGGCTCGGGAGAAGGGGGAGCTTGGACATAGAGATCTCAGCAGTCGGAGGAGGCCTGAGCACTTGGTCAGGCAGGGGAACTTCTGGGGACACCCTCATGAGTGTCCCTGCCTTTCTTAGTCCCCAACCTTCAAACCCCCTGCCTCCTCCACCTTTGCCTTTTCTCTCAAGTCACAGCTCAGCAGTTTGATGCCACCACACCACCACCCTGCAACTGGCTCACCCTCCTCAGACTGAGGACCAGCAACCCAGCCTGACCACCACTGGGGTCTCAGGTGTGTCTCCACCACTAAGTCTCTGGTGATAGGCAGCTCTGAGACCCAGGTAGCTAATCTGTACTCCTGGGGAGACCAGCTGAATGAACAAACTTTTCAAAGTGCTGAAACTTTGTTTGTAATAGCCCAAAACAACCACCAACCCAAATCAACCTCAACAGTAGGATGAGTGAGCCTCCTGTAGTATGTTCATACAATGGAATACTACAAGGAAATGGAAAAAAAAAAAAAACAGCAAAGAACATCATGGATAAATTTCACGTGCATTGCACTGAGTAAAAGAAGCCAGACATAAAAGAGTTCATCCATGGCCAGGCACGTTGGCTCACAACTGTAATCCCAGCACTTTGGGAGGCCGAGGTAGGTAGACGTCTTGAGGTCAGGAGTTTGAGACCAGCCTGGCCAACATGGTGAAATCCCACGTCTACCAAAAATACAAAAAAAAAACATTAGCTGGGCGTGGTAAGGCTCACCTGTAATCACAGCTACTTGAGAGGCTGAAGCAGGAGAATCACTTGAACCCAGGAGGTGGAGGTTGTAGTGAGCCAAGATCATGCCACTGCACTCAGTCTGGGTGACAGAGCAAGACTCTGTCAAAAAAAAAAAAAAAGCTCATCCAGTACCATTTCTCTGAAGTTCAAAAGCAGACAAAACTAGTCTATGGTAATAGAAATCAGAATAATAGTTACTCTTGGGGAAAGAACTTGACTGGGAAGAAGCACAGGGGAATCTTCTAAGGAGCTAGAAATGTTCCGTATCTTCATTTGGGTGATAGTTACACAAGGGTAACTTCACATACGTCAAAATTCAATGAACATTTGAGTAGATATTTATTCAAAGATACACAAATGGTCACTAAAATAAGCACATGAAACAATATTCAACACCATTAGTCATTCAGAAAATGCAAAAAAAAATGTACAATGAGATGCCACTTCACTCCCACTAGGACAACTATAATTTTAAAAGAAAATAACAAGTGTTGGCAAAGAGATGGAGAAATTGGAACCCTCATCTATTGCTGGTGAGAATGTAAAATGGGGCAACCACTTTGGAAAACAGTTTGGCAGTTTCTCGAAATGTTACAGATATAACTAGCATACGACCCAGGAATTCCACTCATAGGTATATATCCAAAAGAACTGAAAATACATGTCCACATAAAAACTTATACACTAATGTCCATAGCAGCATTATTCATATTGATAATACCTTAAATATGGAGACAACCCAAATGCCCGTCAACTAAAGAATGGATAAACAAAATGTGGTATATCCATACAATGGAATATTATTGAGCAGTAAAAAGAAATGAAGTATTTATGCATGCCATGACATAGGTGAACCCTGAAAACATTATACTAAGTAAAAGAAGCCAGAAATGAAAGGTCATATATGATTCCACTTATATGAAATATCCAATATCCACAGAGGCAGAGACCAATCCATAAGACAGAAAGTAGATTAATGGGCACAGGGGTAAGGAGCAGGGAAGAACAGGACGTGACTGTTAATGGGTATGGGATTTATTTGGGGGATGATAAAAATATTCTGCATTAGACAGCGGTAAAGATTGCACAACTGTGAATATACCAAAAACTACTGAAACTTTAAAACTGTGAATTTTGTGATTGGTGAATTATATCTCAATAAAGCTGTTATTAAAAATTCATTGAGCAACATGCTTAATATTTTGCATGTTACTGTATAAAAGCTATGCATAAGTAAATGAATAAATAAATGTACCTGAAAGCAAATGTTTAAAAAAAATTAGTACTAGGATTTAAAAAGTGAAATACAGAACAAGGTTCATAATACTGTATTCTTTGTGTAAAGTCGAAGTCATATACATGCAAAGCAACACTGCATTTCTATAGGGATTCATACTAATTCAAAGATAAACATTAGATTGCCCCTCAAGACATCTGAATTTCTGCCTCTGAACTGAGTTCTCCTCTAAGTCCCAGATGGTGGTTGTTGACCCTGATTCCCACCCAGACACCACCTGAACTCATTCCCCTGGGCTGAATCAGGTCCCTGGGTCCCTCATCCATTGTGTATGAACAGGAAGTTTGCTGCCCCATCTGCCTTCCGAACTGAACCTCCTCTTGGAATATCTTTTACCAGATCCAGATATCCTGGTACTGCTGATTGTTCTGACCATCCATGATAGATCTACATGTCCTCTAAGCATGCCAGTAGGGACTACCTGGTCTTCTCCAGGGCAACCTTCTGGCTGAGTCAGCCTCCCAAGCCTACCCCTAGCCTGAGGAGTATCTGCACCTGCCTGGATGGCTGAGGGATGTGTGGGGTCCACTGTAATTGATACCACAGTCTGCCTGGTGCCCAGGTACAGAGGCCTAGAAAGCAAGAGGTCTGTGTTCATGGCCTGACCACACTGACAGGGGCTAGATCTTGCCACACAGTGCAGCAGACTCTGTCTTTGGAGCATTTGAAATGACAGACACAGCCACTTATCTCATCAAGTGAAAGGACTGGTGATGAGAAACCCCCTGGATTGTCCAGATACTGATTTATCTCAAGCATCCCTTGAGAAGCTCTTTACTTACTGAAGAGACTGGCACAATTGTTGTATGTATTAGTTGAGCTTCTCAGTTGCAGACAACAGAATACTCTCTAGGTAGTTTAAGCAGAGAGAAGTTTAGTACAGATATAGAGAGCTCACAAAATCGTTGGAACTGCAGAAGAAATACCCTCTATACTGGCCCAGTAAAGAAACCTATGCCTGTGAAATGGTTGGCAAGCTGCCATCACCACCACCACCCACCCCTGCAACACACACACACACACACACACACACGCACCAGCCACCAGCACAAAGAGTGTTCTATCCCTTGCCTGGTCTCTCACGTAACTCACTCCCCAGTCAACATCTCAGTCACACCTAACAAGAAGTCATATTGGAAGCTAGCAATAGGGTTACTAGCCATCCCAGGTGGTCTAGGACTGGGGATTTCCCATGTTGCAGGACTTTCAGTGCTAGATCAGAAAAGTCCCAGGCAAAACAGGGCAGGTTGGTTACCCTAGCTAGGAAATGTAGTGTTTTTAGAGTACGCACTGGGGAGGTAGGAGTCATATTGCAGGGAACTGTCAAAATGTGGAGAGGAGGTCAGATAATTCGGGCCAGCTACAATGACAGATTATCTCTAAACTGCACAAAAAAAAAAATTAGAATCTTATAATCACCACTTATTGAGTATTTACTATATGCCCTGAGCTTGCTTGCCAAGTGCTTTAGTATTACTCTTATTTATTATTATTATTATTATTCTCTCATTCTATCTTCACCACAAACCTCTAATAGTACATTATTTATCTAATGCTGTTATAGGTCCTGTTATGGAACTTACATTGTTGTGGGAGAAACAGACATTTAAGCTGAGGCATGAGCGAAGGGGAGGGAGCCAGATACACAGTGATGTGAGGAAAGGATGTTCTAGCCAGAAGGAACAGCAAGTGCAAAAACTGGAGGTGGGAACAGAAAGGAGTTTTGCATACTCAGGGAACAGAAGGAACTCTGTGTGGCTTCAGGAGAGCACATGAGAACAGGAAGGGGTATACAACAAGGTTTAGGTCTGGTAGACTATGGTAAGGAAGATGGATTGTATTTTAAGAAAAACTAGAAGCCAGTGGAGGGTTTTAAGCAGGGGAGTGGTATGATTAGATTTTCATTTTATAGCCTGGGTCACAAAGCTGGTGAATGAGAAATGAAATTTGAAGCCAGATATGTATCACTACAGATTGCGTTATCACCTGTTTTCAGCTACCATGCAAGCTGACGTCATCCAGGACTCATAAGCGAGCACCCCCAGTTTGTTCACAAATGCTCATTCTGTGTGTTGACTTCTCTACAGCAATGATTCTTCATCTGGAGCAATTTGTCCCCCAGGGGGACATTTGACAATGCCTGGAGGTATTTTTGGTTGGTACAGCTTGCGGGTAGGAGGTGGTGCCAGCATGGAGTGGGTAGAGGCCAGGGATGTTCCTAAATGTCCTACAGTGTACAGGGCAGCCCCACGACAAAGACTTGTCCAACCCCAGATGTCAACACTGCTCTCCAGTATATCACAGTCATTTTCTCATGTGTACAATGATGGGTGAATTCAAATGAAAGCTGAGACTCCTTCCAACTGCCCGAATGTGTATTCTTTGCTTGGGAGACAGGAGTGCTTCAAAGCAGGCAGCGAGCCCTCAGCACACATCACAGGGGTTTCTGTGACACCAGGTCTTTCATTCATTCTACCACAAAGCCAGGCAGGTCCTGGTAGCACGGGAAGAAAGAAACTTAGCTAGTGAGTGTGGAGTGAAGAAAACCACTGGTTTGGTTGGGCTTTTCACCTCCTGGGAACAGTTGCTGTGTTTCCCAGTGCTCCAGCAGCTAGGCAGTATGGCAATCAATCAAGCAATTCCTGGCAGTGGGTCAGCTGATGGTGATGGGCCTGGCTCTGCCTGAGTCTTGGTGAGCTCTCCTGGGGCTTCCAAACACTCAGGGCTGGGCATTGAGGCTGCAAGGGTCAGGGGATGACCAGCTGCCCCTTATACACTGTACAGTGACATTTGCACATGTGCAGATACTCCCTATATTCTGTACTTAAACCACGGTACTCCTACTGCATACCCAGAGTATGTTTTTCAATGCCTGCATATCCACACAGTTCCGGATCTCTCCTGGTGGCCACATGACCAACCCATCAGACCAGACAGTGCATGGATTATAGAGTGGAGATTCCCTATTCACACTATGTTACCAACTTTGGAGGCTGGGTGCATGCACATACACCTTCCATTTCCAAACACCACAGGCTGACTGCACATCATTTATGCTGCAGGAATGCCACATTAGACTCACTAAAATGAATTGAGTGCTTACCATGTGCCACATGCCGTAAGTACTTTTATACATCTTCTCTTTGAGTCATTCTATCTTCATTTGGGTTCCTTGGAAAGCAAACCTTGAAGCAAAAATTTAGGAGCAAGTAGTTTAGTTGGGAGTTGATCCAGGGATTACTATGGGGAATGGCAGTGACGGGAGAAAAGCTCATAAAGGGTATGTAAATGAAGGATTCACTGCTCTGGGAAACTGTGGTTTGAGCCTCAGGGAGACTATATGGAACACTGCTCAGGTTTGTCCCCTCATCAGAGGAGAAAAAGCTTTGGTCCCTCACTGCCTGGTTGGCTAAAGGAATGTAGACAGAACACCCACAGCCTCTGCCACATCTCCCAATACCACTAAGGAAAGTATTAGATAACTCTATTTTAGATGAGGCAACAGGGGTTAGAAGAGGTTATGCTACCTTGTCCAAGGCAACATGGTTAATGAAGTGTGGAACCAGGATTCAAACTTGGGTCTGGCTAACTGCAGAGCCCACATTCATACTCACTGTATTAGCTTCCTCGAGCTGCCAAAAAAAAAAAAAAAAAAAAAAAAGCACCACAAAGTACCACACACAGCGTGGCTTACGCTACAGAAATGTATTGTCTCACAGTACTAGAGGTATGAAATTCAAGACCAAAGTGTCACCAGGGTTGGTTCCTTCTGAGGGCTGTGAGAGAGAATCTGTTCCATGCCTCTCCCCTAGTTTTCTGCTGGTTTGCTGCCAATCTTTAGTATTTCTTGGCTTGCAGAAGCATCACCCCAGCTCTGCCTTCATCTTCACATGATATTCTCTCTGTGTTCACTTCCATGTCTAAATGTCCCCTTTTTATAAAGACACCAACCATACTGAATCAGGGTCCATCTAAGGACCTCATCTTAACCAACTACACCTGCAATGACCTTATTTCCAAGTAAGGCTGCATCCAGAGGTACCGGGAGTTAGGACTTCAACACAGAACTTTTGAGGAGACACAATTCAACCTTTAACACCCTCTATGCCTGTCATCACTCCTCCGTACCCCATAGGCCTTTGTTCTGCAGGTCCATTTTTATCCTTTGAGCTTGTCCACTGCACGCTGGACAAAAGAGCCCTGTAGCTTGTAGCTTATGTCCCTCGCTTTTGATGGCCCTACCCTTCAGGTGATGGCATGACTAGATCGTGGCCAGAGGGCAGAGGACTGAATGAGATGGATGAAGTCTGGGAGAAGGCCTTGGTGAGGAAGCTTGGCCCTGAGGTCCACCTCACTGTCACCTTAATCACTGAGATTCAATCACCAAATACAATAAAGAAAAGTATTACAGAAATAAAACACTGCCAGAAAATCTTTCTCAAATTGTAAGTCCATGCAATGAGCAGTCTGGGTTTATAAAGAACAAATTATGCCAGACAACACTGGATTGTGCCTTTAAGGGAACTAGGAAATTAAAAGGTGGGAAGGATGGAAGGGATGCAATGTATCTTGATTTTAATACAGCAGTTGATACACCGTCTTGTGGAATTGTCCCTGCAAAATTAATTCAAACTGGCTTGGTGAGGAGAACTGTCCCTGGGGTTGAAAACCAGGGGAAAGATAAACAAACAAAGAATGATTAAAGGAGAAACCAAAACCCATAGCCCTACAGTAGGGAAAGGAAGGAGGGTGACTTAAGAGAGGGGAAGGAAGATTTTGAAATGTGCAGAGGTGTGGAATATGCCAGGGTGTTTGGGGAGCTGGAGAGGGGATGGCCCAGAGAAGGAGATTGACCAGGAGCCTGCCAGACAGTGGGATTCACCAGTGGCTCTATGCCAGGTGGGTCACATCACCAGCCCAAAGAGACTGGGAAACTGAGGGCTGCACCTTGAAGAAACCTACAACCTGAATGGAGGAAACCTACTAAAGGCAAGCACAGTCGCCTTCAGGGGCAGAGTCAGGTGCTGGGTTTTGCTTTTTTCAAATGTATGACATTTGAAGTGAAGTAGCCCATTCTTTGGAATCCTAGAATCCTGACTTGGGCTCAGAATGTTAGAGTTGGCAGGGGCCTTAGTGAAGGGGTCCTCTCTGTGCAGACGAGGAGACTCAGAGCCACAGAAAGAGAAGTATGTCTGGGGAGTTTGTCAGAAATGCAGATTCATGGACTCAGAACTCAGCGGTTCTGATTGTCGTGGACTTTGGATAAGGCCGAGGAACCATTTGTAACAAATCAGTTAAAGATAACTTTGGTATGTGGATCACACTGAGAAACACTGGCCCACAATCACACCCTGGTCCTGTGCTTCTATTCTCTTTGTTTTTCTTTCTTCTTTCTTTCCTTCCTTCCAAAATGCTTTTCTCATGTGTCTACTATATGGAAGGCATTGTTCTAGGTTCCAGAGATGCAGAGATAAAAAGTGACTTCCATCTTTGAGAAGTGGACAGTGAGGCTACCCAGTGGAATAATTTATAGAAGCATGAGGAGCTGAAGTCATGTTTAACGACTCTATGAAAACACCATCAGCAAAATTCAGACAGCGGGAAACTACAGGGCAAACACCAGGCTTCCTCAGTAAATACACTACAAAGGGCAAAAATAAGAGGGAGGGAAGATCTATACGTTAAAGGGAACTTAAGGGACATATCAATCAATTGTCATGTAAGACCTTACCTGGATCCTGATTTAAACAAATGCTGTTTAAAAGAACTATTATGAGGCAATCAGAAAAATGTGAACGTTTGTGGATATTTGATTATTTTAACTAATTACAAGGTATGTTGAGATGGTATTGTGGTTATTTTTTTAAACTTCCTTATCTACTAGATATAGAAACTAAAATTTTTATGGATAAAACAATTTGATGCTTACAACTGGCTTTAAACTAGCTGTGTGTGTGTGTGTGTGTGTGTGTGTGTGTGTGTGTGTGTGTCTAAGGTCAGCAGAGGGGTGTCTAGATCAAGCAAGATTGTAAGATTGTCTATGAGTTACTGATTGTTGAAGCCAATTATGGGTAGTTCATTATACTATGAGGAGTTCATTACTATTCTATTTTGCATATGTTTGAAGTTTTTCTAATAGTAAGAAAGAGAGAAAGAAGAAAGGATGGAGAGAGGGAGAGAGAGAGAGAGAGAGAGAAGGGAGGTAGGGAATCCAGGTGACAAGTGGTAGATAGAATCGTAGACTGATGACCACACAGGATGAACCAAGGAGAGTCTCCATTCTGGCAAGAGGGTTCAGTTCAGAAAAGGAATTGTCATTAACCAGGCCAAGATGCGAGGTGGAGGTATGGGGGAGGCCCATGTAGATGTAGAAAGAATGTGCTGGCCATGGCTGTGGAAACCACAAGAGAAGAGCAAGGACCTGACTCCCAGCACTGTGTGGGCTGGGCTCAGGAGCTCAGGTGATTCTGGTAGGTGAGGGAAGTAACCAAAGGATTTCAAACAGAAGAGAGATAGAAAGACACATGTTTGGTTAGCTCACCTGGGCTTCTCTGTGGAGATTGGACTTGGATAGGGAGACCAGTGGAGGGAAAACAAGTTATGCCAAGGGGATGTGAACAGAAGGGGACACTGGAGACATTTAGGAAGTAGACTCTACAGGATGTAGTCTTTGGGGGGTCTCCTGCGCTTTTGGTTGGATGTCTAAAGGGATGGTGAGATCATCTCTCAGCCAAGGCAAGGAACACAGGCAAAGGACCTGGTGGGGTAAGAGGTGACAGATTCATGTGGACACCTCGGATTTGTGGGAAAGCCAGGGAGAGATGTTTCACATGCCTTTGGATGTATAGCATTGCAGCTCAGAGGAGAGATCTAAACCAGGGGATGTAAACATGGCCTTGAGAAGAGGGAGAAGAGGAGAGGAGGGCCTGAGTCAGCGTCTTGGAGCAACACTGATATCTCAGCTGATGGTAGTGGGAGCCTGCACCTGGTCGCAGTCTCCCAGTCCATTCTCTGCCAGCTCCTCTCTTACAACTTTTGCACTTGAGTTTTGGGGTCCGCTAGTGTCTGGGGTCTCCTGGGTCAGGCTCACTGGTGGCAGCTGCTTTCTCTTGGTTCCCTCACTGACCATTCCTGCCAAGTAATCTTGTACCTGCCTGTGAACCAACACTTGCTCAGGAAGCTGAAGGATGCCTCCATCACCAAAGCCCTTTTTCATCATGGTCAGTCCAGCCGTACTTGCCTGTGTATTGTTTCTCTGTTGTTTGCTTCAGTTGGGCAGAATGGGATGGTGGCAACACACAACACCTCTAGAGGCCACTGGACCTGGGGTTAAGTCCCAGCTTAGCCATCAGGGAGTGTGTAGACTCAGTCGTGTTATTTTACCTCTCAATGTCTGTTTCCTCATCTGCAAAAGAAAAGGAATGAATGAGATTTGTACTAGCCTCTTAAATGCCATAATGTACAAATAGGACTTAGCTGTGTGCTATATAAATGTCATTTTTGTTATTCTCTTTGTTCTTACAGACCTCCCTGTCTGGATAGTTGAGCAGCCCCTGCTCCGCCCCTATGGCTCCTGTAGACAGCATTGGTTCCTCTTTTCCTGGGTGACAAGCACCTGCCTGGCCCTCCCCTTGGATACTAACATTCTCCTAGCTCTTGGCTCTCTCCCTGGCTACTCATCAGCTGGGCTTCCCTGCCTAATTCTGAATGTTGGTATCTCTGTAGCTCCTTGCCCTGAACCAACAATCTTTTGAGAACTGCAGCTCAGTGGGCATCTCCAGTTATATCATATTCTTTTCAAAAAATTAACTGTACACATCTGTTTGTGATACTAATTCTTCTAACGTTTAACTACTAAAGTGATGGAGAAACAAATAAAAGGTGCCCCCACCCCAGATGAACATAGCTGTCATTCCAACTGGGGATTGAGGTGGTCCAGGGGACAGGGCTGCTTGGTAAGGCCTGTCTGTGGCAAGTGAAGCCACACTTCCTGTTCTCTTTACACAAACAAGACAAGAAAACTCATTTGTGCTCATGGGAGCCAGCCCCCTCCTCCATGATACCCCAGACATTATCCAGACGGCCAGTTTCCAGAGCATTTATTAAACAACCGTTTACGGAGAGCCCACCATGAGGCAGCCACTGAGTGCTGAAATTGAATTTATTTTCTGTGTTAAGTCTCAGAAAAGATTGGAAAGCCTTGTCCGTGAGGCCTCGAGGTAGAATTGCTATGCCTTTACGGAATGAAATGTGTGCTGTTTTGTGTACTGCTATTTATTGTTCCTCTTGCTTCCTTGGAGGGAAAAATAAGATCTCAGTCCTGTGGGGTGCTGCCAAGCAAGGCAGCTGCAAGGGTTTAGAGATCAGCTTGAAGGGGCAAGAGGTACCTCTTTTTTCTGAGGCCATCTTAATTCACTGCTGTGGCTCATTTAAAGTGGTATTTTAGGGGAAAGGAGAGAGGGTGTTCATCTGTTGTTGTTTTTAAAGATAAACTTAAAATAAGGGATTGATTGGAAGACTTTTTCTTCTGTAGCAGAATCTACGTATCAGCCCCTCATATGCATGTTCCCTTCCTTTGGCCAACGGAACCCGGATTTCAGCTCTGGCCTCTCATCTAGCAGGAGTTTCCCAGGCCCCCCAGCAGCTGTCTATGTCTATGTCTTAAATACCCTGGCCAAGTTCTTGCCCAGGGTATTTAAGAAGAAATTATGTCGTCAACTTCCGGGTCTTACCCCTCTAACGCTTCAGTGTTGACACCTCTATATCACCCAGACACAGTGCCAGGAAACTGCAGGGACTATGGAGACAAGGGCAATAATCTAGAGAAGCAGTCTGGGACCCTGATAACCTCACGAGCTGGGCCACAGGCCCACCATGAACCCGCTGCCTCTCTCTGGATGGCCACTTAAGAGAAAAGTTAACCCACTGAATTTTGAATGTTTCTTTGTTAGAGCAGCTTAGCCTCTACCCTAACTAATACATTCTTTACTACAGTAAAATTGTTAGAGTCCTAAATTATTTGAGTGTCTTTGTTACAAATTATCAGACACCCCTTCCTTTCACCCCCAAACTCACCATTCTTTTAAGTCCCCTCTGCTCTGGGCAGCACACCCAAGATTCCTGTGACAGCTACTTGCAAAGTTTTTGCTCTTTTACATCCTGGCTGCTAGAGAAGCTTTATTTCCCTGCAACACCTTAAAATGTACACAGTAAAACAGTAAATAGCTTACTACTGAAAACACAACTTACCCTTGAGAAGTCCATTTTTTCGTGCCTTGATCTCTCTATGTCGAAGAGTATGTTTGGGTTAGAGAAATTCCTGTCAGAGCAGCAAAGTGGCTTCTGTTTAAAGCAGAATGTTTTCAGGAGTGGCATGTCAACCTGGAGGATCTTGGGATCCACTCTTGCCCTTCCTGGCCCCACCTGCAGCTGTTCTGGTTAAACCTTCAGGGGTGTGAGAGGATTGTTACTTGATAAGAAGCAGCCCACCAAGATGAGAGGTGGGGGATTGCATAAAGACGTATTTCCTTTCATGTTAAAAGAGAGAAAATAAAAGAGCAAGGGAAATCACAGTAATATAATTTTTTAAAATCCTTGTCAGGCAGCACTTCAGGCAGGAGAAAGGTGTTGAGAAATCAAGTAAACAATGACAGCACGCCAGGACTCCCAAAAGACTAGGTGTTGCTTGTGGAAGCCGCCTGAAAAAGAGAAAGGACATACTCAGGATAAAATGAAATAAAACTGGATCATGGTGGTGAGAAGAAAGGAAATTCCACCTCTGATCCCCATCTCACAAATGCATAAACTGCTTTATTGTTTTGCTGAGAAGCTCACAAAATGCATAAACCACTTTATTGAAACAAAGACTAATACCTCTGATGGCTCCTGTCACCTCTGCCAGCCCTGTTCAGAGGGGTGAGAACCTTCCGTCTGCCCTTGGCCCATCCAGACCCTCAACCAGTTAGGGTCAAGATAGCCTGCACAGTCCTGGGCTCGCAACTGGCCAGCCAGTGGAGTCTGGAAGCAACTTCGCAGCCGTGACGTCTAATGCATCTGGGTGAGTCTCACATACACCCGTGTTCACTGAGCAGCAGCTTCCCCCATGACCCTCACCAATCTGGCAAGTAGAAAAACAATGGATTTGGGCACGGGTTCAAATCCAAGCTCTGCTACTTCCCAGTTGAATGATCTTGGACAAATTATTTAATGGTTCTCTCTCTGTTTTCTCCCCTGTCAATTCATAAGGCTATGTTAAGGATTAAAAACTGGTAGATATTAAATACCTGCCCCTCTCTGTGAAATTTCTTTCCTTATTTTGTGGTCTTCGAGTTCATAAGACATCTGCTCTGCCCTGAGGCCTGGATCCTTTACCCCCCTGACTCCATGGTCCCGATAGCTCACTTTACTCCTGTTCCATATATCCCTTCAAAACTTGGTCCCTGCACCCACCCCAGACCTCTGTGAAGGCTACCTTCCCTTTTCCCCCACAGACATCCCTGTTATGGTCAGCCTTCCAGCCAGGGACACAGGCCATCAGCCCCATCCCATCTCCACAGAGGCTGTGATGCCACCCTTGCCTCACTGAGGCCCAGAGGGGCTTCTGCTGAGCAGGGTGATCTGAGGAAGGTGCCAAGACCTCCCCACTATATGTCAGGGTCCCAGACCTGTAGTCAGCTTCCAATTCTGCCTTTGCTGCTCTCAGCCGTGAGGCCCTGAAACCCGTCCTTGCTTTGGACCACTCCTTATGTGAGATCAATGCACACACTCAGTGTTTGAGCCAGCTTGACAGAGGGGCTCAGACCCCACTCCTAGAAGAGCTGCATTTGAAGTTCCCGTCACTTCAGCGAGACACAAGTTTCTCTTATGCTGCACTGTGACTCTTGGTTTTCTTTCAGTGGGGCTCACTCTGGGGTTCCTTCTTGGTTTCTAGTGGCCCTTGCTGCCCTCTTCAGCCTCTGCTATTGCATGACTCATTGTGCCCACCTCTTTCTCCATGATGTCCCCCATTGAGGCCAGAACCATCGTGGCTCATCAGAGCAATGACAATGGTCTTAAAGCGGAATCAGGAGACAATGAGTGCTTCTTCCACTCTGGATGAGACTGAGGACTCATTCCCATTTGAATGAGGTGTCACTCAGATGAAACACCATCCCTCCCTTAGTGGGGGAAGCCTGCAGTGGAGAGGGGGACACTCAAGGACCTCCTGCTAATTGCTGCTGTCAGGTATTTCCAGGAGGAACAAGAGCAGGCTTCAAGGGGCAGGGTGGAGCCAACCCCTGGCCTGTCTGCACAAGTGTCCCAGCTCTCCACGTCCTGGCTACTTTCTCCCACTGAGATGTGTTACATGCTAAAACCTTTCTCAAGTCCGTCAGTCAGTAATGAGTGAGCACCTACTATGTGCCAGGCACTGTGCCCTTTGCTCCCTTCAGAAGCCCCACAGGGGTCCACAGACCTCAGTGAAAACCTGCCAACCAGGCGATGATTACAATCTTCTTGCTGTCACTGGTTCCATGCAGAACTCAAATAACTTGCATTCCCAGGGCATTCCAAATGCAGTACAAAATGGCTGATCTTGGCCAACATTTCGAGGGCTTATGGAAGACCAAATTGAGACCTGGGAGCTGAAGCAACAGTGCCACGATCCCAGCCCTGGGCTCTTCACTCATTCTGTCTCTGCCTGACATGCTGACACCAGCTGAAAGATGCTCCATGTCTCTCCAATTCTGTGTTGCACAGGATGTCCCAACGTCCCATCGGGTTCCTACCTGACTGTTCAGGATCTGGGAGGCAAGTTGCTTTGCAGGAAGTCAAGGCTGTGAGTAAGGGTGTGGAGGGAAAGGCTGAGGTGCCGGCTGGGAGCCGACACCAGACCTTTGCCTCGTAGAGTGACTATCTGGGACAATGCAGGCTCCAATGTCAGTCTAATTACAGGCCTGTCATTATTCATTAGTCCCATAGAGTGGCTGGTAGGGTGGAAATGAAAGAAGCGTGAAAGGAAGCTGGGAAAGTAGGAATGAGCTCAGCCAGGAGGGCCCTGGGGAGAGCAGGGGTGCTGGCCATGCTGACCCAGTCACCCCACACCTCTCATTCCCCACCTCTTTCCATGACCTCCACTCCCCCTCAGCACCCAGAGAGTAGCCAGGCAAAATCTTGGTGCACAAGTTCTCTGTCCCTCCCCAACCTTGTGCTCCTGGGTCCTGAGGTCTGTTTCCCCACCCCCCTCTAACTAGGGCAGTTCATTCCTTCACATCAATCCCTACTACCTGCTTGCCATTCTTCTAGGCCCTGGGATGTAATGGCGAAGGGGTCTGATTTTAAGTGGGGAAAGTCTGAGGAAGTGACATTTGAGCAGGGCCCTAATGTTCAGGAGGGGGGACTAGAACAACAGAAGTACAGTTGCAAAGGGCGTGGGGCAGACTGCAATGCACTTAATCTGTGAAGGGAAGCCCAGGGATGGGGCAGAATGAGCTAGGAAAGAATGGGAGCGAAGCAGGTCAGATCACACACAGTCGGCAGAAGGTGAGGTCCAAGGGTAAGAACAGGGAGATGGACCACAAGCCAGTGCAACAGTCCAGGTGTGTGATGGTTTTGACTTAGACTGGGATGGTGAGGAGTGATCTTTCTTAGAGTTTATATTTCAGGTACTCTGAACTCAGCTCTCACCACCTCCCTTAGCTATGGCTCCCCACCCCTAAAGCGATGCTGGACCCGTCGTTTCACATGCTCTCATTCCAAATATCTTCCTCATGTGGCTGAGGCTCACACACATGCAACCAGCCACCATCGTCAAGGCTGCCAGGCCATCCTCGGGTGGGGTCCAACCCTGCAGTGAGGCTGTCTGCCCCCCTTACCACTTCTTTACATATTTAACTCAAATGATGCTTACAGAAAGCAACCCGAGACTGTCAGCACGGGGCTACCGTTACAGAAGAAGACATCGCAGTTTACCTGTGACAATGAAGAGTAGGAGGTGAACTCTGTGACACTGAACTAGATGGTTGTATTAAACAGATCATACCACTTTTTTCCAATTATTTAGGCTTTTTAAGCAGTGAGCAGGAACTGGATGGTGGCAGAACTCCTGAGGTGCCCACGGGCAGCCTCGCTTCTGGTTATAGAGGAACTAGGAAGCCCAACTGGAGGACTCAGATCCTTTGTGTGTGTGCCGGGCCCCCCAGCCAGACGCCAGGCGCCTGGGCTCCCGCCGCACCCTTCATCTCTGCGTCCTCAGCACCTGCCATAGGCAATGCTCTCACAGTGCCTGCCGAAGCAATGGAGGAATAAATGGAGAGATGACATGAGCGCTGCCTTGCGCCCCCACCCCAGAACAGTGCCAGGAACACAGGAGAAAGTGAATTGAGGATGGTCCCACTCTTTCAACGGTCTCCTCTCTGCTTCCTAAGGTGAGAGCCAACCAACCAATCAGAGAGGGGAAGGAAGCTCAGGTGTCAGGGCCTGAGAAGATGTCACCATTACCCCTTTAAGGCAACAGACTACCATGCTTTAATAGGTCCGTTGTGGGGAGGCAAGCTTTGCTGGGCCAGGCATAGTTTGGGCACTTTTCAAATCATAGGGTGACTGCCCGCCTGGCTTGAGCACAGATCTGGCCCTCTTGCAGGACCCCCGGCCCTTGGGCAAGGAGACCGGTGGGAAGCAGGCCTGTGGGGGCTTCTCTGTTCCAATAACAATGCAACAGTAACTACTAACATCCAACTGGCCCTCCTGGGCCTAAGACACCATCATATACATTCTTTCTTTTGCCCCTCATTGCACCCTGGAGGGAGACAGACAGTGTGGATTGCCCTCAAGTTCCTGCAAGAAGTAAGAGCCAAGACCAGGTTTGAGCTCTGGTTTTCTGAATCCACATTCTCAGCTCCCTTCCCCACACCACACAGCTCCCCAGTAACAGTGTGGAGTTCAGAGCAGCAAGAACCATCAGTGATCATTGATTGTGGGCTCATCATTGCACAGGGGGGGCCCAGGAGGGAATGGGGCCTCCTGCATCTGGACCCACCCTTCACACACCAGGCTACCTATGCCTATTTTCCCAGGAGTTTTTGGTCTCTTGAGATTCTGTCCTGCTATCACCATTTTACTTTCTAGACTATTTCCTCTTCACCTCTAAGACAGCTAAGGCAGTTTACAGCTGTTTACTAGCAGTCAGATAGAGGAGGAACTTAAGTGGAATATAAACTATTGAATTAAATTATCCTCTTCAAATGCCACCCGGTACTCGCTCTACCTGAGAATTTCAATCAATGCTGGTAACTTCCTTCCCTTTAATGGAATGCACCAGACAAGTTTTTTTGCCTGCCATTTGAGCTGGGCTGCTGCTGTGGCAGATGCTGTTATAGGAGACAGAGATGTTCGTGCAGACACGCATGACAATGCGTCACCTGAAAGCATAGCTTTCTTGAGCTCCCAGCAGTGCCATTAGCAGGTTGGGAAATTGTTTCACTCTTTGAGCCTGGGTGTTAGACAGAGGAGGGTCAGTGAGGCCCTCCAGGAGATGGGGATGGAGTTCTGTCCTTCAGGACACCTTTTAGAGACTCAGGGAAACAGTGGTGTGGGAGAGGAAGGGTAGCGGAGGAGGAAGACGGATTCCCTCCTAGCACCAAAAACTATGAGTAAAGCTCATAGCCATACAAACAACACCCACTAATTATAAGTCAAAGGGATGGAATGTTGTGCCCTCTGTATTTATAAAACAGAATGTTCCTGGGCTGGGAGTTCCTGGGTTCAAGTCCTGGTTCCAACATGTATTAGCCATGCTGTCAGAAGCAGGCCTCTTCTCTGCGGCTCCATTTCCCTTTTCTGTAAAATAGCTTCCCTGCCTACATTATGGGGAATGCAAAAGCGTTGATTATCTTCCAAGTGCTGTACAATTGTGAGTTCCAGTATATTGGGCGGTGGGAGGGGCCCTTTGAGAGATATCCCTCCGGACCCCCACAGACCTCTTAAGTGGCCTCTGGGCCAGATGAAGAGGGGCTAAGGCCATTTGCATCTTGGAAGGAGGGCTTGGCTGGGATGGCCATCCTGGAAGTGACCTCTGGGAGGCAGCAGAGGAGGTGCTATGGAGCCGCCACAACTGGAGTTCCCAGCCGGGGATCCTCAGGGGACAGGGAAGGGGAAGGAAGCACTGAGACTGAGTAACTGGCACTGTTTCATAGATAGGGAAGTCAATGTGGGAGTTCCACAGGGCCTGCTGGGCCCGTGGTTGGGGGTCACCACCACCAAGCTGTGTCCTGATGCCATTCCTTCCCCAGGGCTTGGTCCTCTTCCTTTCTGCCCTGACCCTGGAAACATGATCCTTCCAAGTTCACTCCTCAGCAAAATTTTCCATACTCAGAACGGGTTTTCTGGACAGGATGAAATATGCTTTTAAGACTCTCTTCTCAAGGGCAATAGAAACTTACTTACGGCACAAGGAAAAACGCGGCAAAAATAATTACTGAGCGCCTACTATGTGTCAGCATTGTGCCTGCTGGTTTATGCACACTAATCTCATTTACACCACATAGTAACTGGCTGAAGTGGATTAGCCCATTTCACAGATGAGGAAACTGAGGCATGGGGAGTTAAATGACTTTGACAGGATCACACAGGTGGGTAAGTGATAACGCTGAGAGTCAAACCTAGAGTTCTCTGACTCCAGTGTGCATGTTCTTTCTACCATGTTAACTACATAAACATGACAGAATGGTCAAGGAGGCAGAGCAGACTCCACAAAGACAAAATGACAAAATATTTGTCATTTCTTCATGCTAGAAACATTTGAATTGCTAAGAAACAGCAACGATACAGAAGAGTTATAGGACCCAGACTTGGAGATCTTCTTGCCAGTTTCCACCTCCATTTTGGATCTCTCTATAACCAGCTTCCTGTGGCCAGTCTGTTCTTCATTGAGAATCCTTTTGCTTTTGTTTTTGTGCTGTTGCCTTTGTTGAGAGTTCTTACAGAGCTCTTCCCAAGATGGTTCTCTGCTTATCTTTCACATTCTGGTCTATGCTGGCTCCCTTAACTCTTGGCAAGCGCATGCTCCTTCAGGTTTTTCTTCACTAGCAAAACTATTTTCCCTTCTTCATTCAAAACATGATGCTAGAGTTCCAATCTTGAGCTGGATGCTAGACAAGGACCTTGGGACAACAGTGATTACCACTTAGCAAGCACTTGCTACTGGACAGGATTCACATATGCTGAATATTAGCATGCAGTATCTCATTTAATTGTCTGAACATCCTTACGGTAGGTGTTAGTATCTCTGTTTGATGGATCGGGTAGCTAAGGCCCAGAGTCACTGAGTAAGCTGCCCAACATCACAGACAGTCAGTTCTCAACCTCAACTCTGTGTGGCCCAGAACCTCTGGCATTAACCCCACCCACAGGGGATGGTCAGGAAGATAACCCGCTTCCCCATCCTCTCTACTGTGGATCTTGATTCTTACTATAAGTTAATATAGATTCTCAATATAATTTAATATTCCAAATAGATGACAGTGGGACTCTGCTGGGATAGAAGAGAAATATGTAATACGTCTGCTAGGATCTGCAGTCCATTTGAAGAGACTAACACATGAAGTGCATTCATGACCTCCCTTGGGTCCTGGGACATTCTTGTGTGTTCCTTCGCACCTCCCTAACATTCCCTTTGATCTCCTCCTCAAGCTGCCCTGTTAATGCTGGTGTTCTACAGGGCTCCACCTTCAACCTATCTCTCTTCTCACACCACATCAGGGCTTAGAGATTTGAATAACCACAAAGAGTGTGCAGAAATTCACCCAGCAGGCTGAGCATTAAACAATAGCTGCTTGTACAGCAACCAAACAAAACCTTTGTCTGGCTACAGGCCTTGAACCATACCCAGCCTGACAAAGCTTCCAAACAAAACAGAACATTTTGGCAATCCAAGCCATGCTCAGAGCTGCAGGGTTGTTGCTCTTATTTCTATTTTCCCGGGACAATTTCATCTATCTCAAGTATTTATCTATTATCTACTTCCTCCATGATGATAACATCTGCATCTGCTGTCTTCAGCCCAGGTCTCTCTCCTGGCTTCAGACTCTGTGCATGTGACGGTCTGCTGACATCTCCAGCTGCCTCTAGACCCAACTTAGCCAAACTTGAATGCACCATCCCCCATTTCTCTCCATCCTCCTACCTGTATTTATATCCCCCCTTTTCCTTTCCCATCCCACTTTCTCACTTTCTTGCTCGCTCTGTCTCTCTCTCTCCAGCCCTCCAGTACGTGCCCTAGTTCAGGCTGTTGCGCTAGTCCCCTTGAATATTGCTGTAGCCTCCTACCTAGGTCCCACCGCCCCCCATCCATCCTTCTCACTGCAGCCTGAGTCACTGACCAAAAATAAAAATCTAAGGCTACCTCCAGCTTAAAATTCATAGCCTGTGGGAAAAGACACAAACCCCTTAGCTTGGTATCCAAGCCCTCCCCAGCCTGGCAGCACATACGTCTAGAGCCACCCCTGGTTCTCACTTCACTCTCTGGGCACAATCAATTGCGTGTACTTGTCCTACATACACCACAGAGCACCATGCTCCAGTGTCTCTAGGCCCACTGCTGCCTCTGCCTGGAGAACCTTCCTTTCCCACCCACCCACACTCTGCCTTTGCCAAGCCACTGCTATATATTTTGAAATCCTACATCGGTGCCACTGCCTTTGAGAAGCCTTCTCTGACATCCCCCAAGTCTGGACCAGGCACCCCTCCTTTTGAGGGGGCCAGTGCACAGTATCTGGTACCATGGCACAAGATTTCAACATTGCTTGCTTACTTGTCTGTGAACCGGAAGGCAACCACACGTGGCAGGCACTGGAGTTGCCTACCCAACACCTAGGACCTTTTCCTGATTTTATTCAGGCAAGAAATTGCTCAGTCTTGAGGATGATGGTTATTTTCTTTTTAACTTTTAAAAATTTCATTTTTTATTGATACATAATAGTTGTGCATACATTAGGGATAACTTAACACATTTGAATAACTTGTAAAGATCAAATCATTACACTTGGGATATATATTGCCTTAAATATTTGTCTTTTCTTCATGCTAGAAACATTTGAATTGCTATCTTCTAGCTCCTTTGAAATATACAATAGATAATTAGTAGTTAACCTTTACTGGGAGCCAAGTACTGTGCTAAGCACCTTATGTACATTAAACATTTAATCCTTACATCAACCTGTGAAGTATCATTATCACCATTTTACAAATGGAAAAACTGAGGAACAAAAGGTTAAGCTCCTTTGCCCAGGGTTATATAACTCAGAAGTGATGGAGCCATGATTTGAACTGTGGCCATCAAGCTCCAGAGCCTGGGCTCTTAGTGGACATGATAGACTCACTGCTTTTCCCATGAACAGCACATCACAATTGGCCCAAGGCAGCCAGTTATGGCATCCCACTCTGGTTTGCCTGTGACTGGTCTAGAAACAGGCATGTGATCCAGATACGGTCACTGGGTTATAATGAGAAGGCAGCTGGGCACTTCTAGGAAAGGTGTTCTTCCCCTATGGAAAAAAAAAGCAAAGTGAAGGTCCCTGTTCTGTCTTTGAGCATTAGGATATTAGGATGTTGTTGGGGGCTGTGATGTCCATCTTGCCATCCGAGGAGAGATATCACTGATGCACCAAGAATGGTTCTTGATGGCACTGCTGAGCTGTGGAACCTACAGCCTCTAAGGACCACAGCCCTGGACTTCTTTCTTATTTTAGATGAGATAATGAATGTCTGCATTGTTTTGTCAGAGGTGTTTAAACTGGAGCAACTCCATCTTGAATAGGGGCTGGATAAAATAAGGCTGAGACCTACTGGGTGGCGTTCCCAGACAGGCATTCTAAGTCACAGGATGAGATAGGAGGTCAGCACAGATACAAATAACAAAGACCTTGCTGATCAAACAGGTTGCAGGAAAGAAGCCAGCTAAAACCCACCAAAAGCAAGATGGCAATGAGAGTGACCTTAGGTCATCCTCACTGCTACACTCCTACCAGCGCCATGACAGTTTACAAATGCTGAGGCAACGTCAGAAAGTTACCCTATATGGTCTAAAAAGGGGATGCATCAATAATACACCCCTTGGTAGCATATAATCAAGAAATAACCATAAAAATGGGCCACCAACAGTCCTCAGGACTCTTCTGCCTGTGGAGTAGCCATTCTTTATTCCTTTACTTTCTTAATAAACTTGCTTTCACTTTACTCTGTAGATTTGCCTCGAATTCTTTATTGCACAAGATCCAAGAACCCCCTCTTGGGATCTGGATTGGGACCCCTTTCTGGTAAGAGTTCAGGGCACTACTGGCTGAGTATTGTTACTTGCAGCCAAACCCATACACCCATCCAATGCCTAGAACAGGGCCCGGCACATTGTAGGCCCTTCATAAAGGGCTGTCTAATGAAGGAAATGGAAAACCATGTGAGCATATGTGGCAAAACAGGATAAACTCAAACCACTACATGAATATGAAGAAAGATTCATTTCCTTGAGCCTCAGTTTCCTCATTGAGGGGGCTAGGCTCAGTGGGTTCACTTAGGCTCCCACTTTCTCTATTTTGAGTACAAGAAAAGATGAAGTTTCAGGTGTGCAGGACTGACAATAAACGTTATGGGAGAAAAGACCCAGGGAATCCCTCACAACTGCTCACTGTTTATCCTTGGCAAGCCGAGGGAGCCTGTCAAAGGGCATCACTTTCTGCGGGAAGGCTCAAAGAAACACATCTAAATAGAAGAGAGTATGATAAGGGACTCGCCCAGGGGCCAGCCTCTAAAACAAAGAACTGCAAAGACCTCTGCTCTCTTGGCCTTTGATTTAACTCAATACAATCTGGAAACATCTGAATGACTTTCTTTGTTCACTGTAGAGTCCTGAGGGCTGCCCAGAGGCCTGCCTGTTTATCCACCACAGGAAGCTATCAGTAACTCAGCAGGTGCAAAGCACACACCTTGCTCTACCTGTCAGATCAGCCACTAAGATAAGGCCACAGGGGTCACTCATGAGTCCAGGGGAATTGGCGTGGGATCTAAGGCACCTGATGCAGCAGGCCAGCTGTTGGCCAAGTAACAAGGACCCTGAGTCCTACTCTGAGGCTTCCCTGGTTCCCTTTTGCTGTCCCTAGTCATCCTTTGTGGGACACTTTAGGAAATTATACATTAGTTCAATGTTCCCTTCAATTTATCAACTAAAAGTCTGTGTTCTGCACTCACAAACATCTTAGTCAAACTGAAGTCTTTCTCAGGGCTATTTGCTAACTAAATCTTATCTCCCCTAAGATGCCTTTGATGTGTGCATCTTACAAGCTTTGTACCAGTTTTTAACCATTGTTTTGCACCGCTTATCTCTTATATCACTTAACGTTTTACCTATTTTCTAGTTCCCAACTAGACTATAAATACCTAAAAGACAGAGCCCACATCTTCTATCCATACTTAGGATTCAATTATTCATTCATTCATTCATTTATTCAACAAACATCTATTAAAAGGTGGACTTTGTGCTAGGTCTGAGCTTTCAAAAACGAGTAAGACATAGCCCCTACTTTCAAGATCTGAAAGCCTATTTAGGGGAGACAGACGGTAGAAGCAGATAGTTAGGTCCCCTCCTCATCTTCATCCTGGGGTTCATGTTCTAAGTGTCACAACCCGCTAAACCAGCCTTTATTTGAGGTACTCTGAGTAACTATGTTTCTTGCAATCAAGAGAAACCAATTACGGCATCCTCTAGGGTAAGAAATGCCTAAACTGACTCTTAAAGGATCAGTATAAGGGAAATGAGGGCATGGGGAGGATATTCCTGGCAGAGGGCACAGCACGAGCAACAGCATGAAGGCCAAGAACAGCTTGTTATGGGCAATGCCAAACACATGTGCATTCATTTCTATTTTTGATCCTTCATTGTGGAATGAAAGGCTTTGTCCACAGTAAAGCAATCCCAAACACCAAAAGACTGATAAAGGAAGCATTTTGGGACTTGCGTAGGGAGGAAAGTCCCTTCCCTGAGCCTGCAAAAATCACACTGGGTACGCAGCTGTCTCCAAACACCAATGCTTAAAACCAATCCTGCAGATTCACAGGAGCTTCTTTGGTGGCCAAAGATACACGAGAGAGAAGGAGCAGCCCAACTGCAATGGCCAAAGTCCTGGGAATGAGAGAAATGTCTCAAAAGAGAGAATGGTGAGGTTGAAAGGGACACTAAGAGATTACTTCATCCAGCTGAGTCCTGAAGGCCTCACACCAAGATGGGAGAAATGTAGAACCAGAATCCAGCCTCCCATCCCTGGAAAATCCCATGGAAGGTATTTCCTTCTATGCAGAGAAATACCATTTCCCCTGCAATTTGGTACTTACACATAAGAGGAATACAGACTCCCAAAGCTTAGGAGAATGGGGAATATTATTATGATACAAGGCTGTGTTCAGTCTACCCTTTAGCTTCCCAGAAAAGGCTGGCTCCAGCATACACAGCCAATGACACATGCTCTAAAAAAATCCAGAGCATCTAAACAAGGCAATGTTATCCCCCTTCCTCTGCCAGGGCTCCACTGGGCTCCAACTAGTCCTTCATCTCTCAAGATCCATTTCTAGGAGCCCACATCTTGATAAATGACTGGTAAGAGTCACTTAATCCCAAAGAAATTAAGTGACCTACTGTGTGTAAGGCCTTGTCATTGGAGAAGTGTGAAAAGCTCAGATTTTCTTACTTGGGACCCATCCCAATCCCCCAACGCCAAGGGATCAGATGTGGTTAGCAAGGACACCCTTGACTCATAAGGACATTCACTCCAAGCTGTGGCTTCCATCCAGCTCAGGGGATTGTCTTTCCATGACCTAAAGTGGCATCCTGCTTGCCTCTCATCTATCAGGAGCCACAGAGCTGCTTTGCTTTCTAAAAAACTGGTGCCCCTGTGCTTACCTTCAACTTTAAAGATGGCTACTTAAGGGCAAAACATACTCACTCAAATGCAAGTTCAGTGAGGGCAGTGGCTTTATCTTGTTCATTATTGAACCCCCAGAATCTAGAACAGTGTCTGGCACATTGTTGTGGTTCAATAAATGTTGAATGAGTGAAAGCATTTGTTGGATGCCTTCACCACTAGACTGTAGCCTTGTTGTTTACCACTATATCCTCTGCTTAGAACAGCATCCAGCATGTTGTAGGAACTCAACAAGTATTTCTTAAATGAATAAGTATTAGGTTACTGATTTTTTTGACAAGTAATTTTTCTTACAATGTATTCAGTATTTATTCAACTAATTATTGAGTTTCTTCCTCATGCCAAGCCCTGGGCCAGGCCTGGAGATCCAAAGATGCCCAAGATAGAGTCACAGTCTATCTTGATAGTCTAGATAGTCTAGAGTAGTGGAAGTCTAGATAGTCACAGTCTAGTGGAACAGATAAATATGAAAACAAATAAAGTAGAGGCCAGGCGCAGTGGCTCACACCTGTAATCACAGCACTTTGGGAGGCCAAGGCAGGAGGATCACTTAAGCCCACAAGTTCGAGACCAGCCTGGGAAATATAGCAAAACCTTGTCTTTACAATAAAATAAAATAAATTAGTTAGATGTGGCAGCACATGCCTGTAGCCCCAGCTACTCAGGAGGCTGAGACATGAGGATCACCTGAACCCAGGATGTTGAAGCCGCAGTAAACCATATTCACACCACTGCGCTCCAGCCTGGTTGACAGAACAAGACTGTCTCAAAAAACAAAAAGTAACAAAGTAGAAGCCCTTGAATCTGGCAGGACTTAAACTCACAGTTTGTCAGAAAATCAAAAATATCAAAGTGGAGAATCATAAAAATTCCTACCATGCTAGACAACTTCCACTTGGCCCCGATCCGCTCTCCTCCACTCTCTGTCTGCCTTCTACACTGGGGGTTTCAACTCTATGGACTGCATCAACGGACTCCTGTTCCTTCTTCCTTCCTGTTGGGTTTATACAATAAGAGACACTGGTAGAAGCTTGCAGGAAGAAAGAAGGGAGAGGCCAGGGCATTTAATTCTGTTTCCCTCCTGCAGCACCTTGGCACACTGGCTGCCTCCCTCATCCCGAAGCTCAGCTGCTGTCAGGAGCCTTTCTGCATTCCCCCAACTTGAGGTCCTATCCTGTAGTTTTCCTAATTTCTACCCACAGTTTTATAAGCAATCTTCTTATTTTATTAAACCCTCTTCAAAGTATCTAATTTGAGCATGTAATTTTTTCCCTGCTGTGATTCTACTAACATACACCCCTTAAACATTTTTTCAACTTAAAAAATACACACACACACGTACTAATTCACCTGTTCCTTAAAAGGCCAAGATATTTTCTTTGCTTGTGGGTCTGCTAGTTGAATTTCCATGTCCTCTTTCATTCACAAACAACATCCATAACATGTAGACTATGAGTTGCCTATTTCTTTTTCTTTAAACTGGAGTGAGAATTCAAGGACACTTGCTAATGCAGTTCAAGTACAGAAAACCTTGAGATTTTTACAGGTTGTTTTCTAATCGTTTACAGTTGTTTCACCCACACCTAATTTTAGCAGTTTGTTTTCATGACGCACATTTAGGGAGCCTTTTCTCCCTTTTAAAATCTCAACATTGATTTATTCATTCATTTCTTGATCAACATCCATTCATCAACTCCTACTCTGTCTCAGGCCGTGGGTTGGAACATGAGGCACAAAGGTGGGGCCACCATGGTCTCTGTCTTTGAGTTCAGTCTTGAGGAGATACACACATGACCACATAATAGCATCTCATGAAAATGAGCTTTCTCAAACCCCTTCACGCATCAGCTTTTCCATGTGTCTTCCTGAAGCATTCAACTTTTAAGTTGTATAAAAACAACTCTCACTCTTTTTCCCCTGTATTTCATTGGTCTGTGCTGCACTTAGTTAGATCGTGCAACTACTATAACAGATGGAATTAGGCTAGGCAGGTTTGGGAGCTCATGGTATGTGTCTAACTCAATAGGTGAGAGCAGAAGTGATAGCTAGAAGCCGGTCAACCATAAAGGTTCACTGGGCCTCAGACATTGATTAGCATGCATCAGAGGGTGAGCAGAGAGCTTGCCTTAAGCCAGAAGTTTGGGCTTTAAGCAGATGCTATGGTATATGTGTGTGTCCCTACAAATTCGTATGTTGAAATCCTAACCCCTTTAAGTGATGGTACTAGGATGTGGGGCTTTTGGAAGTGATTAGGTTATGGGGCCAGAACCCTCATGAATGGTATTCATGATCTTATAAAAGAGGCTCAAGAGAAACCCCCTCACCCCTTCCCTCTGTGAGAACACAGCAGGAAGGCACCATCTATGAGCCAGAAAGTAGGTCCTCACCAGACACTGAATCTGCTGGCACCTTGATCTTGGACTTCCCAGCCTCCAGATTGTGAGAAACAAATGTCTATTGCTTGTAAGCCACCCAATCTATGGTATTTTGTTACAGCAGCCTAAATGGAATAATAGCAGCAGAGGTTACTTAAGAGAAATACACTACACTTAATGTACAGAGGTATGAGAGAGAGGTATGCTAGGATGCATCCCATACAAGTGCTAAAATGTATGGATGGCCATTGTTTTGGATGAGCTCCTGCACTAAGCCCCAAGAGACCAGACCAAATCACAATGGAGCCACTCATGCTAGGTACCACATAATCAAACACACCTTTAAAATGGGCTGGTAGTAAGAAAAAGAAGAAAGAGAGAGAGAGAAAGAGAAAGAGAGAGAGAAAGAGAAAAGGAAAGGAAAGGAAAGGAAAAGAGAGGAGAAAGAAAAAGAAAGAAAGGAAAGAAAAAGAAAGAAAGAAAGAAAGAAAGAAAGAAAGAAATAAAGAAAGAAAGAAAGAAAGAAAGAAAGAAGAGAGAGAGAGAGAGAGAGATGAGAGAGAGAGGAGGGGGGAGGGAGGGAGGGAAGGAAGGGAGGAAGGAAGGAAGGAAGAAGGAGGACAGGAAGGAAGAAGGGAAGGAAGGAAGGAAGGAAGGAAGGAAGGGAAGGAAGGAAGGAAGGTTGGTGATTTACAGCAACCAGGCAGTCTACTTGAAGCAGGCATGATAAAGAAGGTCCTCTCTGTGAACCCCCACTTGAAAAAGTCCTCCTAAACTTGAAAAAAAACCTCCTAAAGGGGATGGTTTAGGAGCTGCCATTCAAATACAGACTGGTCACTAGTCACATTGCTGCTATTATTGAAGCTCTGGAAGTGGCTAGTGCAAATTGAGTATGAGCTTTAAAATGTAAAAATACACCTGCATTTCAAGATCTTGTTAAGAAAAAAAAAAAAAACAGCAAATATGTCTCATTAATTTTTTTAAAAGCACATTTTAGAGTGCATGTTAAAATAATATTTTTATAATATTGGGTTGAGTTTAACAAATTATTAACATTAATTTTACCTGTTTTGTTTTTTCCCTTTTTTCCCTATTATTTGCTTAATGTGGTAAGTTTCAAGACACAGAGAGGAAGGCTCCTCAAAAAAGATGACATGAGCATTGGTCTTAAAATACCAGCAGGAGTTTGGCAGAGAAGGAAGAGATTCCAAGCTTACTGACAAGCATATATAAAGGTAGTGACAAAAGGCATGTAGATAATGTGTACACCTATGACTTAAGTGCATGTGGGCACATGAGCCCTAGGACACACATCCAAAGACAAAATGTTCATAGTGGCCCAGTTTGAACAGAAAAAAAGCAACTAGAAGCTACAGTGGGAGAATGTCTTTTTAAATGAGGTACAATTACATATTGGAATACTATACAGTAGTGAAAATGAATGAATTATAGCTACATACAATATCATGGATGAATCTTCAGAATATGAAATTGATTAAGATAGCAGAATTTATACAGCATGACTGCACTTCCAAAAAGTTCAAAAATGTGCAAAACTGAATGGATTTTGTTGTTGCGGGTTTAATAAAAAATGGTAAACAGCAAAAAGGCCAGTGTGGCTGGAGCAGAGAGAAAGGCAGTGAGAGTGGTAGGATATGGCATCAGAAACATGGTGAGGCAGGCACATGGTGAGGTACCCACTGGCCATCATAAGCCTTGGGGTTTCCCTTGAGCGGAGTGGGGAGCTGTTGCAGGCTTTTGAGCAGAGTGACCTGATTCAACTAATGTTTTCAAAGTCTGTATGTATGTCCAAATTGTGTCCACCTATGAAACAAATATATTGCCTACATGATAAAACATATGTAACAAATTAGACATATCACACACTAATACACCAAGCCATAAACCATTCTTAGAGTGAAGTTCTTTGTTAATGACGGTGGATATACATTCACATTTCATATAACTTTACTGATAGTTTTGAAATGTAGAAGCTGGCTCTACCACTGCTGTTGTAGTTTCCTCACACTGCTAACTGAGAGTTTGTCATGGGAGTAAAAAAATGCCAGTTCAGCTATATCTCACCATCCACTTGGGCTTGCCTTACAGATATTATTTTGTCGTAGGGATATCTTTAAGCAGTTTGTTCTTTTGTGGGGATTAGTTTAGGTGACACTTGATAAGGTAATCTGCAGATCTTCATCAGGGCACCCATATAACAGCAATGCACACGACTGGAAGCAAAGCCACAGGCACACTTCCTCTCCCCGATCTTCCACCCCTGTCTGCATCTCTGAGGATTCTATGGGATAGAAGGTGAAGTCCTCAGATTGGATGGTTCCTATGGTACCTACAGGCCTGTGAACATCAGGTCTGGAAGAGAAAGGCATGTGCAGACAATGCCTTGGTCAGAGGGATAGGTAGAGAATCCTCCTAAAGGGATGGTTTAGAGCCGCCATTCAATACAGAGGTCACTAGTCACATGTGCTATTCTTGAACTCTGGAAGTGGCTAGTGCAAATTGAGATGAGTTTTAAATGTAAAATACACCTACATTTCAAAGATCTTGTTAAAAAAAAAAACAGCAAAATATCTCATTAATTTTTTTAAAAGTGCATTTTAGAGTGCATGTTAAAATAATATTTTATAATATTGGGTTGAGTTTAATAAATTATTAACATTAATTTTACGTGTTTTGTTTTTTCCCTTTTTTCCCTATTATTTGCTTAATGTGACTACTAGACAGTTTTTTATTGCATACATGGCTTATGTTTGTCGCTCACATTATATTTCCATTGAATAGCACTGGCCTAGACAGAAAACCAGTTCCCTAAGTTATGGAAAAGTCCAAATTTATCAACATTATCAGTACCTTTTGTTCCAATTGGTCTTGCCCATCATGTTCCCAATAACGGCCCCATTAGGTGAAGAAGCCTGTGGTGAATGCCTTTAGGGCACATTGTGAAGGTGGTGCCCTGTGATTCAGGTAGGCGATGACTAATGAACTAGGGCTCTGCCATGTACTTGCCAGGTGACCTCAGAAACATCACTGGCACATGGCTTTCCTTCCTTGTCTGTAAAAATATGAAGGGAATTAATCATATAATACCCCATCTTTCTGGCTCTGGGTGCCTCCTTCCAGAAGTATTTGCACTTTTAAAAGGGAGTCTCTAGAAGGCAATGCTCAACCCAAATTAAGAAATGCCAATGGCAAAACTTCAGGCCCCAGTGGAGGAGGAGTTCTGGAGTAGAGAGATCCTCCTGGGTTGCTGCAAATCACAGCTCAGATTCTATGTGAAACTGATAAACATATAGGAACTCACAGGACAGACTGGCCCTGTGAGAAGTAGTAGGCTGGGATGGAGATTCCAGATGGGTCTTCATTTGTACCACCAAGCATATGCTGTCGATTTAAGCTGCATGGTCAGGCTATTATTTCATGAGCACATCCTCCTCTGGCACATGCACACACACTTCCATAAGTGCAAACATCCACATGCACACACAATGAGACAGCAGAAGGTGCTTAAGAAAGCAGCCTCGCAGTCCAAGAGAGGAAAGCATCCCTCACTTAGAGAGACAGAAGGACAGGAAGAGGTCTCCAGGAGCCTCAGGAAGCAGGTGGCATGCTGCCAGGTCATGCATAGGAGCCTGATCCAAGGCCAGTGAGACAGAGCAGCAGAGGCTGCAGGGCATCCAGAGACAAACAAATAATGAGCTGGCAGCTCCCAGAGAAGTGGCGAAGCTAATTGCATACCTGACAATGGTAAGCAGTTAGGCAAAATGGAGAGTTCCAGCAGGGGAAAATCTAGTTATCACAGATGGCCTGGCTCTGAAAAGTGAGGGGAAAGGGCACTTAAGAAAGGAGAGATTCTTCCCCAAAAATGGCAGCTGTGAGATGGAGAAGGGAGGGGTGCCCACATTTATGCATTCACTTCATCCGATGCCATGTGAACAAACAGATCATTTACATGCTTTGAACACAGAGAGATAAACTAAAATGGAGTTCCTCTTAAACCACCCTTATCAATCCAAGCTTTATCCAACTCCAAATTCTACCTCCTCCAGGAAGCCTTCCTTTCCCAGCAACTGCAGTCATAAATGGTCTTGCTATGAATTTCCAAAGTAATTTAAAGCAAATAGTCAGGGCCAGATCTAGGGGGAGAAATCAACTCAACACCTCACACACAAAAAGTCAACTTAATTTAAAACTGTTTATTTTTTGTTAAGAAAACATTCACTTCATTTTTAAATTAAAAACAGTAAGCATCTAATTGTATGAAATTAGTACTAGATAGAATATATTAAAGGGTGGGAGAAAGAGAAAAAGCAATGAGATTGGAGGAAAAGGAAGAGAGTAACAAAATAAGTGGAAAAGGGAGCAGTAGATGGGAGAGAGAGAAAGAGACAGGAAGAGAGAAATAATTATATGAATGAAGAGCTAAAGAAGAAAGAAAGGCTGGAAGGACCTGTTGTACACTCGGAATGTCACTTTTAAAAAGAATAAGTATTCTGCTATGGACTTTGTCTAAAAATGTTCATTAGGTCAAGTTGGTTACTAGAGTTGTTTAGGTCTTCTATAACCTTATTGATTTTATATCTAGTTGTATCCATCACTGAGAGAGGCATGTCGGAGTCTCCAACTATGATGTGTTTTCTATTTCATCCTCCAGTTCTGTCCATTTTTGCTTTACTTATTTTCAGGTTTTACGGTAGGATTCATACATGTTTAGAATTGTAATGTCTTTTGGTGAATTGACGCTTTTGCTCTTCTGCAGTATTCTTCTTATCCCTGGTAACTTTCCACGTTATGAAGTCTATCTTTTCTGATATTAATCTAACCACTTCAGTGATGTTTTTAAATTATAGTAAACTACACATAAAATTTACCATCTTAGTCATTTTTAAGTGTTCAATAGTGTTTAGTGGTGTTAAGTATATTCACATATACTTAGTTGCGCAACCCATCTCCAGAACGTTTTTATCTCGCAAAACTGAAACTCTGTACTCATTAAGCAACATTTCACCCATTTTCTCCTCCCCACAGCCCCGTCAACCATTCTACTTTCTTCTTCTATAAATCTGACCATTCTAGACACCGTATACAAACGGAATTATACTGCATTTGTCTTTTTTCACTGGCTCATTTCACTTAGCGTAATTTCCTCAAGAGTCGTCCATGTTGTAGCATGTGTCAGAATTCCCCTCCTTTTTAAGGTTGAATAATATTCCACTGTGTGGCTAAGCCATATTTCATGTATCCATCCAGCTGTCTATGCATATTTGGGTTGCTTCTACCTCTTGGCTATTGTACATAATGCTGTGAACATGAGTGTACAAATATCTCTTGGGAACTGGCTTTCAATTCTTTTGGATCTATACCCAGAAGTCAAATTGCTAGATTGTATAATAATTCTATTTTAAATACAACCACCAGACTCTTTCCATATTGGCCACGCCACTTTATATCACTTCAGTTATCTCTTGATTACTGTTTGAATGGTATATATTTTCCATTATTTACTTTTTTTTTTTTTTACAGTCACTACACTTATATTTTATTGCTGAGAGATCCTTATTAATGTTTTTAGAATGCAACAATTTTTTTTTATTTTTTTTAAACACTTTTTTTCATTACTTATTATTTCATGCTGTTTGTCACCATTGTCATCATAATCAGCATCATCCTACATTGCTGAACACCCATTATGAACCATATGGCATAAACATTTTTCCTACTCATAAGGAGCATACATTCTCTATATGCATATGAAATTAATGTCTGAACAAAGTGGCTTAAACAAGGCAGAAGTTTATTTCTTTCTCACTTAAATCTGTAGTTACACCTATCATGGCTGGTACAGATGCTTGTCAAATTCATTAGGGATTCAGGCCCCTTCCAGCTGTCTGCTCTGCTACACTTTAGAAGAGGCTCCAGTTTGGCTGCTAAATGCCCACCTATCATTTTTTAATTCCAGGCAGCAGGAAAGAAAATAGCCAAGAGAGAAAAACAAGGGAACATCAATCCCTCCTTTC
>NW_016804694.1:5796847-5808466 GCF_001698545.2 Rhinopithecus bieti
ACCCAAGAACAGAAATTATAACAAACTGTCTCTCAGACCACAGTGCAATCAAACTAGAACTCAGGACTAAGAAACTCAATCAAAACCGCTCAACTACATGGAAACTGAACAACCTGCTCCTGAATGACTATTTACTTTTAACCTAAACCTATTTGTATTTTTATATCTAAAGTCTGTCTCATAGACAACATAGAGGTGGGATGTTGTTTTCTTGTTATTTTCCACTCTGACACTCTCGGTGTGTTAAGAGCATTTATATTTCATGAGATTCTATGTAATTTAACTGACATGATTGAATTTAGATCTATTGTTTCATTAGTTTTTCCCCTGTTTCTTGCTCCTGTTTCCCCTTTCCTGCCTTCTCTTGCATTTTTTGGATATTTTTAGTATTATATTTTAATATACCTTTTAACTTTTTAGCTATATCTCTTCATATTATTTGTAATGGTTTCTCTATAAAGTATAATATACATGGATATTTTTTCACATTCCATTTAGAATTAATAGTTTACCACCTCAGGCAAAATATAAAAGCTAGGAATGTCCATTTTAAAGTGGCATCCAAGTGTAAAGGCAAGGTAGAGTGTGTACTGTTTGTGTAGTATTGAAGTGGTAAATATGACTGTGTACATGTTTGAACACGCATATAGTATTTCTGGAAGCCCACATAAGAAATCCTTAGTAGTGACTGACTCTGGGGAGGGCAAGGGTAGGAGGGAGGACAGGGATGGGAGGAGAGTTGTTTCTCATGGTAAATCTCCTTGTATCTTCATTTTTTTTACCAAGTTTATCTATTGCCTTCTCAGAAAATAATCGACAGGAAGCTTTATCCATTTCTTATTCAAAAATATCCCTATAAATATCAATAGTGACCTAATTGTTGAAGATTTTATGAAAGCTCAAATTTTAAAAAATTTAGGAGTTCCGCTTTTAAAAGAATAATCTAAAGCAATTGAAATTATACATCAGTGACCACAGAAATCACTTTTAAAGAGTAAGATGAAGTTCAATTAAAGGCCCCAGAATCTCTTTGTAGAGTCACTTCCAGCCTTTCTCATTTCAGTGGATGACACAACACCTAAGCTCCAGTGATTGGTCTTAGTGAATCAGGGCTAACCTATTCTTCTTGCCAGTGATTGATTTACAGCTAAGCATGGGGCCAATGAGACCTGACAGAAGTTCCACTGGAGCCCTTATGAGAAAGTTTTCTTGCCCTTAAGACAAAGACCCCATTAAAGACAGTCCTATTTCTGCCTTTGGACATCACTGTGTTAGAATGTGTGGCCTAAAACTGCTGTAAAGAGCTGGAGGCCGAATCCTACCACCTACTATCTCTTTGTTATGTGACTAATATATTCCCTTTCTGTTTGAGGTTTAAGAGTTTTTTTATTACTTGCAACTGATAGCTTTCTAACCAATATACCATCACTTCTTTTCATGTATTCATTATTCACATCCACATAAGCCCTTCTACATGTGAGAGCAGGGATACAGTATTGATAAATGCATGAGCCCTCGCTGCCTTCAAGGAGCCTACCGTCAAGTATTCCTGCATCTGTCATGTCCTTTGCTTGCACTTGTCTCTCATGATCATTTCTGACCCTTTATGGGTCACCTCTATAATATACACACCTAATTGTTTACCTTCCCTGTGAACTGCCATCACTGACAACCCTTCCTCAATGTCATACATACCCTATACTTTTGTTATAGCGCTTTTTAGACTGCCTCGCAATCGCCTCTTCATTAGCCTGTGAGCTCCTATTGTGAACCCCCAAGGCAGTCACAGGGCCTGGATACTAATAATGCTTGGTCAGGCATCTGCTAACTAGCCACCCTAAGGACTGGGGGCACTGTGAAGGCAAGTTCAAATGTTGGGGAGAAGTCACCAGCTATTGCTTAGAAGCCAGAACAGGGGATGCAGGCAGGTCCTGAACTACAAGCCAAAAGAGGAGAGAACACAGAGAGGAAGGAGTGCCACAGAGGCAAAGGACAAAAACCCCTGTCCCTGTGGGCCCTTCCTCCAAGCCCCAAATTCCTTGACTTCTCCTCCCAGAGGTCAGTGCACAACCAGGAATCCACCCAAAAGAAATATGAAGCTTTCATCTGTTTAGCTGTTTGGCTGGATGAGCCCTTGTTTTTATACTCACAGGTCTAGTCAGGTAACACTCTTCCCTTCCACCAAAGTTCTGCACCCCTCCACCCCCACCCTCCTTGATCCTCAGACATGGCTCATCATGTTTCTGGCCCTGCCTGCCTCCTTTCTAACCCATCCTTCTTAGCCAGTTCACCAGTAAGTGGTTTCCTGATCGATTCTTCTCAATGGGTTTTCTCAAAAGCCCTTTTAAATTAAATTCTATTATTTGTTCCAAGGTTACTAAAGCCAACATAAGCCAGCCCAGGTTCCAGTGCAGCTCAAACAGGTGACTTCTCATATGACACAAAAGTTCTTAATTGCAGACCACAGACAACAGAGATGCTGTCTCAAAAAAAAATTAATTAATTAAAAAAAGAAACACCTTGAACTGAGGCAAAGAGGAAGCTAGACAACCTCTGCTCTTAAAACACTATTGTTTTTCTGTTCTTGCGATAGTTTGCTTAGAATGATGGTTTCCAGCACCACATGTTCCCACTCATAGGTGGGAATTGAACAATGAGATCACTTGGACTCTGGTAGGGGAACATCACACACCGGGGCCTATTATGGGGAGGGTCGGGGGGAGGGATGGCATTGGGAGTTATACCTGATGTAAATGACGAGCTGATGGGTGCTGACGAGTTGATGGGTGCAGCACACCAACATGGCACAAGTACACATATGTAACAAACCTGCACATTGTGTACATGTACCCTAGAACTTAAAGTATAATAAAAAATAAATAATTAAAAAAAACACTATTGTGCATGTATACATATGTAACAAACCTGCACATTGTACACGTGTACTCTAGAACTTAAAGTATAGTAAAAAAGAAAATAATAATAATAATAATAATACACTATTGTGAAATTTTAGGACCTTTATCTGAAGAAACTGCTTCATGCTTTGAAGGAGTAATGGGTCCTCCCACCACTGCCCACCGCCCACTCCCAGGTACTGCTAGGATGAACAAAGGCAGAATGCTGAAGCCCACAGAGATGTCTTTGTCTGCATTCTCTCTCACCTTCCTCTTCTTGGGACCCCCCTCTGCTGTGGGAGTTTAGACAGAGATACAAGCATTGAGAACACTGCAGCAGGCCAGAAAAGGGCAAAGACATATTGGACAGGATCATGAAAGACGTCATAGAAGAGGGCCATTTAGGCTGCACCTGATGGGCAAGAATGACTCAGGTGGGGAATAGGAGGAGGACGTCAGGGACAGGGAGAGATGACACCACAAGAGCACGAGAAAGGGAGATGGGAAACACAGAGACAAGAGACAGACAATTTCCAGAGATGGTAGATTCACCTCCCAGGCTGCCATAGCAACGTATCACACTGGGTGGCTTCGAACAACAGAAACTAATTCTCTCATAGTTCTGGAGGCACAAAGTCTAAAATCAAGGTGCCATCAGGGCCATGCTCTCTCTGAAGACCCTAAGGAAAGATCCTTTCTTGCTTCTTTCTAGATCCTGGTATTCCTGAGCTTAGAGAGACATCACTGCAAACTCTACCTGTGTCATCACACAGAAATCTCCTTGTGTGTCAAAATGTCCCTCTTCTTATAAGGATGCCAGTTATTAGATTTAGGGCCCACCCTAATCCAGTATGACCTCATCTTCACATGATTGCATCGGCCAAGACTATTTCCAAATAAGGTCATACATACAGGTACCAGGGACTGGGACTTCAACATATCTTTTGGGAGGCACAATTCAATACACGACAGATATTAAATAAGTATCCTCTTCTGAGAAAACTGTGAAAGTTTAGTTAAGAATTCTAAGGCTGTCTCCAAGCTCAGAGATAGAAAATAATGGATCTGCAGGGCTCTCCATAGTCACTGCAGGGGAGTTCTGCCAAGTGCCAGCCCTGCTCAGTTTAGACTTGGATCACAAGCAATGAAAAACAGGTGAATTTAACCAAAGAGTAGATCTTGTCCCTTTGTGGAGTCTTTCAGACTATTATCAGGATGCTCCCAGCTCCAAAATTCCCCATCTGTACTGGAAGTTGGCCTGTCTTTCCCAGGTCAACCACTCCGTGTATCTTCTCCCTCCTACTCCCTCAGCCGCCATCACCAGTCCTGTGTGCCATAAACTCAGGCTGAATTTCCTGGCTAATAAACTAGTCATTGCCAATAGCACACATAGTTTCATGTGCCAGTTGGCCATTTGCTTCTTAATAAATGGGAACTTCTTGGAGACAAAATTCCTTAACACAGAGGACAGATTTAGCCCAGTGGGGCTTTATCAAGGAGAAGTGGGACCTAATCCTTAGAGTAATCCAGTGCTTTGGGGATTTGCTCCCCAACTCAGTGTTAACTGTGTGGCCTAGACAGACCTTGAGGGTGACATGGTGGAGATGGAAAAGTGTATAACCTACTTATGAAAAAGAAAAAATGCAGTAACCCAGGAATCATCAGGCCTGAGCTTTAGTCCCAACTCTGCTCTCAGTTGCTGTGTGATCTGCAGTGAGCTCTCATGTCTGCAAAACTCATTCTAGTAATTACCCGTGTGACCAGCAGCAGATCCCTTCTCCCTGGGCCTTAGCTCTTGCTCCTCTCAGTGGTGGAATGAACAGAGGTCTCCTCTGTTTATGACATTTATTAGTGATTTTTACAAGATGGTTTGACTCAAATCATATTTTAAAAATTCTTGTCTGTGCTTGAACACTTCAAATGTTTTATTACTAGGTCTACAGTACATAACAAAGTAATTGTGTAATTAAGAGATAATGTCAATGCTGTAGAACAATGTTGACAAGATAATAGCCTTCTGAAACTACATAAATGCCAAAGCAAGTGTACAGACTGATAGGTAGAAAAATAGAAAAACAAGTGGCAAATGGCCCAGAAGCTCTTTGTAGTCCATCTTGGTTTATGTGCCTCTTTCCCCAGCTTCTGTCATGACATTCAAGTTCTGGTCTCCATCATGCCCCAGTTCCCAGGCATGTGGGTCAAGACTGAGGAGGACAGGATTCATCCGCGACAGCTGGTCCCCATTGTCCCTTTACATGCAGACTCACAGAAAATGAGTCCCATTGGCCCCCACCTTTGGAGGGACTACAGGTCATGTAGTTCAGACTCTCCGAGTGCCTGCCATTGCCAGAAAAAGATGAGACCAGAGTCAAGAAGGATTTGCTCTGGGGAACTTCTGAGCTGATTTATGGAAAAGGAATGGAGCCCTGGATTCCTTCCCAGTTTGCCACTTCTCCTTACTCTAGCCAGAATGCCTTACTTAGATGCAGTTTCTCAGCAGAGAGAAGGGAACTGCAGGAGGTGGAAAAGGGAGGATTCACATGACCTTGAGGCCCAGAGGCATTTCCCTGCAAGCAGAAGGAGGGGATCAGGCATTGTCCTAACCAGGCAACCTAGAAAGAGGAAAGTCATGGAGTGATACAACTGTGAAGGCCATGAGTGTGGAGGAGGGCTTGTCAGCTACATGTTACAGTATTTGGTTTTGTTTTTGTTTGTCTGTTTGTTTGTTTTGAGACGGAGTCTCACTTTGTTGCCAGGCTGGAGTGTAGTGGCCCGATTTCAGCTCACTGCAACCTCCGCTTCCCGGGTTCAAGGGATTCTCCTGCCTCACCCTCCTGAGTAGCTGGGACTACAGGCACGCACCACCATGCCCAGCTAATTTTTATATTTTTAGTAGAGACAGGGTTTCACCATGTTGGCCAGCATGGTCTCAATCTCTTGACCTCATGATCTGCCTGCCTCAGCCTCCCAAAGTGCTGGGATTACAGGCATGAGCCACCACGCCTTGCCTACGTGTTACAGTATTAAGAAGGGCTGTGCACCCTTGAATTTGAGGAGAGGTAAGAACAGAGCAAAGAGGGATGTGCTCCTGGTTCATGGGCATGAAAAGAGGCTAGACCACCCTCTTTTGGAAAAAGAGATCTCATGTGCTACAAAGACTACTGGGTTTAGAGCCAGAAGAACTGAGTAGAAGCTAGTTATTTGTTCAGTGACTTTGAATGAATCACGGACTTCCCCTTTCTGGGCTATAGCTTCCTTAGCTCTGAAATGAGGGCAATGAACCCAATCAATAGTGCCCTCATACCCTGAACTGAGGCTAACTTCCATTTCCAGCTGTTCCCTGGGTGACTAGCATGATCGGGGGCTAGCTACTCCTTGAAGTTTCTCCCGACTCTATCATCCATAGATTCTAGGAAAATATCAATTGATTCACAGTGGTTTTGATAAATTCCTGGATGCCAGAGCTATAACAGGGTCCTAAGTATAGTTGTGGGATTGAGTTGCACCAGACCTATGAGAATAACTCAGGTAGACATGCAATTCGTTGATCTCCCTGTTGGACACAGAAGCCGGGATAAATGGCCCACAGGTCCAAAGAGGTTTCAGCCCTGTCCTCCCACTCCTCCATGCCTTTGAGCATGCTCTTCCCTCTTCCTCACCTTGTCCCCTAACCCAACCCTTCTCTCCTCCCCTTCCTATTCAACTCAGGATACCGGCATGGGATACTGACTGGGGAAGCTCTGCTGACTTCTCTGAGCTGAGTTAATTACTTTCTTTGTCACACTGAATTATTCATATTCAGACCTATCAGGATTGTTTGTTTTCAGATTTGTCTTGCAGGTTAGACATCTTGAGGGCAGAAACTGTCTTTTTGTCTCTCTAAATTGGGTGATGATCATAGTGTCTGCACAGAGTAGGAGCCCAGTAAACTGCTGTTAAATGACAGTGATACGGAAGGGGGCAGGGAAGTGCTGGTTAGAGAACGGCGGGTCCCTGGTAAGGGCTCCGCCCCTGGTCCTGTGCCCACGGACCTAGGTGAGGACAGACACTCCTGCCTTGGCACCCAAATGTTGCATTTTCCAAGACCACCCTGGCCCGCCACGCCCCCATCTTGTGCCTATAAAAACCACGAGACCCTAGCGAGCACACACACAAGCGGCTGGACGTCGAAAGGAACATGTCGGCGGAAGAAGACACAAGTGTCTGGACATTGAGGGGACGTAGAGGGGAGCACATCGGTGGAAGCGCACACGACAGATGCCGGCACACCAGCAGGCCACTGACCAGCAGAAGGACACAGAGTTTGGCCAGGGCGATCAGAGAAGAGTCCAGCCAGCCAGTGGCCGACTTCAGAGGAAAACCATCTCCTTTCTGGCTCCCCCATCTGCTGAGAGCTACTTCCACTCAATAAAACCTTGTGCTCATTCTCCAAGCCCATATGTGATCTGATTCTTCCAGCACACCAAGGCAAGAACCCTGGGATGCAGAAATTCCTCCGTCCTTGTGATAAGGCAGGGTTCTAACTGAGCTGATGCCACAAGTTGCCTACGGATGGCTAAACTAAAAGAGCACCCTGTGACACATGCCCACTGGGGCTTCAGCTGTAAACATTCACCCCTAGACACTGCCATGGGGTCAGAGCCCCACAACCTGCCTGTCTGTATGCTCTCCTAGAGGTTTGACCACAGGGGCACTGAAGAAGTGAGCCACACCCCCATCACATGCCCTGCCAGGGGGACAAGGAAACTTTTCCCATTTCAACAAGGAGGAGAGAAAAAAAGTAGAATGGAAAAAAAGGGAGGGGGCAGGCAATGGAAGGGAGTGAAAAGAAGGAAGAAAAACAGTGGTTCCAATCTCCTTTCCCCTTGTAAGGTCAGTAGAGAAACGTCAACCCTCTTCTGTACCTGCATGCTTTAATTTGCATCCAGCACTCAGCCTCGTGCTGCCCAAGGCCTTTCAGGTCTCTCTTCTCCTGGGTGTGTGGGAGCACATGTCCCTGCTCCCTGTGTCTGCCTCTACCCCTCAGGCGGGAGGGAAGGAAAACATTAAGCCCCCACTTAAGTCTCTGTCCCTAATTCCCCCTCCTGCCACCCTCCCAGCACAGAAGCCAAAAGAAATATTAGATTCAAGCATCTTCACTCTGAGAGTGCATCCCCCTTCTTAAAACCATCAGTAACTGGGAGGGTAGGATGATAATTATCTGCTCTACTTGAAAAACAAAATCTCCCTTCATTCCCTACCAGTTATTAACATGAAATGTAAATACAGCAGCAAATGACCCATTACCCATGGCCTGGGAGGTTCTTTTAAGCACAGTGTCTGCTTTTGCAGGCCACATAATAGAGTTCTGCAGTTTTTGATTTATAAAATCACGATTTCAATGATACCAACCATTATTTATTATAAAAACAATAGAACAACAATAAAAGAAGTTAAAGGACGCCATTCTTTCCCTCATAGGGAAAGAATGTTTGCTCACAGGCATGTGGTGTTGGCTAGTGGCAATTACTGTGTAATCCAATTTTTTTATTCCATGTTTTTCACCTCATATTAATCCATAAGCATTTTCCATGTTCCTACATGATCTTCATAATTATCACTTTAATGGCTGTTTAATATCCCATCAGGTTGATGTGCCATAATTTACTTAACCATGCCCCTCTTTAGAACATAACCTTTTAAAACATTAAACAGAAAGCTTATCAAGGTTTTAAAATAGATGGGGAAGGCGGTTTCTTGGCAACGCGCGCGGCATTTCTCAGGTGCGCATGCGCAGGCTGGAGCCGGAGCCGGGCTGAGCGGGCAATGGAAACCTGGCAGGAAAAGGGGAGAAGGGAGTTCTGCTCCCAGACCGATGCTGCCAGTGCATGCCTTAGCAGCAGTCACTCACCTGCTTGGAAGCTTATAATATTACTAGTAATAACAATGGCTAATACTGACTGGGCTCTGCACTAAAAACTTTATAAAATGCATCTCATTTAATCCTCACAATCAGCCAATAAAGTGATATTATTTTTTATTTTTCATTTTACAGCCAAACAGACAGACCCAGAGATTACATAGTGGGCAAGTGGTAGTCCTGCCCCCAGGGAGTCTGGCTTCAGAGTCCCTGCAAGTCTGAGCTCCTCTCTCAGCTCTGCAGCTTCTGTGCACTCAATGGTTCCCATCCCGCAAGGTCCTCTGCACAGCTTGGCCAGGCTTATTGTTACCACGTTGTATCTGGAGCTCTCCGGAGCTTCAGAACTCTCAGCCGTGGCCTGGACAAGAGTAGACGAGGCTTTCCGAACCCACCATTTGTGAGTGACTTGCAGCTAGCAAGCAAAGGATAGACACTGATGACAAGAATGGACTTGGGCAGAAACAACCAATTTGGATTTGCATTCTGGGCTCTGGTATTTACCAGCAATGAGGCCTTGGGACACTTACATCTCTTGAAGCCCCAGTTGCCTAGTCTATAAAATGAAGATAATAGCATCTACCTTTCAGGGTTGTTGTAAAGATTCAAGGTGACATGTGTGACACACATGTAGTACTCAATAATGGGTACTGTTTCTATTATCTCAGCAGATAGATGAGGAACCAGTTTTAATACGATAAATTCCTTAGGATCAGAAGCAAACTTTCCACTTCTACCCAGTATGAGACAGAGAAGAAAAGTGTGAACATCAAAGGAAAACGTGAGTGTTTAATTTTCCATCAGCTTTAAAGGCATGGCTAGTAGGATAATAATAATGATAGAACAACAGTAGTAATACTGACATTTATTGAACATTTACTCACGTCAGGCACCATACTGCCCACTCCACACGTGTTAACTCATTTCCTCTTCAAGCATCACATAGTTGAGGAAACCAAGGCACAGCAAGGGTTTTGTGGCTGCCTGTGGTATTTCCACAGTCTTTGCTGCATGAACAATGACAGTGCATCTAGCATGAGAAGCAAGGAGCCCACTGTTCTTCGCTGAGCAGAGCCCCTTGGAGGACCCTTTTCTGTTCTCAGAGCCCTGAAGGCAGAGGGAGGAAGGGGGAGCTTCTGACGGGTAAACAGGGTGTTCTTGAAAAGAACCACCACAGTGAGTTCCTCTTTGAAAGGTCTCCAAAATGTCCAGTAAAGACTCCAGAAAGTTCCAGGATTGTCCCATTAGGGAAGAGAGGATGTGGGGAGGGCTAGCTGCCCTCCTCAAATACTGGGGCTCCATTTTTGCAACTGGTGCCCTGCCTGAGTCTTATTACTCTCTAAAACCCCACACCTTGCCCACCATATAACAGATATTTGCTACAAGTTTGTTGAGTGAATGAATGCGAAGGACAAGTCTGTGAGGTCTCAAGGGGTAGTGTTATACAATGTGGGGAAGCTACAGGGAGAGAAATCAACTCAGTACAAAGAGGACATGTCCATCCAAGTGTGCAAAGATGGCATGGGTGACATCAGTTGATAGGCAGTGAATCTACTGTTGCTGGATTCACTTCAGGAGAGATTGGAGCAATCACCCATCCAGGAGGCCAGCCACCATTAGAACACTGTACCACATGAGCTTCAGTGTCCCCTGCAGCTCTGGGGTCCTGAGACCTAGATCTCCACTAGTCTCCTCTGAAAACTCTCCCCTTCATTTTCCATTCCTGAGATGGAAAGGAAGTGAGAAGCTGATAAACTACTTTTTTGGAGAATATATAGTGATAGAAAATTACTATGTGTTGAACCATGAATACTTAAAGACTGATAATGCCTATACTTAATCCAGGGTGATACATCTTTAATGTTGGCGTCATCCCCAGAGTGCACTTCATGTTGAACATGGAGTGGGGATATCTTGGAGCCACAAACTGCCTTGGATATCTTGCTAAGACCTGAGGCCTTCTGCACAGTAAATGAGTTACCTGTGGATGTCAGATCAGAGTTTGGTTTAAGAAGACAGCTCTGGCAAGGGAGAGACTATGGACCTCTCACAAACCCCCCAGAGGGGTACTGCCCTTACCTCTGTGCAGACAGAGGCTCAGTCAAAAGTACTCAGGAGATAAAACAGTCCCACCCTCAGGACGCTCTGCCCCATGCTCTGGGAGCTTGCAGCCCTGATCCAAGCATAGATGGGGCTGAGCCACTCCATGCTACCTTCTGGCTTGGCTGCACTCTCTCACCTCAGCATGGAACCAAGGGGAATATCCAAGGAGCATGTTCCCCTGCACCTGAATTTCCTCACAGCAGACAGGTGAGCAGGAAGAGGCAGGCTGGGAGGGGGAAGGAGTGCCAATACTGGGGGCAGCGATTGTCCAAGCCAGAGAAGAGCCGGGATAAAGAGGGACCCAGCCCACCAGCTAGGGATCGGGAGCCCAGGCTGTAACAGGGCAGAGGCATTATAGTCTTGACCGACAAGGAGTAGAATCCAGGAAGGGTCTGAACAATGGACAGAGGTCACAGCAACAAAAGAGGCTGGGCATGGGACTGACTCCCCCTCGGGGGCAGATGTCTGAAGACTTGCTGCCCAGGCCTGTGCTGTTGGAGAAGAAGCAATGGCTCTTGAGACTGGAGAAAGGCTATGGAGAGGGTCCCAGACCCAGAAGGAGAAAGGAAACAGAAAGGATGGAGAGGAAGCCCAGTCTGCCAGACTAGAACCCCAGAAAGCCCAATGAGGAGATGGAACTGAATAACATTTCAGGCTATTCAGAGAGAACGGAAGAGACTGGAACTGAAAGATAAGTCAGTGATCACCCCACCCACCCACCCT
>NW_016804694.1:5808917-5862492 GCF_001698545.2 Rhinopithecus bieti
TGAGACCCTGAGGGAGGGCGGTGTCATCAGGGTACTAGGGCCTGGGTTCCTGTTTGTGAGCTGTTCTCACAGCCTCAAAAGGGATGACTGGCAGCAAAGCAGGAGGCCATCTGTATTTGTTTTCTATGCTGCATACCGAATGACCACAAACTTAGTAACTTAAAACAACACCCGTTTATTACTTCATGGTTTCTGTAGCTCAGAAGTCCAGGAGGACTTAGCTGTGTTCTCTGCTTAGGGTCTAACAAGGCAGAAATCAAGGCATTGGCTGAGCTGGGCTCTTCTCTGCAGGTTCTGGGGAAGAATCCACCTCCAAGATCATATAAGCTGTTGGCAAAATTCAGTTCCTTGCAGTTGTACAATTGAGAGCCCTGTTTTTTCTGCCGGGTGCTAGGCAGGGGTTGCTTCAGTATCTAAGGGCCCCTCCTCATCCTTTCCATGTGGCCCCTTCACCTCCAAAGCCAGCAGTGGCACCTCAAATCTTTCTTGGGTTTCACAGCTTCCTAAAGCCCCTTCTGTGACCAGCTGGAGAAAACACTGATTTAGAAGGGCTCATGGAATTGGGTTAGACCCACCCAGGTGATCTCACATTCTGAAAATCAACTGGTTAGTAACCTACATTACACCCGCAATATCCTATTTGCCATGTAATGTAATATAGTCACAGAACTAATGTCAGGGGCAGCTATGATGGGAACAGCATGGAATTCTGCCTACCACACATCTGAGTAGATGGAGAGTGGTGTGCAGGCAGAGGTACTGGGGAAGGAGAGAGACAGAATGACATCGGGGCTGGTGCTCAGATGTGGGGACACAGGAACCATTGAGCACTGATGCTTTCTGAGGAAGAATCCACAGAGCTAGAGAGCCTGTGGCCAGGTCTTTTTTCCTCTGCCAGTGTCTCCCACAAAGCCCCAAAACTGGATTCATAGGTGCCCTTCAAAATATACATGCCAGATCTGGGTCCACCCTATTTCCCAGACCAATCTGGCCAGGCTGAAATGTCAGTAGCAGCCTCAGCTGACACTGCCAACCACCCTCAGAATCTGTGAGGTGGGGAAGGCTGGGGAGCCTGAGGCTACCACATCACTGTGTCACACTGCAGCAACTGCATTCCCTAGTATCACCAGACACCAAGCCTCCAGCTGAAGGCTCCTTCCAGCATCCGCCCCACCTCCTGTAGGCCAGGTCTCCCTGAGAACCACAGCTGCTGAGCTGAGTCCCTGACACCCTCCCCTAGAGGCAGGCCTCCTTGCTTTTTCTCCACACTGGCTAGGGTCCTGGCCACACAAGCCCTAGAAGCATTTTGGTCTGCCCTTGGCTATCTCCCACCCATGTGACCAGCTCACCAGTCCTCCATCCTGTCTGCACTGCCCCATTCCATAGTTCATCCTCAGTCTTCACTTGTAGAAATGCTGATGAGCGAGCCACTAGATCTCACTCTACCTCATGCCAAGCTTCAGTAATCACAGACTCTAAAACAGATCAGGTGAGGCCTTTGCTACACTACAAGACCATCTTGAGGGCAGGGACCGGGCCTTGTCATCTCCGCATCCTGAACACCCGGGACAGTGCCTGGCACAGGATAGAATTCAGAGCATTCCGATCAGTGGGTATGTAGACCACTCGCCTTCAGAGTGCAGGCAGGAAACAATGGCACCCGGAAGCCTGCCTCTTCTTTGCTGGACCAGGCTGCCATCACCTTGTAGATAGGCCAGGCCCAGGGAGATAAGTGAGGCTTGCAGTTGCTCCTTCATTCCTGTTTCTACAAAAGAGGGCAATGCCAGCTAAAAAGGATAAGCCATTATTCTAATATTTCATATCCCACTGCAAAGTGGTGGTGAATCAGTGACTTGCATCCACCACACCTCCTATAGGCCAGGTCTCCCTGGGAACCATAGCTGCTGAGCTGAGTCCCTGACACCTTCCCCTAGAGGCAGGGCCTCCTTGCTTTGTCTCCACACTGGTTGGGGTCCTGGCCACACAAGCCCTAGAAGCATTTTGGTCCCCTATTTTTTGGTGAGCCTCTATTGAGAGCGCATGCCATAGCATTCAGTCAGACCCTGGCTCAGAAGTGGAAAATCACACAACTTAGAAGTAGCGGGATTCTAATACCTGTCCTTGAATATGCTCTTGGGCTGGCTCAGCACCTGGGATGGGAGGGTAGCAACACAGCCATGACCTGGGACTCAGGAAACTGAAGTTCCTGGGTAACGTGAGAAACACCCTACATTACCTCATGTGCCATCTTTTTAATGTTGGAGAGGAGAACATCCTTCTCTTTGCCTAATTAGGTTCAATTTACAGCAAAGATATGCAAGGAAAATAGCCTTTTCTAACTGAGTTCATGGCACCTACAACCTCTAGGAGGAAGTGGTTCCAGCAGCTGTTGATGGGCTCACTGCCATTCACAGCTGCTTAAGCAGCAGGTTGGGAAAAGAGGGTTCTCTAGCTCAGTCTCTCTGGGTTCATTGCAAAACATCTCCTGAATGCTCCAGGAATCAGGCTGGAATTTATCATACATTTGGGGAAAATAAGTCAACCCAGTGAAAAGATTTGCTGCAACCTCTGAGAGTTATAATAGCACAAGAAATGGCCTTTCCAATACAATGGCATAAAACCTGAAGTTTTATAGAAAAAAAAACTTAGGTAGTAGGCATCTTTACTCAGGCCATGCCTGCAAGCTGGAAGGTTTGGTTGCCTTCAACATAGAGCTTCTCTTTGCGGATTTTATTGCAATTTTAATTGTTGCTTGTGTGGCTGTCTACTTCATGCCTCCTCTTCCCCGCACGGACTGCAGGCTCCATGAGGAAAGAGATGCTTTCTGCCTTTTCACCACCAATCCCCACCAGAAAGCTAGTCTCTGACACAGGAAGCATTTATTAACTATTTGTGGAATAAATAAATGAGAGATTAGTGTTTCTCTTTAAAGCAGAATAGAAAACCAGAATAAAATTGAACAGCAATTGATCACATTTGGAATGGTGCAAAGCTATCAGTTGCACTTAGAATTTGTATTTCTCTAATTCTTGCTCACAGCTCTAGCATGAATGTTAGTGAATAGATGGTATTTTTAATCCAAGTGTTGATTTCTATAGAAAAGATGTAATTGCTTGTAATCATGTGCTATTAGATCTGAGATACTGCTAACCCTTCTGAGAATCCTAATCATTTGGGCCAGGTGAATACCGTCCTGTCTCACAGGCATGGTGCCCAAGGAAAGTGACAGCAAATGTCAAAACAGCTTTCTATCGCACCCCAGGGATGGGAAGAAGACACACCTGGTTTTTGGTAGCAGTTCAACCTCAGGAGGAGCCAGCGTTTGCTAAAATAGGAACTCACCTCCATCAGAGGGAGCGGACAGTGAGCCTTTTAATTGCTGACTCTTTTGAACACTGACCCACAACCTCTCTTTGACTGGGAAAATGTTGAAGAATTGCAGCATCAGGAAGGAAGTCCTTCCCATTCGATTCAAAAGACATCAAGGATATTTTTCCCTTTACCTTTTCTAGCTTCTCTTTAGGGGACTTTAAGGAAACCAGAATCTCTAGTAGAATTGGGTGACAGTAGATTCCTATCCACTTTAAAGTCCGTAATGAGACACATTCATCTCCCTTCCTGACCCTCTTGATGGAGTCAACTAAGTTACTTAATATTCTAATGTCCTTGAGTCCCTTGCTTAGAGAATTTCATTTGTTTGCATAAAGGGAAAATTAAAGCCCTACAGTAGGCCTCATGAAAAATTGCTAGAGTTCTTGAGTTAGATTTGGAAGCAGGACACCTACGACCAATAAATACTCCATCCTCCTACAAACTAAAAACTAACACAGCCCCATGAACTTGAGCTTCCCTGATTCTCCTCATGCAGCACACAGCGTCAACAGATGGCCCTTTACCCTTTCCTCCTCTGCTTCCTTACCCTGTGTTCCTAAGTTAAGACCTTCTCAACCCAGTTAGAATCTTTTTCCGGTATCCTGTGTCACCCACCCCACAAGAAGGTGGTGTGGTGGTGTAAGGATTAAGAGTGTGTCCTCTGGAGTCACACTACCAGGACAAACTTCCCAGTCCCACCTCTTACCAGCTGATTGACGTGCAGCCAATTATTTCACCTCTCTAAGCTTCAGACTGTCATCCATAAGTTGGGAGCAAAATAGCTGCAACCTCACAAGGTTGCTGTGGCAATCAGAAGACACAATCCCTAGTAAGCCCTTGAGAACAGTTACCTATCATTGATTCCAAAATGCTCTAGCCAAAACCCAATCCTTTCCATTTCCAAACATGCCCATGTTTTTCCTGCTTCTATGCCTTTGATCCCACCATTTTTTTTCCCCACCAGAATGCTCTTCTCCTTTTATCTCCTTCACAGAGTAGGCTAAATGCCTCCATTGCCAAGAAGACCCCACTGTTTTCCCCAGCTGGAAGTTTGCCTCCCTATTTGGCACACTCGTGGCACTGCATCTCTTCTTCTCTTGGTATCAAAGAGCCTGGCTTGGGAGCAGGCAACCTGCCCTGGAGTTCTGGCTCCACCTCTGCCCAGCCATGTGGGCTGAACAAGTGTTTGCATCTGTGTAACAGGATTATTTGTTATATTATACTAGTTACATAAATAATTATATCTGTTATTTTATTACCAGTAACTACAGAAAGGATTAAATGAGTCACAAAAGCACTTAGTACAGTGCCTGGTGCATTTAAAAGTGCTAAGTATTTGCTTTGATTGTTCTGCCTCTCATTTGCAGGTGTCTGGAATAGAGCAGAGTTTTCATAAAGCCTTGCAGATGTTACTAAGGTGACTGTACATCCAAGTTTGCCTGTTGTCCCAGCACAGAAATTAATAGCACCCTCTTTCATCCTAAAAAGTACCACAGTTTGGCCAATAAATGATCCACCCAAAATATTACCCATTTGATAAACTGTGTTGAGCTAGTAAAGAGAAGCCTGTGTGAGGCTTGTTGACCTAGGTCCCATGGCTCAGTTACTCCCCTCATTCCAAATGCAGGACTGACACTGAGAATGCCCCTTCACATCCTCCCTGGCCACACCTCCCCCTACCCCATGACCTCCAGGCACCGTCTGCCTCTAGCCTGACCCTGGCTCTTTGGAATGCTCCACTGCATCAGTGTATCCCAATTACTGCTTCTTCTTCTGCATCCCTCCTCCTTCTCATCATCTGTATACCTGAAAGCCTGTACAAATGTATTTGCATAAAGATGATCATATGTGATAATAGTTTAATGTGATGGGTGAAAAGAGTCTTCAGTCTAACATGAAACAGTGCTTTAACCCCAAAAGAGAAAATTCGGGCATCAGAGATAGGCTGCGGCAGGGGCAGACATTTGCCAGAGGGAGTCACCATAAAACACTCTTTTAATGGATTTGCAGTTATTTTCCAAGGATTTGAATATCTGGACCCATCATCTCTGTGCCCCTGCCTACCCTCAGCTGATGGGGATGGCATCTTTTAGTCTAATGACATATGGCACATAAGCAAAAGTACCTTGCTAGGCTTTCAGGAACTCCACACTGAAGACTGTGACGATGGCCCAGGGAAAAAGGAGTAGCTAGTGTACATTCAAGGAGCAGCCATGAATGAAATATGAGCCTAGGGACAGTGACTGAAGAGGGAGATTCCAAGGGAGGGGGGCTTCTAAGTGCCCACCTGGAGCTGAAAATGGGACATGGGGGAAGGGCCAAGCTCTGTTTCACTATGATCCAGACTCCAAGAGTAATTCTTATCAGCCAGGAATAAGATGAATTTCCAAGCTCTAATAGCAGAATTAAATTGACATAGCCATGTATTTAGCAAACTTCATATTGAGTGCCTACTCTGTCCAAAGCACTGGGTGACTAGAAAAGGGTGCAGGACATTCGTTTCATAGGAAAAATAGTATGGCCCTTTCTCCAAGGATCTTTTGAAGTCATTGTCTAGGTAAAACAGAAACAAGTAAAGCAAGGGTCTGCAAGTGTTCCATTCAGAATGGGAACCAAACCAGTTGGCGCCAAGATTGCAAGTCACTCAGCAAAAGGCTAGAAAAGACCAGATTTAGGTACCACCCAAGGGTTCTTGGACCTAGGAAGTGGAGGCTCCCAGGTTATGGAGGCAGGAGAGCAGGCCCAATGGATGGGATCCTTGCAAACCTCATTCCAAAAACAGAATTGAGCACAGAGCAGGGTTCAGGGTTAACTCTACCTCAGCTTTCCCAGGAAAGCAAGAGAAAAGCTATAAAGATTCAATCTACCATCAGTTTTGGAAGAGTTAAGCCCCATTCAAGAATTAACAGAGGAATTAACCTGAAGAACCACAGAAACTCATGTGACCTGACAACTTTCAAAGCGTGTAATATATCCAATTAAACATTTTATGCCACTGTAACAGTACAGGGTTTGTGTATTCATAACCCCAAAGGTCTTTACTTCTTAGGCACTTAGGTTTTTTTCATCTTTCTTCCCAGACACATCTGTCTGTATAATTATATCATCTAAAGCATAATATGTGGTATAATTGCATGAAATTTTATTTAATTCTTCATTTTCACCCTGTGGTGTGCATAATGCTCACAGTTTATATAAGGAGCTTGGAGATGGAGTTCCAGCTTTTGATAAAGCCCCTTTCCTGTCTTGTAGTCACCTCTTTAGGGCTCTGTTCAAGTCCTCTTGTCCATGAAGCTTTCCTTGACCACCCCAGGCCATGATGACTGTTCCAAGTTTCTACAGCCCTCATCACTCACTTAACACTTGCCCCATATTATCTTGTCTTCCTAATTTGGTCTTGCATCTGGTAGAGTACGAACCCCTCAAAGGGAAGGACCAAGATCTCCTATTTCTGTTGATCACTTGTAGCATCTGCCTGAATGCTTTGGCACCTAGTAGATCCTCAACCCATGATAAATAGATGCTGATTCACTAGGGCTGGGATAGAAGCCATGCTCCTTTGCAGAGGCACATGTTTTACAAGCTATGCACACTTCTTCTACCAGCCCAACCCAACCAAATCTATAGACAAAGAATGATGCTTAGTTCTGTATCAGTCAGGAGCTTTCAGGTGACAGAAAACCCAATTCAAATTGGCTTAAGCAAAATACCAAATTAATTAGTTCAGATAACGACAAAGCCCAGGAACAGTCTGGCTTCAGGTATTTTCGGATTCAGAGCTCAAGTTGTATTATTAGAACAAGGTTTTCCTAACGTCTCAGCTCCTTCTTCCTACATGTTGATCTTCCTCACTTTGCTTCTAGTCTCCTTCTGACAGAAGCTTCAGCCCTTTCAGTATCTTGGTCAATAGAAAAGAACACTGCTATTTGCCCTAAAGTGTCTCATGACATCTCATCAGCTCTGATTTACTCACATGCCAATCCCTGGACTAGTTACTTGGGCCCCAGGGAGGCAGTATGCTGCTGCATGACATAAACCTAGAGGATATGTTCCACCCCTAGAGCCCAGAAATCTGTTTTTAACAAGTCTACCAGATTTTTCTAGTGCACATTAAAGTTTGAGGACCACTGATCAAGCATCTGGCCACACGAGTAGGTGAGAAAAGAACCAAGAGAATGGGGGATAAGATCACTGGAGGCAGGAAGCACAGCATATTTGCTGGGACATCTATATAAATATGGAATTGCTTAAAATGGCATCAGGGCTTGGGGAGAGCAGTGAAAGACCATCAGCCAGAGGTACTGCCCATCAAAGAGTAAATTTCTTATAAGACTTATGAGACTCAAAGATACATTTAGACTTTGGTCCCCATGATCCATCTGACTCGAAGTCATAAATTTGTGAAATCGTGAAATCTCAACTTTGGAAAAGACTTTACTCACACACAACTTCTTTTTTTTTTTTTTTTTTTTTTTTTTTTTTTTTTTTGTGAGACAAAGTCTCATCTTCGCCCGAAGCCTGTAGTGCAGTGCGCAATCTTGGCTCACTGGCAACCTCTGCCTCCCGGTTCCAAGCATTCTCCTACCTCAGCCTCCTGAGTAGCTGGGACTACAGGTGTGTGCCACCAAGCCCAGCCAATTTTGTGTAATTTTTTAGTAGAGGTGAGGTTTCACCATGTTAGCCAGGATGGCCTTAATCTCCTGACCTCGTGATCCACCCACCTCGGCCTCCCAAAGTGCTGGGATTACAGGCATGAACCACCGCACCCAGTCCCAAACACCATCTCCATTTGATCCCAGAACCCCTTGGACATCATCCTTTATCCACTGTTCATCTAGCCACTACACAAGTACTTCCCCTGATAGAGATATCCTTACTGCTCAAAGCAGCTGAATCATCTTCTAATGCTCTAGATGTTTAAAATGTCTTACTCTGTTAGGCAGAAATCTATCTCTTTATAAATTCCTTCCATCAGTCCTGATTGTACTAGGAGTGATACAAGACAATTCTATTCCTTGTGCCAAAAGACACCCCTTGCATATTTGAAGACCGTGTTATCCCCCCTGAATTTCTTCTAGCCTCCAGGATACACAGCCCTAGCGATGTCTGTCAGTCAACCCTTGGGTGTTGTGGGATCTAAGCCCCTACCTCTCCTGGTTGCCCTCTCTCCTGAAGGTACTCTAGTTGGTCTGTGTTCCTCCCTCTTGGAGTATGATGCTGAGAACACAACACTCCAATAGTGATCTAATGAGAGAAGAATAGAACAGTTTTCTCATTCTAGACGCTACTTTTCTATTATTACATCCCAGCATTGTGTTAGCATTTATAGCAACCACTTCTCAGTGCTTACTCATCATGGCTTTCTCTTAATCCCCTCCCTCTTTGCCCTTGTGCAGCTGCTAGGTTACATCTCTCTCATTATAGACCCTGTGGAGTTTGTTTGTGAGCCCAGGTTTATGACCTTAGAAATAATAAGTGAATTTCAGACAAGAAGAATAAGCTACACAATTCTATTACCACTGCTTACTCATTAACTATTGTAATCTTTTAAATAACATTCCAGGATTTAAAAGATAAAATTTAGCAAACATGGAAGACTTACCATGTATAAATAGTGAAAACATGGAGATGAATAAGTGAGGAGGGGAAGTGTTTGCTTTTGGTGGGACTCATGTTTTGGCCAAAGAAATAGAGTGAAACAACCAACCCCAGCAGTGGGTAGCAGTCGTCCTGGTAATGGTGTAATGGTAACTCTCATGTCTGCCTCGGGACTGAGGGACCTTACTCAAGAGCTGACAGGGTAACTGCAGTTGGAAGGGTGTGTCTGATTTCTACAGTTAACAAGGGAGAAGCCAGGCCTGCCAGGAAGCAGGAGCCACATACCAAGACTCAGAAGTATAAGCACGATGTACGTTCTGGGAACTGGGGCTGGTCCCAGCTGGTTGCAACCTGTGGGCAGAGTGGTGAGGGAAAAGTGAGGTTCTAGCCAGACTGTCAGGGCCTGCAAGACCATATTGAGTCTGAATTTCATCCTGTGATCTCTGAGAATGAAGATCCTTAAAGGAGGAAAACCGGCAAGTGGAATCAACACTGGAAAGCAAGGAGACCAGAGAAGAGGTTGCTACACTCAACTGAGGAGTGACATCTAGAACATATAAGTGTTTCTTGCAGATCGATTTTTAAAACAAAGAAAGAAAGCAGAATAGAAAAGTAGACTAAAGATATGAACAGACAACTGGTAGAACGGAAAACACAAATAGCCGCTAAATATGTGTAAAGGTGAAGACCTTACTGGCAATCAGGGAAATTAAAATGAACACTACAACATGTCGTCATTTCATAGCCAGCTGATTGGCAAAATTTGAAGTATGATAATACTGAGCATTCCTGAACTACTCACACACTGATAGTAAGAGTATAAATTATAGGCCTCCTTTGGAAAGCAACTTGCCAACATCTAAAAAAGTTGCAGTGTGCACATCATTGCATCCAGGATTCCAAGCCACAGTATCAGTCCCATGTATTCACAGGAATATATACGAGGATGTTCATTACAGCCTTGCCTGTTACAGCAAAAGAGAATGAGAGACAGACAGACAGAGCACACCTAACTGGCTGTTATGGGCTAAATAGTGTCCCCCCAAAATTCATATGTTAAAGTCCTAACCCCTAGAACCTCAGAATGTGACTATATTTGGAGATAGATTCTTTAAAGAGGTGGTTAAGTTGACATGAATTCATTAGGATGAGCCCTAATCCAATATGCCTGGTGCCCCTATAAGAAAAGATTAGGACACAGGTAGGCACAGGGAGAAAACAGCCATCCACAAGCCGCGGAGAAAGGCCTCAGAAGAAACGAACCCTGGCAACACCTTGATCTTTTCTAGACTCCGGCACCAAGAAGAAAAAAATTTCTGTTGTTTAAGCCACCCAGTCTGTGGTACTTTGTTATAGAAGCCCTAGCAAACTAATACAATGGCCTTCAATGGGGGCATAAAGTTAAAAATAATTAAATTAAAAGAATAAACCAGATCTATGTGTATCATAGATGGCTGCAGCTTGACAACATAATGTCACAGAAAAATCAAGTTGCAGAAAGTACAGTCAGTGTGAGGGGAATTCTGTAACGTAGCTGGGAATTATACAAAGTAATTTCAGGATATTAGTCATGGTGGGGAGGGACAGGAGTGGTTTGGCAGGGAGGTGGAAAGAGGCTTCAACTGTATCTATAAGGCTTCATATACATAAATAGAGAGATAGAGGTATAAATGACAGAAAGTAAACATTTGCTAATCGTGGTGGTAGGCACATGTTATGCTTTTCTCTGTATTTTATTTTTATATATGTTTTCAAATTGTTTTAAGAGGAGATTGGGAAAGGAGTGCTGAGGACCTGAACCAAGACAGCAGCTCAGGGGGAGGAACTCCCCAGTATCTCACTTTAAGAAACTATTTTTTCTCTTCACTTGTTATCTATTCCTTTTCTTCCAGGAGATAGTGCAGTACTGTGTTCCAGAATGAACATACCAGCTGCTTTCTTCCCTGGATGAGTCCTGGGAGCTGCAGTGTCATGAGATTGATTCATGTTTTCCTTTTAAGTTCTTCCAGTTCAGAAAAATGGAAACCTCTTTTAGGTGTTCTCGCTAAAGCCTTTGTCCAAGGGTCCCACCTTTCATAATGACACAGCATGTCCAGACCATGCCCTTGGTGTGGAGCTTTCAGGAATCAAGTCACACACATATTCAGTTTGCCCACAAAAGGCAGTGAAGCCAGGCCCAGCAATGTTCCTGAAAAGGGCACAGATGGGTTTCTGGTTCCACCCCTGCCTCTTATCAGATCCATTTCCACGGGCAACTCTCTCACTCCTGAAGCTCAGTTTCCCTTCTGTGATACCAGGGGTTTGGACTAGATTTCACCCATCCCCGACGCCTCTCACCCTGTTTCTGTGGTGGAAGCATGGCTCTTACAGGACAGGACCCATTCCGGCTTGGCAGCCACCAAGTTAGGCCTCCCCCTGCCGAGCTGCCTGTAAAGTTGTTAATTTATCTTGTCCGGAAGAGGCAGCTCACTTGTGAATCTTGGCATATCAATCAACACTTCCAGTGGAGACACTGCAAGATTCACAGCCTGCAAAGCATATCTAAGCTTGTTTATGGCTATCCTAAGGGCTATGCTAGTTGCTTGCAAACAAAACGCTCCAACTCATTGTGGATCTATATTTGGTTCCAGCATGAACATTGTAATGGCTAAAATTCAAAACCAAGCAGACAGTCGGCACCTGGGACTTCTTTCTGAGGCTGAACTGGGATATGCCAGGGGTAATCAACCAACTGATCCTTCAATATTTGTTGGCCCCATTGTGACTTGGGAAGAATTTGTCTTTAGTGCTTCTGCTCATCCATCCCAAAGCCTTTGCACCTCTGGGCCCCTGCCTTGTTTCAGTACTTAGTAGTCTCTTCTCCCTCCTCTACTCCAGTCACACCTCTCTCTCAGGGAAGAATCTATCCCACTTCTTGATCTCTTGAGCTTGCTCTGTTCAAAGAACATCCTTGTTCCTTTATAAGGACTTCCAGGCAACAGGGAATAAGCAGGTGGCGAACGTATGCTCTTTGAACTAACATCCTTCCTCCACTCCCCACCCATGGCTCCCTCTCCACAATGTGGTGGGAATAAATCCCTGCCTTAGCCCTTACTGGCCTGTGCTCAACCTTAAAGCAGGTTGCTCAACTCTCCAAGCCTCAATTTCTCATCCATAAAATAGGGAACACGGTACCTACTTTCCAGGGCACTTTTCAGGAGTGATGCATTAAGGTACCTTAAGCCCCTGGCCCTTAGAAGATGTTCAGCAAACAACGGCTATTAAAAGAGTCATGGGCTTAGAGGAGGGCAGGGGTTCCTTCCAGGGTTTCCAGCTCACAATGATATTAAGCACTGTGTTATGCACTAGGCATTTCAAAGGAAGAAGCTCGAGTTCATGATGTTGAGGACTTCAGTTCTAATGGGAGTGCTAATGCCACATTACAGAAAATAAACAGTGACTAACACATAGCCGCACAGAGAGTAGCAAATCCCCCCCCAAGCATGGCAGAACTAGAGATTTAGGACTCTAGGCCTGTAACGATGAGCCATGGAATTAACCCCACACTGGGCATCTGAGAGTGAGGGGTTCCAGTTCCAGTGCTTCACCCAGCTGCCAGAGAGCCTCTGCTTCTCCATTTTCTCATCTATAAATGAGAGAGTTGGATTTGATTAATCTCTATGCTCCATTTCTGATCTTACATTCTAAGTTTTTTAAATTCTCTCACTTTAAACAGCTGCCAGCCTGCCTGCCTGCCTGCCTTTCTTCTTCTCATGAGTTTTGATTTTCATGCATTAAATAAAACAAAGACTCTTGCCCACATGGAGTTTACATTTTAGGGGAGAGAGACAATAAAGATAAGCCCAATGCATAAGATGTCAGGTGGTTAGGAGTGCTACGGAGAAAAATTAGGCAGGGGATAGGGGATGATCAGGAGGAGGGTGTGCAATTTAACTGAGGAAGGCCTCCCCAGCAGGTAACAAATGAGCAAACCCCTGGAGGAGGAGAGGGAATGGGAAACAGCAGGGCCAGAGATTCCCAAGGATAGTGGGTGGCCTTCACAGTGTTTGCAGGGGGCCTTGCAGACAGTGCTGTAGCACAGACGCAGGTGGGTGGGTGCATGTGATGGGAGCACATGGAAGCTCCTTCCCCTCAATGGTGTCTGTCACAGTGAAATAGGAGGTGAGGTCATGAACTGAAAGGATAGGGATGGAGGTGTCAGAGGTTGAAGGAAAGGAGAGAAGCCATGAAATGGCTATCTGAGAGAGTGAGAGTAAGAAGGACAGGGGAAATGCTTAATTCCTTTATGTGCCTTAAGAAACTGGTTCTCCTGAACTAGCTGGGGGCACAATAGAACATTTTTATCCATTCACACATTCATTTGGCAAAATGTGGGTGAGTGCCATTGGCTGGCACCCTGTGAGGCAATGTCAGACCAAGAGATGTTTATATAGGTTCACCAGACCTCCCTATTAGCCCAGGACTGTCCCTGAGACAAAGATTTGAATGTAAGTTATTTATTGGGGAAGCAAAGATTGGGCATTAAGGAAAGGAGGAGCCAATCCCAGTTGGCACCGTGAGCAGCTGGGGCTCAGCCCTATGGGGGCCTCCAGGAGACTGTAGAGCACTACGTCATCATCCCCACGGAGGAGAGTGTGCGTCCACCAACTTCTGTCGCTCACTGGCTGTGGGCTGCTCCCCATGGTGTTAACTCTGGCTTTTCTAGCCTGCTCCAGTGAACAAAGCAAGCCTGCAGGCTGGCAGTGAGCACGTCAGAGGGTATAAGAGCAGTGAGAGTAAGAAAATATGAGCAGGCATCAGCAGCCTCAGTACCACTCTTGGAAATGTCTTGGTTTAGATAAAAGGTTATATGTCACCCTAAGTATAAGACACAGTCCTTCCCTTCAAAGGATGAATTTAGAAGGGAGGCTAAGAAAAGGCTTAAACCTAAAAAAAGGAAAAAGAAACCATAAGAGAAGAAACAGGATGGCACAGGCTAAATGCCAAGTGAGTCTAGTCGTCAAGGAGTTAGGGGAGGAGGTGACTTCCCGGGCCTCGGATGGAGGAGAGGGTGTCTGAACTGGGTGAGTAGACAAGTAGCAGAGGGTGTGAGCCGGGACCTGCTTCACCGAGATGGCTGTGTTTTGCCTTTGTATCCAAAGCTGACACAATGACAGGTGGCTGCTGCTGACTTGGAGACCCCAAGGTGTGGTAGAGAAAGACTGATGCTCGTCCAGTGCCGCCTCTGGCCACCTGTGCCCTGCAGGTGTAAGGCAGTCTTGATTTGCAGCTGAGGCTGCTGTTTGGGAAGCTGTCATAGGTTCAGAGGCCCTTCTTCAGGGAAGCGTAAAAGAAGGAGCTGCTCGCAGGTTGTTATAAAGCAGTCTCAAAAATATACCTCTGATTTCCAGCCTTCCTGCACAGGGCAGCCGCCAAAGACACAGCCATGACTCACTGCAACAAATGATCCTGGCATCTTTCTTCCTGCAACACTGTAGAAGTTTCAGAAATTTGGACTGTGGTTCACTCCTGTTCTCCAAACTCTGAAGGGCGGGGCTAGCTGAGCACTTGGATTCCATATTTTGATGAGGATGAATTAATTCATACACAAACACACAATCACAGACCCACCACTTGGGTTGGGTGTTCTAATGAGGGAGGTGATTGCATGATGCTGAGTCAGGACAGGGTGGCCCTAGCCTGACTGCCTTTCACTCTAGGTCTGGAGACCAGTGCCTGCTGTGCTCCTGAGTTTAACCCTCTCCTTTCTCCTGCTACTTCCTCTGTCCCTTTACCCTGAGTTATGGACTCTCCCAGGTTCCACCCTTCAGTCCTTTCCCACACTCCAATAGCTGTCCCCAGAATTACCATAAAAGTAAAAAATCTACTCATCGCTTCCACACACTTCTTCCCACCCTGTGGTTGAGGAATTAATTGTTCTCAAACACCTCTTTGTTCTTTTTGCCCCATATGGTTCAGGAACATTCAATGGCTCCCTACAACCCACAGAATAAAATCCACATTCAAACAGAAGTTCCTCTACCAACCATCCCCTACTCCCTGCTTCCCATCTCAGCTCCTTACATCCCAAGACGGCCTATCTGCATTAGCCAAGTCCCTCAACTTGCTCTCCCTGCAAGACTTGCTAGTTCTGACTTCCCAGATTTCTACTTTCACATTCTCCCTGCCTCCAAGACGTCCCTCCCCTTAGCAAATCCATTTCCATTGCTTGAAGCCAGAAGAGGTGACAACAGTGAACTTTCCCAAAGACTGAACACTCACTGCACACTGATCACCATGACTGATCAGTGTGCCCTTCAAGTCAGGACCCATATACTTGATGATTGAATGAACAAATGAAGAAGCCTTCCTGGCTGGGCCTCCCTGTTCAGATAATCCCCCTTGATACAGTGAGTCTCAGCATGAGTGGGTAGAATGATTACAGCTTGAGTTATTTCCCTCTACCCCACAGCCCCCTATATGTAGCAATTTGCAATTTTGCTGAGGCAGATTTTAGTGTCTTGCTGTGAGGCTGATGCTTAAAGTGACGTAGCTAGAGAGAGAACCCTACAGTGCATTCAACCTCCAAATTTAAACTCTGTTCTGTTTTACTCTGCTCATCTGTCATGTATGCAATTGTTGTCAGGAAGTAATTTAAGAAAATGTTTTCCTCCTGAAAATGACCACCTTTTTTCCCCAAGGGAAACAGAAGACTTTGGTGATGGTGTAAAGGCAGTCCCCTTGTGGTACTGGCAATTCTGGCCTCCTTTTTGATTTGACTGTAGGCTCCCCCTCTGTTTGGTTCATATTGGCTCCTCAGTGCCTGGCACATGGAAAGTGTTCAATGTTCATTTACTCGATGTGTAAATACATGAGTGGTGACTGTACTGTGCAACTGTGCTTCAGAAAAGTAGTTCTAGACAGGAATGCATTTCAGGGAAAAGCCAGGAAGCTGCACAAACATTTTAGCATTCAAAAACATGGGGATTTACAATGTTTCCCAGATAAATCACTCACACAAGCCCACAGCTTCACTTGCACATGGTCATCTGCCCCGTTGGAATTTCTGCTGTTCTTTCAGGTACACATGGTTGTGTCCTCAACTTAAGCAGTTCCTTGAGGGCAGGCACCTGGTGTCATGTCTTCATGTCCCTCACAGAGCCTGAACATTGCTGGCAAGATCACAGAAGGTGGAGGGTAAATGTTTGCTGATTAACCAATGGAAACGTTCCGTTGGGGAGGGGTGATTTGCAACTCCTCCCTTGGGCCCTAGAGCTGCCCATGGTGCCCCTTTCTCAGGGTAGCAGGTGCCTACACCTCCCCTCCTGGAGTAGCCACATCAGGGCAGCTCTAAGGCCAAGACTACCTTCAGCAGTACAAGAATCACAGACTGTTAAGAATGTCAGAGCTTACAGGCCACCTCATTCAACCTTCTTGTTTTTCAAGTGAGGGAACGCTGAATCCAGGGAAAGGAGGTAATTCTGTCTCAAGCTCTCAATGCCCAGTGCCCACTTATCCTTCCCACACAGGATGCTCCTTCCTGCTGACCTTCTCAAGCCTTCTTGCCCCTCTAAGACTATTGAGGTCCCCATTGTCCAGGAGGGCCCAGGTTCACATTAACCTTGCACACATGAAATAGTTAGTGAATATAGCTGTGAAATAAATGAATGACATCCACAATTAGAGTATCATAACCTGATATTTTTGAGATGAGAAGCCACTCTGCCTCTCACCTGCAGCCCTAAGCTTCCCTGAGGCTTCTGGGAGTTCTGGTTGGACCGATGAGCTGGAGGTGAATGCTAAGGGGGACCTCATCTGCAATGTGCATGTAACTCACTCACCCCCTTCCCATATCCTGAATTGCCTACAGGCCCACAGACAGGTGCCAGGGCTCCATGATTCAATTGTTTTAACTCGAACAGCATTTGTTATTGTTTATTTTTAATTTTTGTGGTATATAGTAGGTATATATATTTATAGTGTACATGGGATGTTTTCACACAGGCATGCAATGTGAAATAAGCACCTCATGGAGAATGGAGTATCCATCGCCTCAAGTATTTCTCCATTGAGTTGCAAACAATCCATTTACACAAGTTATTTTAAAATGTACAATTAAGTTATTGTTGACTACAGTCACCCTGTTGTGCTATCAAATAGTAGGTTTTGTTCATTTTAACTACATTTTTTATACCCATTAACCATCCGCACCTTCCCCACAACTCACTACTACCCTTCCCAGTCTCTGGTAACCATCTTTCTACTCTCTATGTCCATGAGTTGAACAGTATTTATATTGTGTTTCTACTATGTTCCAGGCACAGAGCCACAGGCTTGGGTCCCTTTACATGAAATTTATAGTCCCTCACTGAACGTCCCTGTTTCAGACAGAAGAACCATCTCTGATTTATCACTCTCTCTTGTGAAATACATGGAAATAAGGTCTTCAAGTTACCATGTCCATTTACCCACCCCAGACATCCTCTCAACCACTGTGAACTTATCATGGAGTTCCAGTGTCCCACCACAAAGAAAGAGGAGGAAGAGTAGAAAGGGTTTGGCTAGAGTTTCCTGGCCTAGGTTTTCTATTCTACTGGGTAGACCCTCATGGGGCCCAGAGGATCAGTGATATCTGCCCTCCTCTGGCACTTATGTAGGATGGAGACACTCCAGGTACCAGACGGATCCCAGCTAAAGGAGAGTCCGGTTGTACAGTCCCTAGAGAGAGTCTCCTAGGCCTCACTGGAGAAAGATGGCATCACCCCAGGGCTTCTGCCTGAGGACCAACTTATTCCAACGCCTTTACTTAGTAGAAGAACATATGACACTATTATGTAACTTTGAAAAGTAAAATCCATGTTGATTAATAAAAGTGATTTTTCCAAAGCTGTACTAACTTATGCTCAATTTCAAATCCATTTCCCTTGCTTAATAGACTGAAAAGGTTTGAGGGATGACTTTCAGTTAGGGTGCTTTGTCATGGTCCCCAAAGAAACTCATCTCTCCAGGGGCCAGCATGGAGGAGGAGAGGCAGGAGTTGTCTGCTTTCTCAGCATAATCTAGATTCTACAGACCGTGAACACTCTGATATCAGCCCCACGGTGAAGCAGGATAAAAATTGAGGCTCTTTGGCAACATGTCCTATCTGGGGATGATAGCTCTCCTCCAACCTCATCCTAGGGGTTCTTCAAGAGGACCTTCCTTGAGAGCAAGATGTTGAAACTATAGTAAAACAAAACAAACCCAAACACACCATGAGCTGAAGCTTCAGAATCCTAAACTCTGGCTCAGGTCTCCCATTAACTTGCCATGTCTCCTTGGGCACTTAGTTTTACGTTTCTGCACCTTACTTCCCCCATCTATGTAATGAGAAAATCTAACAAGATGAGTGGTTCTCAATTGGGAGTTGATCCCCACCTAAGTGGTGGGGGGAGGTCACTACAACTTGTGAGGCTACTGGTATTTAGGGGGTAAGGTCATGGATCCTAAATGACTTACAATGTATAAAACAGTACCTTATGATGAACAAATTATCCCACCCAAAATGCCAGAAGAAAACTCACTGAGAAATATTGAATTACATGATGTTCTGAGGTCTTCCCAACTTTGACAAGTCTGCGATTCCAAGTTTTAAATATCCCTTTTCCACCTCTCTCCCCTTGCTTTCTCCATGTAGTAAATATCTACCAAGTGTCTTTCACGTGCCAGGCACTGTTCTATGTGCTAGAGTGGTCGGTGGGAGTAAAACAAAGTTCTGGCTGCCATGGAGCTTTTATTTTAGTGAGGAAGATAGATGAGAACCCCAGATACAATAGACACATGATCTATTATCATGTCATGAGAAGTGCATTGGAAAAGGCAAGCCGGGTGGGGAAGGATAAAGATGGGGTATGCAGGTGCTATCCTCTGTCAGGTGGTCAGGGAAAGCCCTTTCCAACAAGTGACTTTTAAGCAGAACTGAAAGACATGAGGAACAAGCCATATGGACATCTGGGAGTGAATGTTCCAGGGAGAGGATGTGTGAAGACCACAACAAGTAAGTGAGCCTAGAGTATTTAAGCTTCAGCAAGGGAGCCAGTGTGGCTGGAACAGAGAGAGTGAGGGGGAAAGTAAGGAAAAGATGAGATTGAAGAAGGTATGAAGGTCAGATCATAGAGCACCTCTGCTAAAAGTCAGCATTGGCATAACCTGGGAACTGGTTAGAAAGAGTCTCAGGCCTCACCCCAGACCTACTAAGTTGGTATCTACATTGATCAAGGTCTCCAAGATTCTCAATTAAGGTTGAGAAGTATGGTCGTAAAGCAGCAGGTCTCAACCCTGGCTGCTCACCTGGAAAGTTTTTTAAAATGCTGGTGCTGGGATGGTTTAACATATGCAAGTCAATAAATGTGATATATCACATAAGCAGAATTAAAAACAAAAATCATATTATCATCCCAATAGACACAGAAAAAGCATTTGGCAAAATCCAGCATCCCTTTATGTTTAAGACCCTCAGCAAAATTGGCACAAAAGGGATGTGCCTTAAGGTAATAAAAGTCATCTATGACAAACCCGCTGCTAACATTATACTGAACAGGAAAAGTTGAAAGCATTCTCCACTTGGTAAAGGTGGGCCCACTTTCTGTTCAACACAGTACTGGAACTCCTCACCAGAGCAATTAGACAAGAGAAAGAAATAAAGGGCATCCAAATTGGTAAAGAGGAAGTCAAACTGTCACTGTTTGCCAATGATATAGTTATACACCTAGAAAACCCTAAAGACTCATCTAAAAATCTCCTAGATCTGATAAAAGAATCTAGTAAATTTTCAGGATACAAAATCAACATACACAAATCAGTAGTAATGCTATACACCAACAGTAACCAAGCTGAGAATCAAATCAAGAATTCAACCCCTTTTACAACAGCTGCAAAAAAATTAAATATTTAGGAATATACCTAACCAAGGTAAAAGACCTCAACAAGGAAAACTACAAAACACTGTTGAAAGATATCATAGATGATACAAACAAATGGAAACACATCTCATGCTCATGGATGGGGAGAATCAACATTGTAAACATAACCATACTGCCAAAAACCATACAAATTCAATGCAATTCCCATCAAAGTACCATCATCATTCTTCACAGAACTAGAAAAAACAATGCTAAAATTCATATGGAACCAAAAAAAGAACCCACATAGCCAAAGCAAGACTAAGCAAGAATAACAAATCTGGAGGCATCACATTACCCAACTTCGAACTGTACTACAAGGCTATAGTCATCAAAACAGCATGGTACTGGTATAAAATTAGTCACACAGACCAATGGAACAGAATGGAGAACCCAGAAATAAAGCCAAATACTTACAGCCAACTGATCTTCAACAAAAGAAACAAAAACATGAAGTGGGGTAAAGGACACCCTACCCAACAAATGGTGCTAGGATAATTGGCAAGCCACATGTGGAAAAATAAAACTGGATCCTCAGCTCTCACCTTATACAAAAATCAACTCAAGATGGATCAAAGACTTAAATCTGCTCAAGTGTGGTGGCTCACCCCTTTAATCCCAGCACTTTGGAGGCTGAGGCAGGCGGAACATTTGAGGTCAGGAGTTCGAGACCAGCCTGACCAACATGGAGAAACCCCGTCTCTACTAAAACTACAAAAATTAGCTGTGCATGGTGGTGGGCCCCTGTAATCCCAGTTACTCAGAAGGCTGAGGCAGGAGAATTGCTTGAACCTTGGAAGCGGAGGGTGCAGTGAGCTGATATCATGCCACTGCACTCCAGCCTGGGCAACAGAGTGAGACTCCATTTCAAAAAAAAAAAAAAAAAAGGACTTAAATCTAAGACCCAAAACCATAAAAATTCTGGAAAATAACATTGGAAAAACTCTTCTAGACATTGGCTTAAGCAAAGACTTCATGACCAAGAACCCAAAAGCAAATGCAACCGAAACAAAGATAAATAGATAGGACTTAATTGAACTAAAAAGCTTCTGTACAGCAAAAGAAATAATCCGCAGAGTAAACAGACAACCCAGAATGGGAGAAAATTTTCACAAATTATGCATCCAACAAAGGACTAATATCCAGAATCTACAAGGAACTCAAACAAATCAGCAAGAAAAAAAAAATCCCATCAAAAAATGAGCTAAGGACATGAATAGACAATTCTCAAAAGAAGATATACAAATGGCCAACAAACGTATGAAAAAATGCTCAACATCACTAATATTCAGGGAAATGTAAATCAAAACCACAATGTGATACCACCTTACTCTCCTGCAAGAATGGCCATAATTAAAAAAACAAAAAATAATAGATGTTGGTATGGATGTGGTGAAAAGGGAACACGTTTACACTGCTGATGGGAATGTAAATTAGTACAACCACTGTGGAAAACAGTGTGGAGATTCCTTAAATAACTAAAAGTAGATCTATCGTTTGATTCAGCAATCCCACTCCTGGGTACCTACACAGAGGAAAAGAAGTCATTATACAAAAGAAAAAAAAAAAAAGCACTTGCACATACATGTTTATAGCGGCACAATTTACAATTGTGAAAATATGAAACCAGTCCAAATGCCCATCAATCAACAAGTAGATAAAGAAAATTGGTACACACACACACTCACATATACACACCATGGAATACTACTACTCAGACATGAAAAGGAATGAAATAATGGCATTTGCAGCAACCTGGATGGAGTTGGAGACCATTACTCTAAGTGAAGTAACTCAGGAATGGAAAACCAAACATCGTGTGTTCTCGCTTATATAAGTGGGAGCTAAGCTATGAAGATGCAAAGGCATAAGAATGATCCAATGGACTTTGGGGATTCAAGGGGAAGTGTGAAAGGTGAGTGGGGGATAAAAGACCACATGCTGGGTACAGTGTACAGTGCTTAGTTGATGGGTGCACCAAAATCTCAGAAATCACCACCAAAAAATTTTTCATGTAACCAAACACCACTTGTTCCCCAAAAACGATTGAAATTAAATAAATAATGCTGCTACCCAGGTCCCATCCCAGACAAGTTAAGATTTCCTGGTGGTAGGTCCAAGTAAATATATTTATTTTAAAATCTTCCCTGGAAATTCAAAATGTGCAGCCATGATCAGACCATTGGATCACACATGTCCACACCTTTCAGCCTCACTAAGCAACCTCGGTGAAACGGATGAGCCTCTGCAAGAGTATGGATGCCTCTGCACTGTAGCTCCTTGCTGCATTCTCTGTCCCCACTGCTGACTGTCAGGTCCTCAAAGATAGGGCTATGCAGATTCATTGCTGTGTCCCCAGTGCCTAGTATGTAGGATCTGCCCTGTGCAAAGCTGTTTAAGCAATAAACAGATGAACATATGAATGACTAGAGAGAACTTGCCTGCCACACCCAACCGTACCTGTCACATAGGATTCCCAGCTGGGGGCTTTGGTGACTCCAGTCCCATCTGGGAGGGGTGCTTCTCACTGTACTTCTCCTCCTCCTTCAGACAATGGCTCCCTCAACCACTAACAATTCTGACTCCATCTTCTCCCCTTGGTGATTCGGATAAATGGAATCTTAGACCGCTGGAGTCTAAGGTATCTTTAGAGGTTGTCCCTCCCCCCTCCCCCTGACAAACACAAAGCTCTCACACAGGAGAAGAAATTCCAGAAAGGGAAATTGCTTGCACAGAGGCACAGAGCAAAATGAGCAGCAGGGCTGGGCCTTGATTGCTATCCTCCAGCTCCCAGTCCAAAGCCCTGCCCATTGCCCCCCACTTGCTTCTTGGCCTTTGCATCCCTCTTCCACGTTCCCTCTTCATTTCCTCTTAATTCCCTGCCTGCTGGCTCCAATCTCTCTTCCTCCCTCATTTCTCACACCGGAACCAGATCTAGATTGGCCGGGAGCAGTGGCTCACGCCTGTAATCCCAGTACTTTGTGAGGTCGAGGCACACAGATCACCTGAGGTCAGGAGTTCGAGACCAGCCTGGCCAGCATGGTAAAACCCTGTGTCTACTAAAAATACAAAAATTAGCCGGGCATGGTGGCACGTGCCTGTAATCCCAGCTACTAGGGAGGCTGAAGCAGGAGAATTGCTTGAACCTGTGAGGTGGAGGTTGCAGTGAGCCGAGATCATGCCACTGCACTCCAGCCTGGGTGACATAGCAAGACTGTCTCCAAAAAAAAAAGTCAAATGGAGCCTAAAGCTTGTACAATTTTAGGATCTTTTTTAAGGAAAACACTACAATATTATGAACACAAAATAGGGTACAAAAGTAAATATCTTAAGAAAAACATTAAAGATGAGAAACTCTAAAAGCTGACAAATACCACAAATGTATCTACAATGCAGAAAAGTAATATCCTATCATTAACTGCTTGTCACAGCCCTCTAATATTAAACTTATAATTTTATATATTTGATGACTGGGAGAATTTCCATCACCAGCTAGCTTCTGGCTCTAAACTGAAATCTTGTTATTCCTCCACTACCCACATACTTCTGGTACTGGGAGCCATGGGTTCCGTTTGTATGGTGAGGCAACTTGGCCTACATCACTACATAAGGTGTAGGAGCGCTCCTGGAAGCCGTTCCTACGTGGGGATGGTGTATTAGTCCGTTTTCACACTGCTATAAAGAACTTCCCTGAGACTGGGTAATTTATAAAGGAAAGCTGTTTAATTGACTCACAGTTCCATATGGCTGGGGAGGCCTCAGGAAACTTACAATCATTACAGAAGGCAAAATGGAAGCAAGCACCTTCTTCAAAAGGCAGCAGGAAAGAGAGGGTAAAGGCACAGAAAAAGCTACCATTTATAAAACCATCAGATCTCGTGAGAATTCACTCACCATGACAATAGCAGCACGGGAGAAACTGCCCCTGTAATCCAATCACTGCCCTCCCTCAACACGTGGGGATTATAATTCTCAATGAGATTTGGGTGGGGACACTGATTCAAAACAGATGGGTAGCAAGATGTGTAGAAATGACTGTGAGCCATACCTATAACCCCCTGAACCCCAATTACATGCATTTCCAACTCAACACTGCATGGCAACTTGAAGGCCACCATGCAATAGAAAAGGCTGGAGGAAAAACTGCCATGAAGAGAGTCAGCAGTCCTAAGTGACTGTGGGTTTACCACCATTTGCAAATTTTACAGACACATAGGCTCCCCACATAAACATCCCCAGGACTTTGGAAGAGCCAGTTCAACTGAGGGCCCCAAAGCCTAAACCTCACTTGATTCCAGGTAAATCTGCCTCAGCCTTTAACCAATTTGCCCTCCTCCCCCTCAAGAAGGAGAATTTCCCACAGAGAGAACACAGAAGCACAGATTTTTATTTTTTTTTAGACGGAGTCTCGCTCTGTTGCCAGGCTGGAGTGCAGCAGCACAATCTCGGCTCACTGCAACCTCCACCTCCCAGGTTGAAGTGATTCTCCTGCCTCAGCTTTCCAAGTAGCTGGGACTACAGGCACCCGCCACCACACCTGGCTAATTGTATTTTTAGTAGAGACGGGGTTTCACTATGTTGGCCAGAATGGTCTTGATCTCTTGACCTCATGATCCACCCACCTCGGCCTCCCAAAGTGCTGGGATTATAGGTGTGAGCCACCACGCCCGGCCAGCACAGATTTTTAAATGTGCATGTATCCAGTTGCTAGGGCAGCTGGAACAAAGTAACACAGACTGAGTGGTTTAAGCAACAGAAGTGTGTAGTCTCACCACCTGGAGGCCAGAAGTCTGAGATCAAGGTGTGGGCAGGGTTGTTTCCTCCTAGGGCTGGGAGGGAGAATCTGTTCCAGGCCTCGCTCCAGCCTTATACGTAACCATATTTTCCCTCTGTCTCGTCACATCGTCTTCCTTCTATGGGTGTTTGGGTTCAAGATGTCCCCTTTTCAAAAGGACACCAGTCATACTGGATTAGGGCCTACTCTAATGACTTCATTTTAACTTGATTACCTCTGTAAGGATCCTATCTCCAAATAATGTTACATTCTGAAGTAATGGGGGTTAGGACCCTAATGTGTCATATGGTAGGAGGAGGATATGAGTGTACACATAACAGTGGAGAAATGCAAACTGGTATGTGAATCTCTGCAGAAAACTGAGGGAGATGGGAGAGAAACCCAGAGAGACTCACAGGGAGGGAGAGAGCTGTTATCTTGTTTATGTTTTGCATTTAGAAAAATTACCTCATTAGCTGTCTGTCTGCATCCATGCCCAGCTGCAAACACTAAATCAATCATTTGGGGATCAGGTTGGCTTTCTTGGACACCATAATTGGCACAGTTTTGAATCTGTTTTGATTTCAGTGGCTGTCTCAAATGTCAAAATGAAGGAGGGGACAGAGAGACTGAAATCTGAGGACAGACGGAGAAGAGGAGGCTTCTTTAGGCTGGAAGAATCGAGACTGCAGAGTATGTGAAGGCCCAGAGAGGATGAAACAGAAAACAAGGACCGGGCCCCAACCCTGGATCAGCCCATGAAGGTTGTCCACTTTGCCTCTGAAAGAGGCAGGTTATGGACAAGTAAGTACTATTTACCCAGAAGGCAGTGAATCTAGGGAACTCCCAAGAAGTGACATAAGGGCCGGGCACTGTGGCTTACACCTGTAATCCTAGCACTTTGGGAGGCCGAGATGGGCTGACTGCCTGAGCTCAGGAGTTCAAGACCAGCCTGGGCAACGCAGTGAAACTCCGTCTCTACTAAAATACAAAAGAAATTAGCTGGGTGTGATGGCGTGTGCTTGTAGTCCCAGCTACTCGGGAGGCTGAGGCAGGAGAATTGCTTGAATCCAGGAGGCAGAGGTTGCTGTGAGCCGAGATCATGCCAATGCACTCCAGCCTGGGCGACAGAGTGAGACTCCATCTCTTAAAAAAAAAAAAAAGAAGAAGAAGAAGAAGTTGCATAAGGGGAAAATATCAATTCAAGAGGAGGTTCCATGCATTATTGATAATAAAGATGCAGGCACACGATATTCTGCCTGAGTGGTCTCCTCTAATTTGTTTCTGGAAGTCCCCAGAGGTAACTCACAGGTGCTCAGGAGCAGGTAGATCCTGAAGCAGCTCGGTCCTTGAAGGGAAGTTCAAGGGGTCCTTCATGGACCCTACACTGGATGTTGAAGTCCAGCTCCTGCTCCCTCAGGACTCAGGGACAAACTTCGTGAGGAGGAAGCGGAGGTTAGTCATCATAGCCCTACCCTGTCCTGCCCCATTTTAGTTCCTTCCTCCCACAGCCAGAAGCTCCTAGGTCTACTGGTTCCTGCAAACTGAGCCCTGGAGGAAGCCCCAGGCCTTAAAATCTGCAACCAGCTGCACTCTGAGACTAGACTGGGCTCTTGTGGAGACCCAGTCACAGGAAAAGCCATGCTTACTTCCCAGGGTTCTCTTGAGGATCACTGCACTGACAAAGCCCCATTAGCATTAGAATCAAAGGGCACCTGGAAAAAGGCAAACTGAGCTTACAACTCCAAATGACCATCATTACAGCAAAGCACTCAGAATCCGCCCTGTCTACCATACAAGTATCTAGGCTGTGTTTTCTTAGGTCAGTTTTGTTTTTAACTGTGTAGTGAGACCCATTGCTGAGTCATAAAATCAGTTTAATGAGTCACAACCAGCATTTGAAAAAAAACAAAACAGACTTAAAAAAAAGTCAGAATGCAGCACGTATATAGAGCTTGATGAAACCTGTGGTTTCTTTTACATATATGTGCATATGCACAGAGACAGAATGTAAATGTTTTTTGTACTGTAACTTGAGGTTAAAAAAGAAAAAGAGGTTGAGATGCACTGACCTAGAGTATAAGCCCCTAGAATAGTTGAACCTGAACCCCAATGTGCAGCAGAACTAGCTGGGGAGTTTGTTAAAAATGCAGATTCCCAGGCCCTACTCTCCAGAGAGTGCTGAGGCTGTATCTTACAGTGGGGCCTGGGACTCAACGTTTAATAAGCTCCGCAGGCGCATGCAATACATCTGGCCTGTGGAACACAATTCAGGAATCACGGTATGAGTGGAAGAAGCCATGTATTTGGTAGGACTGTAATATAGAAAGCCTGAGTGACACAGAAGGATGCTTGTTCCATCTTAACCCAGAGACTGGAGAAATAGGAAGAGGAGCAGGTATCTGGGTGGGGAGTGGGGGTGACATCAGTATCTGGAAGGATTCGTCACCCATAGAACATGCTTGGTTGTAAATTATGCTTATAGGATTCATAGCCAAGCACAGGGAAAGGATAAATACCTTCTCATCAGATGGGTTTTATTTAGCCCTATATATTGTGACTTACTTTCCAATCTGACTCTGACATAACATTATGTGACAAAGAAGAAAATCAAAATATTTTACCCCAAAACCTATTTCTTTGCCATATTTTTGAAATGACCCTGCAAAGCTGTCCTTGGTGGAGGAAAATTTGCATCTGTAAAGAATCTATATTAACACAATTAGATCTTTTTCTTCCAGGCCCTCCCAAACCTCCTAAGAGATAAACTAAGAGTCTAGCATCTTTTAACAGTCTGAATAGGAAACATTTGTCATCTATGTCTCTAAGGGCAGCCACTATAAGACTTCAAAAGAACTTTGGTCTCCACAATCCTTTATCTTAACCTGAACATTTCCATTCTATTAATCCCAGGTCTTTAGACAAACTCAACCAATTGTAAACCAGAAAATGTTTAAATTTACTTATAGCCTCAAACCTCCCTGCATCCTTCGAATTGTCCTGCCTTTCTGGACCAAACCGATGTGTTTCTCAAATTATTTGATTGATGTCTCATGCCTCCCTCAAATGCATAAAACCAAGCTGCACCTCAACCACCTTAGGCACATGTTCTCAGGGTCTCCTGAGGGCTGTGTCACAGGCCATGGTCACTCATATTTGGCTCAGAATAAATCTCTTCAAATATTTTACAGAGTTTGGCTGTTTTCATTGACACTTTCATTTCTTATATGTCATGATTCTAAGAGCATCAGGATAGAAGGAGCGGTTGGAAGAGAGATTATCTCAATCACATCTGCATTGATTAGAGTAGTACTTTTCAAAGTGCGGATCATGGCTCATTAGTGGGTCATGAAATCAACTAAGCATTTTGAAAAATAGAATAGAATGCAATATAATAGATAATATCATGGTGCGTCACTTATAATAAGGACGTTTGATTGTCTATTGCCGTAAAATAAAACAATCCAAAACTTAGTAGGCTTAAGACAACATTTATTTGTTCATGATTCTGCAATTTGGCAGGGCTCAGTGAGGACAGTTCATCTCCACTTCATGGGCATCAGGTGGGGTGGCTTAACTGGGGCTGGAAGATTGATTTCCAAGATGCCTCATTCACAGGGCTGGCAAGTTGTTGCCGGCTATCAGCTGGGAGCTCAGCTGGGACCTTGGTGCTTCTCCAAGTGGACTCTCCGTGTGGCTAGTTTGGGCTTCCCAGCATACGACAGCTTTGTTCCCAGGGGAAGCATCACAAGAGTAAACCTTCCAAGAGGACAAACCTTCCAATAGCCTAGAGCTTAGCAAGCCTTCATTTGGAGGCTTGGACCCTTGCTAATGTCTCACTGGCTGAAGCAGTCCAGATTCAATGTGAGAGGGGACCACAAAATAGCATGAATACTGGGAGATGGGGCTCATTGCCGGCCACAAGCATAAGCATTATTTTCTCTTAAAGGGCCAGGTGCAGTGGCTGGTGGCTATAATCTCAGATACTTGGGAGGCCGAAGCAGGAGAATTGCTTCAGCCCAGGAGTTTGAATTCAAGACCTCAGTGAGCTATGATGGTGCCACTGCATTCCAGCCTGGGTGACAGAGCAAGACCTTATCTCTAAAAAAGAAAAAAGAAAGAAAGAAAAGAGGTGTGTGTGAGTGTGTGTGTGTGTGTTTAGTTGTGTGTCTGTATAAGTAATGGGTAGCAATGGAAAACATTTTCCTAATAGTTAATCACAGTTCAGAAAGTTTGGGAAACCCAGCAACAGAGAGCCTTGGGACACAGGCAGAAGAAAAATTCACTTTCCTTGGTTTCTTTTTCCCTGAGACCTCTCTGTATGTCTATCCCTACCTGTGCATTTTCCTGATAATTTCCCCTTTTTATTCTTTCTCTCTTTTAATCCTTTCTCCCCTTCTCTATTCTTTCTCAGCCCTAGTGTCTCTGTCACTGAACCCTTTTTTTCACATATCACCTTTCACATTCAAACATCTCCTGCAAACATATACACACATAAACCTTAATATAAGCTGGGGTCCCATGTGACCCATTCTCTGCACAGCATCACATATAAATGAGCACAGTCCAGTTGCCAAAAGTAATTTTGCATTTATTTCAATTTTCCTGCAGCTCCTAAAGAATATTAGCAGAGATCCTATATAAATTACACAGACAAACTGTGAAATTCCTTTCTCTCCTCTCACAATCCCCACCTGGCAACCACTCTGGGGCCCTTCACTTGGCAAACCCACAAAACTCTCAACACTCACTCAGCCCAGCGGGCATTCCCCAAACACCTCTCTCCACTCCCTCTTTCTTACTGTAACTCAGCTTAGACTCTCTGGTTCTAACTCTCTCCCCAGTGTCTTCATTCTGTGTCACAAAATATCTGAGAACTCAACTGAAAAATATTGAACTCAAAGAGGGAAGGAAAGACAGAATCTGAAGGAACAACAAGATTCTCTTTCATTACAATGACTTGAAGAGTTATAAATTTCAAAAAATGTAGTGTCTTAGAAAGAGCCCTGAATGTTGAGTCAGGAGAAATTTATTTTAATTCTGACTCTGCTGCTAATTAAATGCATAACCTTTGACAAATCATTCAGCTTCTCAGCCTCCAGCTTCCTGATCTCCGTGATAAATAATGATCCCCATTTCTGACGGTGGTTGTGAGGACGGAACAAGCTGCTGTGTGTGATGTGCCTGGCACACAGCAAACAAGTAAAAGGTTAATTCCCCTTGTGATTCCTCACCTGTAGAAGAGGGCAATGATGTATGCCTTGCTCACCCCATAGGGTCTCTCTAAGGATCAAATTAGAAAATGCATGCAGACACTCTTTATAATCCACAAAGCCCGGTAATGATAATGTATGATATTTTTTGGCACTTTATTGAGTGCAAAAATCTCATCCCAGTCATATTTGTGCACAATGCCTTTTTCATTACAGGGCTCATAAATAGCTAACATTTCTGTATGCCAATTACAATTATACCCTTCTTCACTTCCCACCACCACCACCAACAACATACACTTTGAAGTCAAGGGAATTCTCCCTTCAAGATAATGAATAAAGACTATGTTAGTTAACCCAAGTCTGAGGGAAGGGGGCAAAGGTTTCTTTAGCTCAGTAGTTCTCAAAGTGTGGTCACTGGACTAGCAGCATCAGCATCCCCTGGAAAGTGTAAGAGCAAATTATCGTGCCCCATCACAGAGTTACCTACTCAGAAATTCAGAGGGGTGGAGCTCAGCTATCTATGTTTCTGATGCACCCTCAATTTGAAGTGTAATAAGGTCAGAGGAATGGCAGCAGAGGAGATATGACTCTCCTATGCAGATCTGATAAGGTTTTTGGCAGGGAAACCAGCCCCTGTGGTGTGCAATGGTCTACCTGTTTTCAGACACTTAGGGACAAGAAAATGAAAAAATTCCAACTGGAGCACAGTATGAAGGAGCACCAGAAGGGGTTCCTTCCCCTCTGTGATAGACTGAATGTTTGTGTCCCCCTAGAATGCCTATGTTGACATTCTAACCCCAAGGAAATGGTATTAGGAAGTGGGGCCATTGGGAGGTAATTAGGTCCTGAGGGTGAAGCCCTCATGAATAGCATAAGTGCCCTTATAGGAAGAGACAGAGACAGCTTGGTGCCTCTCTCTCTTCTCTCCACCATATGAGGATACAACAAGAAGACATCTGTCTGCAAACCAGGAAGAGGACCATCAGCAGACACCAGATCTGTCACTCCTTGATCTTGAACTTCCCAGCCCCCAGAACTATAAAAAATACATGTCTGTTGCCAGGTGCAGTGGCTCACGCCTGTAATCCCAGTACTTTGGGAGGCTGAGGCGGGCTGATTACAAGGTCAAGAGATCGAGCCCATCCTGGCCAACATGGTGAAACCCCATCTCTACTAAAATTACAAAAATTAGCCAGGCATGGTGACGGGCACCAGTAATCCCAGCTACTCAGGAGGCTGAGGCAGGAGAATCGCTTGAACCCGGGAGGTGGAGGTTGCAGTGAGCTGAGATCACGCCTCTGCACTCCAGCCTGGCAACAGATTGAGACTCCATCTCAAAAAAATAAAACAAAATTAAATTAAATTAAAAAATATATGTGTCTGTTGCTTAAGCCACTCAGTGTATGATATGTTTGTTATAGTGGCTGGAGCTAAGACACCCTCTTTCCTTGGGCTCAATGCTCTCCCCCAATTCTTTGGGGAAAAAACAGCTGTTGCCTAAGAAATGTCAAGTGAGAGAATGGCTTTGATTCACAGACCAGGCCAGGATGGTGAAAATTTATAAGACAGAAGCATGATCACGATGAGGATGAGGCAAGTGAGGCATCCAGGGTGCAAAATTTAAAGGGCACTTACTTCAAGTTTGTACAAGTACAAAGTCAGCAGAAGAGACAGCTTCTGCTTGGAGGGGATAGAGAGTCCTGAAACCTGCAAGGTCAAGACTGGGGCGGGGGGTTACATGAGGAAAGAAGGGGGCATATTTATAGAACACTCTGGAAACATAAGGAATATTCATCATGGACCATCTCAAAAGAATAGGCACCAAGGTTTTCTTGTGCGTGGTCCAAGGGGACCAGTCTACTGGATTAGAGGGCACAGTCCCCATTGTCCAGCCTCTCTGCCAATCCTGTATGTTACAATTTGTCACTGAAGAGCTTGATTAAAGACAGATGGTTCTTCTCTGAGTGTGCATGTATGGGCATGTGTTTCATTTCAAACAAAGCAGTAACAGGAAATGAAGTACAGCCATGGTTGTCCCATCGGTGGCAGGCAATAGTGATAGCTTCCATGTGACAAAGCAATCCACGCTGATTAGACCACCCAGCTCAAGAAATGGCAGGCAAGACTAACATTCTCAACTTCCCACCACCCCGGAGGGAAGCTACAGTCATACCGTGTGGGTCAGAAGAAAGGGAGGCTAGCACTCATTAGGTAACACTAATAATGGTAATAATAATGATAACAAAACCACTTTAAAAACTACCACTTAACCAAGCACTTATCATGTGCTCTGTTGCTAGGCACTGTGTTATCACCAAATCTGTCATCCCACACGGTAGCACGTCCACTTTGATCAGAAGTACATGAGCTGGCTCACTACACTGCTTGACCCAGGAGCATCATTCAATAGACTACATAGTCTGTAGCACTGTGCAATGCCCAATCTGAGGGCCTTGGATGGGCTCCCTGAGGCTGCTACTCAAAGAGGTTAAGTGACTTGCCCAGGCCACATAGTCAGTTGGTGACAGACCACCACCTGTGTCTGCTACAGATCTATGTAGAAAAGAGGCCATTTGGTCCCATGGATGGATGGGCGTGGCAGGGGAAGGGAGACACCAGCTACGTAAGGATGGGAGAGTAAGGAGCAAAAGACAAGCCAGTGAAATTGTAGTGGCCAGGTATGAGAGGTAAGTAGCAGGCAGCCAGTGAACCTCAGAGTGAAAGGTGAAGAGGGGATCAAAGGGTCCTCCTTGGCCACTTCCACCTACAGGAGGTCAAAAATGGAGAGAGGGAAGGCAGGTTGATATCCTGGACCTTCTGGGGCTGGGCTTCGTCCATTCATTTCATGAATATGCACAGACATGTGTGCAAACACACACATACACTGAGCTGTACCATGAGCAAGGCACTGTGCCAAGTGTCAATGATTTTAAAAGATTTTGCCCAGCTCCTGCCTTTGAGGAGTGCATGGTCCAGAGGAGGAAGCATGTGATTGCAGTGTAGTGTGAATCATGCTGGACTAGGCTGATGGAACCTCATGAATGCACAGAGAATAGAGGTCTGGTGCCACTCAGTGTGGACAGGAGGATGGCATGGCAGGACTGATAAGTAACCAGGAGCCAGCTCATGAATGGCCTTGTATGCTGAGCCAGTGCTATTGAGATTGGACTTTGTCTTAAGAGCAATGGGGAGCAGCTGAGCAGTTTTGAGCAGGACAGTGGCATTATAGAATTTATTCTTTGAAAATGTTCCTCTCGCTTCTGCATGGAAGAAGGATTAGAGGTGGGTGGCCAGTGAGAGTTTTGCAGTTATCCAGCTTAGCAGGATGGAGCACTGCCAACCCAGCCACAGCAAAGGGGGAGGTCGCCAGCCTCACCCTGACCCTGGACATGCTAACCATGATGGGAAGACACAGACTGTTCCACAACAACTGCTTGGCCCCCAGCCCAGCCCTGGAAGAACCATGTACCTTGACTGGCAGGGAAGCCTCCACTTGGGCCCCTGGGCACACATGGGAGGGTAGGGCCCCAGGCTTGGTATGGGCTCAGGCTAGCACTGCTGCCCTGGAGTCAGAGCTGTGGAGAGAGAGGCAAGCCCCACTCCCAGAGAGAAGGAGCCATATGCTGTGATGGCAGGTGGTTGGTGCAGACCCTCAGCTGTTGGGGGAGTGGTCGGGATGCCAAAAATGTCTGGGACTGAGGTTCTCGGTGCAGCCTGGAGAGTTGGAGTTGTGCGTTCTTGTTGCCATTGTTACATTGGCTCATATTGCTGAGTCCTTATTCATTAGGCTGTTGAGTACTTTTAGAGACACACACACACACACACACACACACACACACACACACCAGTCTGGAGCACAGAGAAAACTGTCATAGGCACTCAAAATTAGAGCAAGTTAGATAAAGGGGCCCGTAAGCACAGACCTCAGATGTCCTCAGTGGTGGATTCGGGGGTCCCTGACTCTATCCATTTCTACAGATGAGCAGGATAAATATACCTCTGACCCTGTCCAGTTTTTCTATCCCATTAAATCATTCCTCAGATGAGAAAACCAGAAGCTCATTCCTGACGTGGCTGACAAATGCTGGGGAAATCTTTGGTTTTCTTAGAGTGAGCCTCTTGTTGTAACCAGAGAGCAAGAGAAGGAACAGGACCTTAAAATCGCCTCAAGTGGCTTGTGCCTGATCCTGAGGTCCAGAGAAAGAGAATGACTTATTTAAGATCACAGTTTAATTACACATACCTTTATCCATTCACTCTCAGCAAACACAGATCAAACACCTACCACTTGCCAAACCTTCTAGATAGTTATTACCAAGATAACCAAGCAAAGTATATGGAATGCCAGATGACAATGGGTACTGGAGAGAAAAATAAATCAGACAAGGGGATAGACAGTGCTTTGGAGGCAGAGGCAGGTTTAAGTAGGGTCACACTAGAGTGAAGATCACAAGGAGGTAAAGCTTCTTCTGGGGGAAGTATATTCTAGGCAAAGGGGACAGTGAGTGCAGAATCCCTAAGACAAGGCATGCTGGGGCACCGGAAGAAAAGAAAGATGATGGTGTAGCTGGAGGGGAGGTAGCCAGGAGATGAGTTGTAGATTAAGTCAGAGATGTGCAGAGAGGTATGAGGGAGCGGTTCTTTCGTAGAGACTTGGCCTTGACTCTAGTGGGATGGGAGCCCATGTGGGCTCTGAGCAGAGAAGGGACCTGCTCTGACAGGATTTAGTTGGCTGCTGTGCTGTGGATAGACAGACAGTTGGCAGAGTGAAATCAAAGAGTCCATGTAGGAGATCCAGGCAAGAAATAATGGTTGCTTGAACCAAGGAGGCAGTAGTGGAGGTGGGAAGAGGCAATAACACAGACTCTGGCCATATTATGGAGGTAAAGGCAACAGTAATGACTAAACGACCAGATGCAAGATGTGAGAAGAACAGAGTCAAAATGACCCCAAGGTTTTTGTCCCGGGCTGCCAAAAAGAAGACATTGCCCATTAGCCATGTTGGAGGAGACCACAGGAGAATGGGTCTCTGTTTGAGCATCTTATTCAAGATGCCATTCAGCATCTAGTGAAGGTAGACAGGAGGCAGTGGACACAAGTCCAGACCTCAGGGACCAGGTCACAGGCAGGCAGAGCTAGATCTTGAATTTGAAGATTCATAGATCACACTGCTTCTGACTGAGGAGTGACAGAAGTTCCAGAGCAATCTCACCAGCTCTGGAATGTTCAGCACTTGACGGCTGGGCTGGCAATGAAGAAGCTCCATGCAGTCTTTGGGACAACCCTGCACCAAGAGACCACAGCAACAGAGGAGCTCACACAGTAGAGCACTGGCATTCAACCCAAAGCCTCACTATTTCCAGATACAAGTGAAGGTAAATTCCCTGCCCCCGCCCCTGCCACATTCATCCATCCTTGAAGACCTCCTGGGAGCTCACTGGGAAACTCACTGAGCAGTGAGTAATATGGCTTTGCTTAAGCCTTGCTCAAGCAGCAGAATAAGCAAGTTTGACTAAAATTCTCTAGATTCGCAAACCCCAAAGCCCTAAGCTGCAGGAAACAGACTAGCCAAGAGAGAGGAAGCTGTCTGCTGGCTATTTATGGAGCATCACCCATCAACGAACAACTGGAGAGGGAGGGAAGGGTGGAGAGGGAGGGATATTTAAGGGATGTCTTAATTGGGTTTTCCAGAAGCAGATCCTGAGACAAGGATTTGGTTGCAAGTTGTTATTTAGAAAGTGAACCCAGGAAGCACTAGTAGGAGAATGAGGAAGCAAGACAGGGAATGAATGTATTAGTGAACTGATTACCTCTGTGAGCAATTAGGCTCAATTCCACTCTAGGAGGCTGTGCAGAATGTATCTCAGGGTTGTGCCACCAAGTGGCAAGAAAAGGTTCTTATTCACTAACTCTCTTTTGTTGTTGAGTGTTCTTCCCACAAACCTTAACTTCCAAGCATTTCCAGTTTGTCCCTTTATTAAGTTGACCAATCTTCTTAGGCCAGAGAAAGCCTTCCTGCAGAGAGCAGCAGGTGTTTCCAGTAGGACACTGTCTGTGCGTACTGAAACCAGAGTGTCATGGGGAATTAGAAGGACGCAGCACTATCCATAATGGGTTTCACAGGAACTGCCTGGTCTCCACAAATAGGGACTCTATTTTTGGTCTGGACTCTAAGAACCACCTTCACCCCAGTAAATAGGACCGAGATGACTCTTACCATTCCTGTAAGCAGAGATAGAAATGCCAGAGCAAAGTCTCACTGGTCCACATGGAAGGAAGGAAGCCTTGGTGCTCCTCAATTGGAGACCAGAGCTGTGGCAATTCCCAACCAGTGTCAGAATTTTGCAATGTGTTGGAGAGAGGCAACCCTCCCCTGGGAATCTACTGAGAGACCCAGATCTTTGGGCTCTTAGTGAGTGTTTGAGTAAATAGGTAAGAAGTGGCTGCAGCTCAGGAAGGAGGATCCTGGAAGTTAATGTCCTCAGCACAGAGCTTCAGACCAGACCACAGTGCTAACATCCTAGCCCTTCTGGTTAATAATTATCCCTAACTCCTTAGCATGGGAGGCCTGGAGATGAAAATCACAACTCTCTATGTCCTCATCAGTCTGTTGTATGTGCATGTGTACCAGATACCTAGATGCATCCTCGTGAAATTCCAGATATTCTCATCAACAAACCCCTTTGTCATCTTCATAAAATCCCAAGTTAAAGGGTCCACCCTAAGAATTGTGACTCATAGATTCCTGGAGAGATCAACTCTATGTGACTATTAGAGCTAATTTTTTCATGTCCATAGTGGGCAAAACCTGGTGAATAGCACCCATCTCTCCCTCCCCAAAATTCTGTCTGGATGAGCAATCCTTTACATAACAAGCTAAAACCTTTACAATTGACCATATATCAGGAAACAGTAAGGTGTTTACAAGATACATGAGACGGGAATCCCTGTCTTTCAAGAGCTCCTGAGTCCTGCCAATGAATACCTTAAGTATCTGCCCTGCAGTGGGATACTTGCTGAAATCATTCCATGAATAGAATGTTAGAATGGCAGAATGACAGTGGCTGCCACTGATAGATCAGAGCATTAAGGACTGGGTCTTTTGACTGACCCTAGGATCTCTCTTCAGTGGAACTCTGCCCCCACCAACCCCATTCAGTCTCCTCCTCTATGCTCAGGCAGCTACTGCTTCTCAGCCATCAGTACAGGCTACCTCATTCAAGTTGAATTTGCAATGGCTGTTGTGGTTTTTTGTTTTTCTGACCATGCGGGGAACTCTCACACAGGCTTTGGAATTATATAGTCCTGGTTTGACCAAAGCACTCTCCACAAACAAGCTGTGTGACCTTCAAATAGCTGCTTAACCCCTCTGAGCCTGTCATCTGAAAGTGGAAATGATAATGATAACATGAGGGTAAACCACATGAAATTATCTTTGTAGGTTAAAAATTGTTGAATATTGGCAGTCTCATAGCTTCCACCTAAAACCTTCCTTGTGGGGTTCTGGGGAAGATTCTGTAAGAGAATATATGTATCACTGCTAGGACCTCAGATCTAACTAGCTTAGGACCACAGAAGAAAGTCACATTCCCCTTAGTGTCTGAACCACATCTCCTCTCAGATATCTACAGGATAGTAGTTCAAAGCCTATTCTTCTTACAGGATTCCCGGTGATTTCAGGAATCCTTGTGGCCTCTTGTTCCCTCCCATGTTCCCTTCATAAAGATGCTGATATTTATTGTGCATTTACTCTCTGCCAAGTATTGTGCCAAGCTCTTTGTACATAAACACCCATCTACCTCTCTACCCATGTGAGGTGGACGCTTCTACTATCATCTCCCTTTCACAGATAACAAAATTTTACATATGGGCTAAGAGGAATGAAAAAATTAAAAATAAAAAAAAACAGATAAGGAAACTAAAGTGCAAAGAAGCAAAATGTTTTGCCAAGGTCACAAGCCAGAAAGTAGTAGACCCCAGAGCCAAAGCCCCTCCCTTCCTTGCACCACCATGCTCCTGCTGCGCTGCCTTCTTGAGCTGGTGAATGCCAGGCTCCTACGGGCTCCTCTCTCTCCATGAACCAGACGGTTCCAAGTGTGGGCACAGCTCTCTCTATTTCTTCAAAGTGCTGAGATTAGGCAAATTTGTCATGAGCCTGATTAAAGGGGGAAAAAGAAAGAGAACAAAATCAAGCAGAATCGGGAGTCAGAAAGGAGACATAACCATAGATGCACTTGAGATTGAAAGATCCCAAGGGGATTCTACATCAACTCTGTGGCAGCAAAATGAAAAATCTAGAAGAAATAGATATTTACCTAGCAAAATATAAATCACCTAAATTGACCCAAGGAGAAGCAGAAAACAAGAAGGCCAATTACAGCAGGAGATACTAGAAAGGTGATTAAAGATCTACCATTATAAAAGGCACCAGGAACAGATGGTTTCACAGCTGAGTTCTACGTAACTTTTAAAGAACAAATAATTCCAGTGTTAATTAAACTCTTCCAGATCGTAGAAAAAGATGAAGCACTGCAATTCGCTTTATGAAACCACATTGCCTTAGTCACAGAAACCTTATATAGATCATTTAATAAAATGCAACTGTAAAGCAATTGTTCCTATGAATGTAAATGTAAAAATTTGAAATAAAGCACCAGTAAATGAAATCTGGCAAAATGTCATTACGATCAAGTTGGATTTATCCTAGTAACACAGATTTATAACAAGAAACCAATTAATGTAATTCATCACATCACAAATTCAAGGGGAAAAAATGTGGTCATATCAACAAATAATGAGTGTTTGATGAAATTAAAAACTCTAAATAGAAATGGAAGAAATTTGTTTATTCCTTCAACAAATATATATTGAGTTCCTACTATGCGTCCAACTGGGTTTTAAACCCCAAGGACAAAAACAACCATGACCAAAACAGACAAAAATCCCCTACCTTCATGAGGCTTATACTCTAATGAGAAAGGCAGGTAATAAACAAAATGCATAAGGAAAGTATATATTATGTTAGGGATGTATGATAAGGAGAAAAAAATTATAGCAGGAGATAGGAAGTTAGAAATTTAGACAGGGTGGTCAGGGAAAGTGCTACTAAAAGTGACACTTGGAGAAAGGGAAGGGACAGTCACACATATGGGCTCATCCAGACTAGGAGCAGCAGTGTACCCTAGAGAACAGCTTACGAAGGCCAGGGTTCCATGGGGCAATGGAGGACACAGTATTAATTATCCAGTAGAAGCAACCAGAGTATGAGTGTTCAGCAAAGCTTCATTGAACACCCGTGAGATAACAAGGACAACACAGAGAAGTGACTTCTGCTACCTCTGGGCACGGCTACTCTGGGACTCAGAGTCCCCCTGCCCTTACCTCAGGCTTTCTGCCCTTCCTCGGCAGGCACCCTGTGGTGGGCCAGCTGAGCGTTCTCACTTCAGAATCACTAGACCCCTCCATCCCCTGAGTCCAGAACCCAACAGAACTTGCAGACCCACTGATGGAGGAAGTCCTCCCCTCCCCCATCCCAAGGCAGGCTCTTTTACCTGAGGATAATGGCTTTCATGTGATGTCCCTCTTCCACATAAGAGCCCCATACCTGGACCCACAAAGCTGGGCTGAAATCCAAGCCCAGACAAAGCCACCACAATCACTACTAGATACATGTTCCACAGCGTGGGTGACTCAGCCTGAAATCACACTTTGTCGGGGACTCCAAAGGTCTGTGTTATTGAGAAAAGACATTTTCTAATTCTTTGAAGGCACAGACTGATGAAATATACCAACATTTCCATGGCTATAGAGAGTGTATAGACTGATGCACTCTCTGTCTATTGAAAGAATGGGTAGTCAGACTTGGGCTGACTTCAACGTTTTCTCCGAGAACAACGGTTAGGTACTTGGTCTACAGACCTCCACCTAAGGATTCAGACTGGCAGTTTTCCTAAAATAAGGGAAGACAGTTCCCAAATGAACCCCTTTCAACTTCCAAAGTCCTCAAACTGTCAGCTGCCCCCAAGTGACAGTTGTCCTGCTAAAAATTATTCAACTCTAGTCAGCTCCCACACCTGTGAAACATATCTTGCAAAACGCCTGGCATGGAATGTGAAGCTCAGCCCCACCACTTTATTGGAGACACCTTTTGATGAGGTTAAATGGTCCCCTTCTGTGAATTCTCCCTATAGAAATGAGGGTTAAGAAAGTGTTAAAAGCTAAGATCAAAGTCACAGGGAACAAATCAGTAGGGCTCCTCTCTGATCACCATCTCCTATGGTGATCAGAGTCTCTGAATCTCTCAGGCCATAGTTTGCTGACCCCTGGTCTAGGCTTCCAAATCAAAGGAGATGATTATGAGAAAGGGCTATTTACACTTCTGACAGGCAGTATCTGATATAGTTCACATCATGGACTTGGGAGCCAGCCTGCTTGTGTTCCACCTCCAGCTGGGTCACTTATCAGTTGTGTGATCCTGGGCAAGTGATAAGACCAACGGCAAGGATTGCATGCTTCAGACCAGAGGGTTGAAAACCTGGCCTTGGGGACTGGTGCCTGCTCCGAAAATGGAGAGGCCATGGCTGCCAAAACCCCTTTGTTGACTCTGACCATGTGGTTGGCATATTCTAGAAATCTTTCATCTTAGGGTCATCAGTGCTCTCAACAGTGAGAACCAGGTGGTGCATAGGGTCCTCCTGCTACACAGACTGAAGATTAGCCTTATATCAAAGCATCAACACCGAGTTGGTATCAGAAGACCTCTGGCTCCTGGATCCACCACTTACTAGATTGAGAACTCCAGGCAAGTTCTTTAAGCTTGTAGAACCACAGCTTTTTTGTATATAAAGGGGGAATGTTAATGCTCCATCAAAGTTACTAAGAGAATAGAATGAAATAATGTTCGTGGCAAGATCCACTTAATCAGAGCTACTTAATATATTTAAAGCATCTGATTCGCTAGAGGATATTAGAGATTGGCTTTTTATGATTCTCCACCCAACTACCTCACCATTTGACACTTCTCCTCCACCTCATCCATCCATGTTCAATCCCGATAAATATGGTGATAAAGTCCAGTGCCCAAAGACCAGGATCACCATCATAGTCAAAACAGAGTTAGTCTCCCTCACATGCAACAAGGAAGAACATGCACCCTGAGGAATCATGGAACAGCTCAGTAAGAGGGAGTGAGGATGGGCTTGTCACAGCGTTTGTGCTGGTGCTGAGGGATTTCGGAGAAGGCTTAGGAAGCAAGGGTTGTTCTAGATTTGGTGCTGTCTGAAGCTGGGTTAGAGCTGTCAATGGCAAAGAAATAGGGTCACTCGTATTAGCTGGAAGAAAGGGATGTTCATTCTTCTGCAGCTTCATAATATCCTGTGTTTCTCATGTTCCATTATGGTCACAGAGAGACCTCATCTGATCTCGACATTATATGAAATTGTCTGTGTTCAATAGGAACCACCAGGACCTAGCTAGTAGTTGCCAGGACAGCTGCCTGGACTGTTTATTTATTTGTGTGTTTGTTTCCTTAATGTATAACAGTAGGTATCAATACCTAGAAAACTTAAGTGCCTCCTGACTCAAGGGTGATGTGTTTACATATACTACATAATGTCTACTCCCAGCTTTATCCAGGAAATATTACCTGTAGTCGCTCCTCAAGAAGGGCCAGAGGATGGAGGCTTTTCAGCAGCCAGTGAGGAGACAGGAACCTGGCTGGGGATGAGCTAGGCTCAGGTGTCTGGATGGACAGAGGGGTGTCCAAGGCCTGTGTGTGGGTAGAAAGCAGCCAGCCCCAGTGTCTGTCCTTCACACCTGTGTTTGCCAGCCCCAAGCAGTAGGGAGCCACGTCTGCCTGGATGCCCTCACCTGCAGGAAAATGACTAACATTTTACTAAGCCAGGAGAACTGATCTGAGAGAAGTCTACTGACTTGGGAAGGACATTCACCAGGGAGTCAGAAGAAGTAAAACTGCCACCCGAGGGCTGTGTGACCTTGAGTAGGTTGCTTCCCCTCTCTGGGCCTCAGGGTCCTTATGGTTGTAAGAAGCAGACTAGGCCCTAAGGTTTCTTCCATGTCTGGCATCCTAGGGGGTTAGGATTGCCACTGAGATGCTGAACAAATGATAAGGCAGGCACTTCCCCAACAAATAATTTTGTGTTGGTGGCAGGAGGAGAGAAGAAAGCTGGGACCAGGAGAGCTGAGCCAGGAGCCTTTGCCCAGCCCATCATCTAAATGAGCATCAGACTCTCAGGTGTTGCAGATAAAATCCCCTGGCATGTGATCATAGGTGACATCTACCCAGCACTCATGATAGTAGTATCAGGCACTACTCTAAGCTCTTTACATGATCAATAATTTAACCCTCACAATAACTCTGTGTTCTAAACAGTACTATTTGTCCCATTTTACAGATGGGTAAATTGAGGCATGGAGCTGTTAAGTCACTTGCCCAGGATCACGCAACCAAAAAGTGACCCAGCTGGAGGTGGAACACAAGCAGGCTGGCTCCCAAGTCTGTGATGTGAACCATACCAGATGCTGCCTGTCAGAAGTGTAAATGGTCCATTCTCATAATCATCTCCTTTGATTTGGAAGCCTAGACCAGGGGTCAGCAAACTATGCCCTGAGAGATTCAGAGCTAAATCTAGCTGACCAACTGTTTTTGTAAATAAATTGCACTGAAATACACCCACACTCATTTATTTATTGTCTAACTTGCAAACAACAATGACAGCAATGAGTAGATGCAAGAGACCATAGGCCTGCAAAGCCTAAAACATCAACTTTCTGACCCTTTATAGACAAAACTTGACCCCTGACCTACAGGGGTCACACCTACCTAAGGTGTGTCCTATGTGTCCTAAGATGGCTCTGACACTTGCTATGTGACCCCAGACAACTTGCTTTTCTGAATCTGTTTCCTCATCTGTAAAATGGGCTTGTGGGAATTTGGTGAGCAAGTGTGTGTATGCATAAGTGCCTGACCCAAGGCAGGTGTTTGACAAGGATTTGTAGCTATCATTGCCAATAGTATGATGAAATTTTTGATCGATTCCTATGACATCACTGAAGACAGGGCAGAGACATTTAGGGCCACTTTATGGGTGATGAAATCCTGGTGCAGAGAGAGGATATGGTGAGAGGCAGAGCCCAGGTCTTCCCAGTCCAAGTCCTGCATTCTGCTGCCTCCTCTTCCTTGCCTTCCAATCCACTGCTGCCCTAGTCCTCATCTGTGTTTGCCAGCGTACGGAGCAGCGCTTCTGTGTTTGTGTTTTCAGCATCTGTAAGTACCCACAGCCGCACAGAGCTTGCCAGCACAGACATTTGTCAAAGATGACACGCCAGTCATCCATGCCACCGGAGACAGTGACAGATGCGCTCCCCAGCCCCACCATCCAGGCAGTGGAGGATAGATGGGGTCTTGGTACTGGTGCCCGCTCTCAGCCTGGCATATGCAGGGAGCTGCGGAGCAGGCAAGAGACAAATTGCAGCCTGGTCCGTGGGCAGGAGGCTCAGTGTGCATGCAGGCAGATGTGGCTGCAGCCTGCCCCTGAACCAGACACCTGCCTGCTCTCTCCACTGCCCTAGACCTGCCCAAATCTGGTGTTTGCTTAAGACTTGTATGCGGTCACCATGAGGAGGTGAGTACTCATGGGCTTTGGGTTGTTTCCAGTAACAATAGTGATGACGGCTGATGCTAACATATGCTGCTCTGCTGCTGTAAGTCCTTAGCATACATCGAGCTCTTTAATCCTTAGCCATTCGGTGGTGGAGGTACAGGAAACTGAGCCTAGAGAGGTTGGAGGCCTCCTCCAAGGTCACACATTGAGTGGCAGAGGCAGGAATCGAATCCAGACACTCTGGCTCCAGAGTTCACTGCCCCTCAGGACTACTATTTGAGAGCCTGGAGTGGAGGAAAAATCGTGACCAGGCAAAGGATTCAGGTAGGCAGGGCTCACCACTAACCTGAGTGGACAGGAACAGGATGCCCTGTCTCAATTTTTCCACTAGAAAAAATGAGCAGGGGCTGCTATTGCAAGGCCCTGCGAGGTCCCAGACCAGCTCCAGAGCAGGCCTCTCTCTGTTCTTCTAGGACCCTTGGGTACCGGCTCCTCTGCCGACACATATTCATTCCCTCTGCCCAATAATTCCAACCCGGATCCCCTGGAGTATCATCTCATAGTTCATTAAACCGTCACCTCTGCGTCCCTGAGGCAAGCTTGCAGTCTGCTGAGATTTTGTAGGGATGTTTATGGCTAGTGGCAGCAAAGGGAACAGACCACATAAAACAAAAAGAGACAGTATGAGCTCTTAAAAAGTTTCCAAAGTCTGGCATAAAAGCTCCCACGGTTGTTTCATTCACACAAATGACCAGCTTCCCCCCGCTCTGGATGAAGGATTTGGAAAGACCAAAGTCTGGGGTCTGGTTCAGTTCAGCCAGTCTCTTATCGTGGGACCTTCCTTGCAAAAGTACCTGTCTTTCTCTGAGCCTTGGTTTCCTCGTCTGTAAAATGGGTATAATGATAGTACCTATCTCACAAAATTATTGTGAGGATTAAAACACAAAAAACACTTAGAACAGGGCCCGATGCATAGTGAATGCTCAACAAATGCCAACTGTTCCCATTCTCTGGTTTTTAGCTTCCTCAGTGGGAAAATGAGGAGGTGAGTTTCATGCCAGGTATGGGCTTCTGGCTCGAACATTCTGTGACTTCATGATGTTCCTAGGGTGCTTCCTTGTCTCCTCCCACTTGCCTGAGTCTTTCTTCTTTGATCTGTGAGCCCTGACCAATTAGTTTACTCACAAGTGTGGGGTAGAGAGAACTACACGAACAGGAAGTGTTACCACTCACATTCACAGTGGTGAATTGTTCCAACCTTCCATCAAATGGATCCACCTCCATCGGTCGACACAGCTGGGGAATCTGAGCTATTGTAGCTGGAACTCTGTTGACCACATCCTGCAATGACAGACCTCAGAATCCTTCCTGAACCTTCAGTGGGAAGGAGTCCATGCCAGCCCACCTGTGTAGACCAGGCCTCATCAGCCTAAATTTGCAGAAATAAGTAATTCCCGTTTCCCTGAATTCATGCAGAGGACACCCACACTGGGAAGGAATTTCTCTGGCTTTTCAAGCTCCATAAACACTTGAAAAGTCATTTTATTTTTCAATCTATGGGCAGGATGCCACCAAATGAGGAAGCCTCATTAAACAGACCTTGAAGGCTTTTTTTGTTGTTGTTTTTTGTGGGAGTGGGATGAGGTTTGGTGTTGGCTTTTTTTTTTTCTCCCACTGACGCTTTCTGGATAAACACATAAATCAGCATCATCTATATTCATTAGATATCGTGCCTTGTTCAGTACAAAATTACCCCTGTTTTGCATGATTTTCCCCCCTTGTGATTAATATAAATGACTTAAGTTAATTATGTTTCTTTTCATGGAAAAATGTATTTGTCGAAGTGCTGAAACATCAATAAAAAATAAACACTGTCATTTGAAGAAGGGCTCATTTGCAAATAAGTAGTTGGGGTGTGGGGAAGGGAATGGACTCACCCGTCTGGAGGTGTCATTCTGATTGAGTAGGCACACTTCATATTTACTAACAATGACAAAAGCATTTTTCTTCATTAAGTACTCACAGGTCCTGATGAGGTAGATTGATGTCATCATTATTAACAATAATGACACCTCAGGCGTAGAGAAAACAATTTTCCTTACTAGAGAAAACTAACACTGGGTATTTTACCAGCCAGACCTCCAAAACCAGGCCCAGCATGCGGACTTTGCAGGAATAGACCAAGAGGCAAATACAGATGATTGGAGTGGGAGGGAAGAGAAGTGAAGAAAAGCAAACCACGAAGCTGGTGTGGCATCTCAGAGCAACATGGAAGCTTAGGGATGAGACAGCGCAAACACCTCCCTGGGCTAGTGACAAGACTAAGAACCAGAGAGGGGACTTGCCTCTCTGGTGCACAGCATGTTAATAGCAGAGCCCAGAGAGAACCTAGGACTCTTGTCTCCCGGACCCCCACCCTTTCCCTGCACTCTGCTGCCTCCCTGGCCACCAGGAATCAAAGGCTCCCCTCTCATTTGAGTAGGTGGTCAATGGCACCAGCAAGGTGCGGGGCTCAGATTGCTGGACAGTCAGGACCCCAGGGAAATCTACGGGTTACTGACTTTTTTCATGGTATCTGGAGTAGCCTCTCCCCACACTGACTGTCTTAGTTTGGGTTTCCTGAAGGCAGACCCTGAGACAAGATCGTAGGTGCTGGTGTTTTATGTAAGAGGTGAGCCTAAGACACCAAGGGAGGTGGAGAAGTGAGATGGGAAAGGGAGGAAAGCCAATACAGGGCACATGTATGAGGGGGTTACTGCTTTGGACACTTGGACTCACTCCCCCCAGGAGCGACTGCAGAGAATATGCCTCTGAGTTGTCCCAGTGCTGGACAGGGAAGCAGAAATAGTTATTTACTGACCTCTGGGGCCTTTAATTTCCAACCTCTCTGGGTCACCCTGTACCTAAGCTGAGCAAACTCCCATAGTACCAGAAAAACCCAGAGATCCAAAACCCTGAGCAGGTGAGTGGGAAGCGCTAGTGGTGACAGTCACTGTCTCTGGCAGATGCAGGTGAAGCTGGAGATGGTACAGGTGGATGTGGGTGGGGCAGGCATGTCATCTACTACATCACCCTTATCTGAGTGCTCCCAGCCTTCCGAGAAATCCCCCCTCCAAGTAAACGTGATCATCTTGTCCTCTGATGGTCAGAAACCATTTATCTGGCCACCTTATTTTATTTATCTTCTTAAATATTATTTCTGTCTCCCTAAATATACCATAAAGTGTTCGAGGGCAAAATTAAGGCCATTATCATTCTGTCACTCAACAAATATTTATTGAGCACTTACTCTGTGCTGGACTATCTTTAAGGTGCTAGGAATATAGCACCAAAGATAAAATCTTTGTCTTCAAGGAACTTGCATTTTAAAAGTAGAGCTAGACAATAAACACATAAATAAATACTATAATTTCAAGTAGTGATAAGCGGCTCAAAGAAAAAAAAAGCAGTGTAAAGGCGATAGCATAATGGAAGTGCAGTACTCCTGGGGACATCTGAGCAAAAGCCTGAATGAAATACAGGAGTGAACCATGCAAGAATCTGGTGGAATGGCATTCAATCGAAGAGAACATCAATGCAAAGACCCTGGGGAATAACAGGAAGGCTGATGTGACACTCGGCGGAGTGAAAAAGAAGATGGTAGGAGCTGAAGAAGTGGACGACCACATCATCTAGGACCTTATCTTTAAACAGTGCCTGGCACAAAAGAAAGGTACTCCAAACTAACTGGATGCGTAGATGGGTGGATATCACAGATGGATGGATGGGAATAATGACAGACTAGCGGATGAAGAAAGAAGAAAATAAAGCAGGTTCTATAAGTAGAGTGTGGTGCCAATGGTGCATTCAAAGCCAGACTTTGCAGAAATAGCAAATATTGAACCCAAAGTACCCAATGAGTAGCTATTAGACCAAGGAAGCAGTTGAAGGAGAAATGTTCCTCTCCGGGCTTCAGCCAATGAGAATCCTAGAAAGCTGAGTGTCCTTATCTTTCTTTACGTTCCCTGCAGAGGCCCACCTTCTCCCCTATGGTGAATATCCAATAACATTAAATGGTATTACAGTGGATTAATTAAACTTTGGTGGCTGGAAGCTAGTGAATCATTCCCTCCATCACATATTACCATGTTTACTCATCAGGGCTCCATTTTTAATAGCGGTCTTTTAATTAAAGCATGTCACCACGGTCCGTTAGGGAAAAATTTGGAGGATGAGATGTGCATGTGGGTGCGAGCATCATTTAATTCAGCAGTTCTTTACTGAGTGCCTACTATGTGCCGGCAAGTCTTGAGGCACTATGAGAGAATAAGGTGCATGTGAAGGGCCTCAAGGAACTTATGTGATCAAACAAAGTGAATTCACACTCACGATCAACTGAGGAACATTGGCACATTAATAATTGCTTGCCAGCTAACCAGAATTCTTTATTAGTAACTTCTCCCACCTAGTTTACTTTGAAAGAACCAGGCCAATCATAAGAAAATTCTGGGGCTTTTCTTTTTCAGCAAAATATCCAGGGTATGCTGTGGCCTAGACCCTGATGCAGTCGTATATCTTTGGGAAAGCCTCCTAAAACTTCCGAGCCTCAATCAGTCTCTTCAAGAATAAAAGGAGAGGTTGCTCTTATCCAGAAATTCTCTAGATTCTAGCTGTAACATTTTCTCATCTGTGACCCTCCAAACCTCCAGGCCCAGACCATGAGGATGGGTTTTCCAGAATGGTGGAAATTTCATCTAATGTCACTCTAAGATTTTCACCCACCAGAGAAAGATCCTTTTCATTACATTCATGACATTTTGTCTTCTGAATTTTCAAAGAGGACCAAGAAGACCTGCTTGGAAGTAGGAGTAGTTACAACGCATGCACTATGTGTGCACTCAGATGAGGAGGAACAAACCACATATTACCAGAAAGGCAGGCTCTATTCATGGGGCGACTGGGTGAAAAGCATTAGAACTGGACCCTAAAGACTAGGTAATAGTTGACGAGTAGGAGAAATGCGGGGAAAGAGCCCATTTTCAGCCTGATTCTAGCCATGTTCCAAGTATGAGTCCTCACTTTGCAACCGCATGACAAGCTCCTCCAGGAGGAGGGACCAGGTCTCTTTTTCTCTTGTCTGAGCTTCTTCCTTCCAGCTCTTCACTCCTCTAGTCTCATAGGTTAGGGTCCACCTGTGTGATCATGGCTCCCACATTTCCATCTCCAGCTCAGCACCTCTCTGTGGAGCTCCCTATTCAGTCAGCTACCTGCTTGGCACAGCACTTAGAGACTTTAAGACATCTCAAACAACGTGGACAAAATGAGGCTCCTATTTCTGTGTCCAGCCTGTTGATCCTCATTCTTCAGGTCTCAATGTAGGAGTCACTTCCCCAGAATTTAATATATATCTTACCCCAGAATGTGTGTGTGTGTGTGTATGTATATACACACATACATGAATATATATTTATATATATTTATTTATATATACACATATATGAATATCTATTTATTTACATATACAAGAAAGAGGGATCAGGACCTCTCCGATCCCTCTTCTATAAACACCCTAGGTTTTCCTTCACAAATGTTGTCACACATCATCAGGAAATCTTTTCTGTGTTGTGGTATCTTTTCTGTGAGGTATTTGATGAATGGTTGCCTGTCTTACTGGATTTTAAGTCTCACCGGGCATAGATCAGCCCCATTTGCTCACCACTGTCTCCTGAGTATCTGGGACTGTGCCTAGCACATAATAGGCCCCCAGTAAATATTTGTTAAGGGAAGGCATGGATGGGTTCCCCCAACCCCACCCAGTGTGCAAGATCCACCTCCACATACCACTGGCACACAACATTCAGGCACTGGGAGCTGCACGGTGATGGAAGCTTGAACATTTTCTTTGAGTCAGGATCTCAGCTAAGCTTTTTTCTCACATTGTCTCATATAATTCTTAAACCACCCTGGAAGGAATAGATTTTATTGCTGTTCCCATTATATAGGTGGGGAAACGTGGCTCAGAGGAAAGTGGCATGTCCAAGATCACACGTCCTGCAGGGGACAGACAGACCAAACCCATGCTTTCACCAGTCTCTCATCTCACAAACAACACTAGGTTTGTTAATACCTAGGAACTCTGTGTAAGCAAGAGGTCCCTGGCTTGGTGTCAGAAGACCTGGGTTTGAGTCTTGGCAATGTCCTTTGTAAGTAGCTTAAGGTAGCCCCTCAGTTTCTCTAAGCCTCAGTTCCCTGTGAGACACTGCACACAACATCCTTTAAACTGCCTTAAGGAAAACAGCCCTGGCAAGGCGCGGTGGCTCAAGCCTGTAATCCCAGCACTTTGGGAGGCCGAGATGGGCGGATCACGAGGTCAGAAGATCGGGACCATCCTGGCGAACACGGTGAAACCCCTTCTCTACTAAAAAAAAATACAAAAAACTAGCCAGGCGAGGTGGCGGGTCCCTGTAGTCCCAGCTACTCGGGAGGCTGAAGCAGGAGAATGGCGTAAACCCGGGAGGCGGAGCTTGCAGTGAGCTGAGATCTGGCCACAGCACTCCAGCCTGGGCGACAGAGCGAGACTCCACCTCAAAAAAAAGAAAAGAAAAGAAAAGAAAAACAGCCCTACAAATGAAGACTCCATTGGCACTCCCCTTTGAAGCAGCTGCTCTCAGAGTCCTCTGCACTACCTCATCTGAACTGAACTATCTCCCCACCTTCAGGCAGAATCAAAAACTAGAGGCTGCAGGCTGAAGAGGGCACTGTTATTTTGTTTAACTCACAGAGTATTTAAAACTGTTTTTTTAAGTTGTTGGGTAAATACTAACAGGTTTTCTTAAGGGTCCAGATTTTTACTTTCTCTTGAAAAATTGGAAGCACCTGCAACATCAATCCCACAGCTCTGCACGCCATTGACTGGCATCAATTGGTTGAGCTGAGAGGTAGCCATGTCTCTCCCCAATGTGCCAGTGTCCCTACCTGAGGCTGGGAATCAGGTGTCACTTACCCTGACATCTGTTCCCTTATTTTTCCAACAGTGGGAATACATTTTTCTCCATTCACGTCTGTAACAGAACTAGGAAAAGCGAGCCTGGACCACAAGGATAGTGCAGTGAGAGAGAATGTGAGTAGAATTCTTGATGCAAGTGAAGGATAATCTTGAGTTCAATATGGTTAAGTGCATGAGTGTCAAAGCAACCCAGTCCAAACAAGGTTCAGCAAAAATACTATCCCCAGCTCTATTTTGTTATGTTGCCTCTATGACCCCTGTAAGATTCTGAATTTCAGATGCTTGCTTCAGTTTAAATAAAGAGTTTTCTAGCTGAAGGCATGCAGTAGGTCTCTAATACTGAGCCACTGCCTCCTCCCTCTCAATTAACCTGTGTCTTTAAGTCCCTGACTAGTGCCTATTAGTAGCTAGGTCCCTGAGATCGTAAAGACCCCAAGGCCCCAGGACCCTGAAGAGCCCAGGAAGCATCAGACCAATGAACCAGACCTGAAGTCTCCTGTACCCTTCAGCTTCTGAACTACAGGAGAAGCCCAAGGAAAACAGGTCAACAACAACTTATGATCAATAATAATACTGCCAGACTCCTATTTGTATTTATCAGTTTGCAAACACGCTCATTCATTCAACAGTCATATGGCAAATATATGTTGAGGCTCTATTATAGATCTAGGCCCTGTGGGCGTGATGTTATACTTGGTAGTCAAGATCCCTGACCTTAGGAAGCTTCCAGTCTGGCCAGAAAACATCAGAGAACTAACATTTCTATAGCACTTTACCATGAACCAGTCACTGTTTTAGGTGCGTCACACAGAGTCTCATTTACCCTTCATAGTAATTCCAGGAGATAAGTACTGCTATTTTTCCCATTTCACAGATGAAGAAACTGAGGCTACAGAAGTTAAGTAACTTCCTCAAGCTCAGTGGTGGAGCCAGCTGTCTGACCCACAGAAGCATGTTGCTGGAGGCAGGCTTTTGGGACCACAGACTGGGAAGCTGATATCTTCCCCAGTGAAGATTTCCAAGGTCAACATCACATGGCCCAATTGCATCACCCCACGGCCCTGGGCTCTTCTCCCTGTTCACACTAAAACTCAGAAACATTTATTCATCGGGGGAGTAGTCAGCACACTGGTTGCTCAGGTCTGAGAATGCGAGGGCTGAGCTAGCAGGATTTGCAGGTCCCAAGGCAATTTGCATCTCCTGTTGGAAGTCTTCCTCATCAAAGCAACGGAAATCAATGCAGTAAATAGTTTTAATGAACTGACCTGTTCACACTCCCTGCCTCTTCCTGAGGAAGAGGAATCATGAGAGACACATTGTTTCCAAATCCTTCACCTCCTTCCCCCTCACCTGATCCTCCCACAGGGAATCCTCTTTGCTTTGCTCCTGTCAACAGCATTTGAGATGTTTCAGAGTTTTACTGGATCTTCATTGTCACTGTGTCTGTGAGGATTCCGTGAAGCTACAATTTAAGGGCCAGAGGGAGTTGAAACTTCCACCAAGCACCAGCCACGACTGCCCTGCTTTCCAGAGGACTGTCCACAAACCTCTGTGCCACAGGGTCTAGAGAATGTCAGGGGACCATCTCATTTCATACATGTGAAAACTGAGGCACGGAGAGGGCAGGACCACCCAGCACAGGATCAGCACACCCCTCTAGCATCAGTGCACCCCACCTTTTCAGGCAGATACAGGAATCTCCTCCGCAGCAAAGTGTTGATGGGTGGGAAGCAGTGCTGCACTGCCCTTAGCTAAAGCATCCAAATGCTTGAGTTTTAATGCCTGACCCACCATTTCCTTGCTGTACAAGACCTTGAGAAAGCTAATTAACCTCTCAGTAACTTTTTTCTCACATATAAAACAGGGATGAAAATAAAAGTATGTGCTCCATTGAGTTGTTGGAAGCTTTAATAAGCACAGGAAAAAAAAAAAAAACTAGAATTGTGTCTACCACATATAAGTACTCAATAGATGTCAGTGACTATGCCCATGATGAATATGGTGAATATGATTATGATAATCATGGGCATTACCCCTGGTGCTAAGAGTCACTCCTGCAGGAGTTTAGCTTCCCCTGACCTAGAACATTGAGGCGGGGCATGAACTCATGTTGCACTGCGAACCAGTCTGACACAGGAATGTTTGCTCTGTTTCACAGGTGTGAGCCATGTTCTCTGGATAAATGATAAGATCGAAAGTCCTTGAAGGCAGGAGACAGCCCTAGATATCGTTTTGTTTTCTGACATAACACCAAGCACAAACGATATGCCTAAATCCTGGGTCTCTAGCCCAGGGCCATCTACATATGCCCTGTGCCTGTCAGCTCATGAAAACCAGCCTCTGTGGCAGTTGAGGTGCTAAGGAATTGCTCTAGTTGAGCTTTACTGGTTTTTACTCTTGGCTGTCAGGCTTGGATCTCTTGATTATGTTCCACCAGTTCACCCCCTGCCTCCGGGCTGAAAGATTTGGTGTTCTTTCTAAGTTCTCTTGCATGGTTTGTGGCTTAGAACAACGTCTTTCCCATACATCTCCAGCCCTTTTCATCTCAAATGTTGACTCAGATTATTGGCTCAGGGCAGAGCCACTGGCTCCAGCTCTCAACCCTGTAGAATCTCACCTATCCCTGGCACCCGACATAGACACCCACCCCTTCAACTCTACCAAGCCAGGGAGTAGACAGTAGTTGTCTTCTCCATCCATTCTCTCCCTTCCCGTCCTTGTCTAATTTCTAAGAGTTAAGAGTGGGCACTTTTCCAACATTTCTGTGGTTACGGGTAACTATGTCACTCAATCCTGGCCACAGGAGGTGGGACACTAGCCCATTAGAAGAGTTTTCTTCTTGGATGTGGAGAAATAGGAACACTTTTACACTGTTGGTGGGATTGTAAACTAGTTCAACCATTATGGAAAACAGTATGGCAATTCCTCAAGGATCTAGAACTAGATGTACCATATGACCCAGCCATCCCACTACTGGGTATATACCCAAAGGATTATAAATCATGCTGCTATAAAGACACATGCACACGTATGTTTATTGCGCCACTATTCACAATAGCAAAGACTTGGAATCAACCCAAATGTCCATC
>NW_016804694.1:5862925-6009625 GCF_001698545.2 Rhinopithecus bieti
AAAAAAAAAAAAAAAAAAAAGAAGAGTTTTCTTCTTAATAGAAGAGAGAAATCTGTGAGACTATCCCCCTTTGTTCCTTCCTTGGGTGCTATTATGTGAGGCCTTGATGTTTGAACCTGTGGCAATGATCTTGCAACATGAGGAAAGGGTCACAAGAATTGCAGAGATACTGACTGGAGCCCTGAGCTGTTAAATAAACCAACTCCAAACCAGTGGGAATGGGGTATGTCTCTAGATTTTCTGTGACAAGGAACAATTAAGCTTCCATATTTCTTAAGCCAATTTTAGTCAAGAGCTCAGTTAGTTGCAGGCAGAAGCATTCCAAAGTTTTATCAAGTAAGCATCAATTTGCCTATCACAAATTTTATCAAGGTGTTGGTAGATTCTACCTTGTAGACATATTAAAGAAAAAAATATCTAACATGACCTACTAGGAATCTATGTAGAAAATTCAAGAATCCAAGAATTTGGGAGAAAACTTAAAAGTCATCCATATCTGACATATAGATCAATGGAATAGAATTGAGGGTCCAGAAACAAACTCTTATATTTATGGTCAACTGATTCTCAACAAGGGTGCTAAGACAATTCAATGGGGGAAATAATAGCCTTTTTGCCAAATAGTGTTAGATAATGGAATATATCCACATGCAAAATATGAATTCAGAGCCCTATCACATACCATATAAAAAAATAGCTCAAATGGCCGGGCGCAGTGACTCACACCTGTAAACCCAGCAGTTTGGGAGGCCGAGGCGGGTGGATCACGAGGTCAGGGGTTTGAGACCACCCTGTCCAACATGGTGAAACCCCGTCTCTGCTAAAAATACAAAAATTAGCTGGACATGGTGGTGGGTGCCTGTAATCCCCGCTACTCAGGAGGCTGAGGCAGGAGAATTGCTTGAACCCGGGAGGGGGAGGTTCAGCGAGCCGAGATCACGCCACTGCACTCTAGCCTGGGCAACAGAGTGAGACTCCATCTCAAATAATAATAATAATAATAAATAAAAATCCACCCTGTTTTCAGGGTCCAGCTCTAGCCCCGTCACCTGGATAAAGTCTTCCCTGACCGCTGCACTCATAGTATAAAAAAAAAAAAAAAAAATAGCTCAAATGGATGAAATACCTAAATGTAAGCACTAAAACTTCTAAACTTTAAAAGATAACGCATGTATAAATCCATGACCTTGGATTAGGCAATGGTTTCTTAGATATGACACCAAAAGCGATCAAAGAAAAAGACATATAAATCGGACATTAACAAAACTAAAAACTTTTGTGTTTCAAAGAACATCATTAAGAAAATTAAACAAACCTTGAATACTATATACATTTTCTCCAAAAAAGATACACAAATAGCCAATAAGCTCACAATGTGCTTCTCTGCTGAGCCCAGAGAGAGCAAGATACTACTACTCAACTAGCCCTTTAGACAGCCACCACCAACACATAGGAACGGGCACATGGGATGAAATTTGTTTACCATCCCCAATCTAGGACAATGGTACCCAAAGGAAATGTTGATGACTATGCCCATGATGAATGTTTATAAACCAACATTTCCTTTGTTTTGTAAAACATTTGAAGCCTTGTCCATGGACACAGAAGAAACCATGATGGCACTGGAATAATCTATTTCTGTCCTTGAGAAGATGCTAAGACCAGGATATCCCTGTGTCTAGGAACTCACTACTATTATACTGGTGTAGCTCAGTCCATCTTCGAGGAACAAAAAGAAGAAGTTCTATTTTTTTATTTCTACTTTTATTTCAGATTCAGAGGGTACAAGTGCAGGTTTGTTGCAAGGGTATATTGCATAATGCTGAGGTTTGGGGTACCATTGAACTCATCATCCAGGTAGTGAGCATAGTACCCAATAGGTAGTTTTTCAACCCTTGCCCCTCTCCTTCCATCCCTCTCTTGTAGTCTCCAGCATCTATTGTTCCCATCTTTATGCCATGTATACCCAGTGTTTATCTCCCACTTGTAAGTGAGAACACACAGCATTTGATTTTCTGATTCTGTATTAATTCTCTTAGGATTATGGCATCCAGCTGCATCCACGTTGCTGCAAAGGACATAATCTCTTTATTTTTTATGGCTGTATAGTATTCCATGGTACATATGTACCACACATTATTTATCCAATCCACTGCTGATGAGCACCTGAGTTGATTCCATGCCTTTCCTATTGTGAATAGTGCTGTGATGAACATACGAGTGCAGGTGTCCTTTTGGTAGAATATTTATTTTCCTTTGGGTATATTCCCAGTAATTATATTGCTGAGTCAAATGATAGTCTTATTTTTAGTTCTTTGAGAAATCTCCTAACAGCTTTCCACAGTGCCTGAACAAATTTACACTCCCACCAACAGTGTAAAAGCATTGCCTGTTCTCTGCCACCTTGCCAACATCTGTTGTTTCTTTACTTCTTAGTAGTAGCCATTCTGACTGATGTGAGATGGTGTCTCATAGTGGTTCTTATTTGTATTTCTCTGATGATTAGTGATGTGGACCATTTTTTACATGTTTCTTGGCCACTTGTATGTCTTCTTTTGAAAAGTGTCTGTTCATGTCCTTTACCCACTTTATAATGAAGTTGTTTTTCACTAGTTGATTTGTTTAAGTTTCTTATAGGCCTTTGTCAGGTGCATACTTTGCAAATATTTTTTCCCTTTCTGCAGGTTGTCTGTTTACTCTGTTGATAGTTTCTTTTGTTGTGCAGAAGCTCTTTAGTTTAATTAAGTCCTACTTGTCAATATTTGTTTTCGTTGCAATTGCTTTGAGGACTTAGTCATAAATTCTTTGCCAAGGCCAATGCCCAAAAGGGTATTTCCTAGATTTTTTTCTAGGGTTTTTATAGGGTGAGGTCTCAGATTTAAGTCTTTCATCCATCTTGAGTTAATTTGTATACACAGTGATAAGTAGGGTCCCAGTTTTTTTTAAGTATTTTTAACTTTTATTTTACATTCAAGGGTACATGTGCAGGTTTGTTATATAGGTAAATTCGTATCACGGGGGTTTGTTGTATGGATTATTTTGTCATGCAGGTATTATGCCTCATATAAAACAGTTATTTTTTCTGCTCCTCTCCTTCTTCTCATCCTCCACTCTCAGGTATGCCCTGGTGTCTGTTGTTGCCTTCTTTGTGTCCATGTGCTCTCCTCATTTAGCTCCCACTTACACGTGAGAACATGTGGTATTTGGTTTTCTGTTCCTGAGTTAGTTTGCTAAGGATACTGGCCTCCAGTTCTATCCATGTTCCTGCAAAGGGCATAGTCTCATTATTTTTTATGGCTTTGTAGTATTCCATGGAGTATATGTACCACATTTTCTTTATCCAATCTACCGTTTAGGTTGATTCCATGTCCTTGCTATTATGAATAATGCTATGACAAACATATGCATGCAGGTGTCTTTATGGTAGAATAATTTACATTCTTTTGGGTATATACCCAGTAATGAGATTGCTGGGTTGAATGGCAGTTCTGTTTTTAGCTCTTTGAGGAATTGCCACACTGCTTTCCACAATGGTTGAACTAATTTACACTCCAACCAACAGTGTGTAAGCATCCCCTTTTCTCTGCAACCTTGCCAGCATCAGTTATTTTTTGACGTTTTAGTAATAGACAGTGTGACTGGTGTGAAATGGTATCTCATGGTGGTTTTGATTTGCAATCCTTTAATGATCAGTTATGTTGAGCTTTTTTATATATGCTTGTTGGGCACACGTATGTCTTCTTTTGGAAAGTATCTGTTCACGTCCTTTGCCCACTTTTTAATGGGGTTGTTTGTTTTTTTCTTGTAAATTTGTTTAAGTTCCTATAAATGCTGGATATTATTAGGCCTTTGTCAGATGCATAGTTTGCAAATATTTTCTCCTATTCAGTAGGTTTTCTGTTTACTCTGTTAGTTTATTTTGCTGTGCAGAAGCTGTTTAGTTTAATTAGATCCCATTTGTCAATTTTTGCTTTTGTTGCAATTGCTTTTGGTGTCTTCATCATGAAATCATGGCCCATGCCTATGTCCAGTAGGACATGCCTATGTCCAATAGGCCCGTGTCCTATTGCCTAGGTTGTCTTCTAGGGGTTTTCTAGTTTGGGATTTTACATTTAAGTATTTGATCCATCTTGAGTTGATTTTTGTTTATGATGTAAGGAAGGGGTCTAGTCTCAATCTTCTACATATGGCTAGTCAGTTATCCCAGCACCATTTATTGAATAGGTTTTTCCCCCTTGCTTGTTTTTGTCAGCTTTGTCAAAGATCAGATGGTTGTAGGTGCGCAGCCTTATTTCTAGGCTGTCTACTCCGGTCTATTGGTCTATGTGTCTGTTTTTTACCAGTACCATGCTGTTCTGGTTACTGTAACCCAGTAGTATAGTTTGAATCAGGTAATGTGATGCCTCCAGTTTTATCCTTTTTGCTCAGGATTGCTTTGGCTATTCAGGCTCATTTTGGTTCCATATGAATTTTCAAACAGTTTTTTCTAGTTCTGTGAAGAGTGTCATTGGTAGTTTGATAGAAATAGCATTGAATCTATAAAAATTTCTTTGGGCAGTATGGCCATTTTTACAACATTGATTCTTTCCATCCATAAGCACGGAATGTTTTTCTGCTTGTTTATCTCTGATTTCTTTGAGCAGTGTTTTGTAATTCTCATTGTAAAGATCTTTTACTTTCCTGGTTAGCTGCATTTATTCTTTAGGTCTTTTCTTCTTTTTGTGGAAATTGTTAATGGGATAGCATTCTTGATTTGGCTCAGGGCCTGGTTTTTGTTGGTGTAAAGGAATGCTAATTATTTTTATATTAATACATTGATTTTGCATCCTAAAACTATGCTGGAGTTGTTTATCAGCTTAAGGAGCTTTGGGCTGAGACTATGGGGTTTTGTAGATATAGCATCATGTCATCTGCAAACAGAGATAGTTTTACTCCCTCTCTTCCTATTTGGATGCTTTTTATTTCTTTCTCTTTCCTGATTGCTCTGGCCAGGACTTCCAATAGTACGTTGAATAGGAGTAGTGAGAGAGAGCAGTATACTTTTCTTTTTCTGCTTCTCAAGGGAAATGCTTCCAGCTTTTGCCCATTCAGTAAATGTTGGCCGTGGGTTTGTCACAGATGGTTCTTATTATTTTGAGGTACATTCCTTCAATACCTAGTTTGTTGAGAGTTTTTAACATGAAGGGATATTGAGTTTTATTGAAAGCCTTTTCTGCGTCTATTGAGGTGATCATGTGGTTTTTGTCTTTAGTTCTATTTGATGAATCATGTTTATTGATTTGTGTATGTTGAACCAACCTTGCATCCCAGGGATAAAACCTGCTTGATCATGGTGGATTAGCTTTTTGATGTGCTGCTGGATTTGGTTTGTTAGTATTTTGTTAAGGATTTTTGCATCAATGTTCATCAGGGATATTAGCCTGAACTTTTCCTTTTTGTTATTGTTGTGTCTCTGCCAGGTTTTGGTATCAGGATGATGCTGGCCTCATAGAATGAGTTGGGGAGGAGTCCCTCATCCTCAATTGTTTTGGAATAGTCTCAGTAAGAATGGTACCAACTCTTCTTTGCATATCTGGTAGAATTTGACTGTGAATCCCTCTGGTCCTGTGCTTTGTTTTATTGGTAGACTATTTATAACTGATTCCATTTGAGAACTTGTTATTGGTCTGTTCAGGGATTCAGTTTCTTCCTGGTTAAGTCTTGGGAGGGTGTATGTGTCCAGGAATGTATCCATCTCTTCTAGATTTTCCAGTTTGTTTGTTCAGAGGTGTTCATAGTAGTCTCTGACAGTTCTTTGTATTTCTGTGGTGTCAGTGATAATATCCCCTTTGTCATTTCTAATTGTGTTTATTTGGATCTTCTCTCTTTTCTTTATCAGTCTAGCTAGGAGTCTATTTATTTTATTAATTTTTTCAAAAAAAACTAACTCCTGGATTAATTGATCTTTTGGATGGATTTTTGTGTCACAATCTCTTTCAGTTCATCTATGATTTTGGTTATTTCTTGTCTTCTGCTAATTTTGGGGTTGCTTTGCTCTTGCTTCTCTAGTTCTTTTAGTTGTGATGTTAGGTTGTTAATTTGAGATCTTTCTAACTTTTTGATGTGGGCATTTAGCGCTATAAATTTCTCTCTTAACACTACCTTAGTTGTGTCAAAGAGATTCTGGTATGTTGTATCTTTGTTCTTGTTAGCTTCAAAGAACTTTTTATTTCTGCCTTAATTTCATTATTTAACCAAAAGTCACTCAGGATCAGGTTGCTTAATTTCCATGTAATTGTATGGTTTTGAGTGATTTTCTTAGTCAAATTATATTTTTATTGCTCTGTGATCTGAGAGAGTGGTTGGTATGATTTTGGTTCTTTTGCATTTGCTGAGGATTGTTCTATATCCAACTGTGTGGTCAATTTTACAGTACCCGATATGTGGTTATGAGAAGAATATATATTCTGTTATTTGGAGGTAGAGAGTTCTGTAAATGTCTGTCAGGTCCATTTGGTCCACTGTTGAATTCAGGTCCTGAATATCTGTGTTAATTTTCTGCCTCAATGATCTGTCTCATACTGTCAGTAGCATATTGAAATTTCCCACTATTATTGTATGCGAATCTAAGTTTCTTCGTACTTGCTTTATGAATCTGTGTGCTCTTGTGTTAGGTGCAGCATATATATTTAGAATAGTTAGGTCTTCTTGTTGAATTGACCCCTTTACCATTATGTAATGCCCTTGTCTTTTTAAAAAAATTTTGTTGTTTTAATGTCTGTTTTGTCTGAAATTAGGATCACAACTCCTGCTTGTTTCAGTCTTACATTTTCTTGGTAGATTTTTCTCTATCCCTTTATTTTGAGCCTATGGGTGTCATTGCATATGAGATGGGTCTCTTGAAGACAACACATTATTAGGTCTTGCTTCTTTATCCAGCTTGCCACTCTGTGTCTTTTAACCCATTTGCATTCAAGGTTAGTTTTGATATGTGTGGATTTGGTCCTGTCATCATGTTGTTAGGTGGTAATTATGTCAACTTGTTTGTGTGGTAGCTTTATGGTGTCACTGGTCTGTGTACTTGTGTTTTTGTTGTGGTTGGTAATAGTCTTTCTTTTCCATATTTAATGCTTCTTTCAGGACCCCTTGTAAGGCAGGTCTGGTGGTAATGAATTGCCTCAACATTTGCTTGTCTAAAAAGGGTTTTACTTCTCTTTTGCTTGTGAAGCTTAGTTTGGCCAGATACAAAATCCTTGTTTGGAATTTCTTTTATTTAAGAATGTTGAATATAGGCCCCCAATCTCTTCTGGCTTGTAGGGTTTCTGCTTAGAGGTCCACTGTTAGTCTGATGGGCTTCCCTCTGTAGGTGACCTGTCCTTTCTCTATAGTTGCCTTTAACATTTTTTTCTTTAATTTCAACCCTGGAGAATCTGATGGTTGTATCTTGGGGAATTATCTTTTTGTGAAGTTTTTGCAGGGGTTCTCTGCATTTCCTAAAGTTTAATGTTGGCTTCTCTAGCTAGGTTGGGGACATTCTCATGGATGACATCCTGAAATATGTTTTCCAAGTTGCTTCCATTCTCCCCATCCCCTTCAGGGATGCCAATGAGTTGCAGATTCAGTCTCTCTACATAATATCGTATTTCTCAGAGGTTTTATTCATTCCTTTTCATTCTCTTTTCTTTATTCTTATCTGACTGTCTCATTTCAGAAAGCCAGTCTTCAAGCTCTGAGATTTTTTTCTTAGCCTGGTCTATTCTACTGTTAATACTTGCAATAGCATTATAAAATTCTTATAATATGTTCATAATTAACAGCCCTGTCAGGTCAGCTATGTTATTTTATTTTCTTTTCCTTTCTTTCTTTTTTCTTTTTTTCCTTTCTTTCTTTTTTTTTTTTTTTTTTTTTTTTTTTTTTTTGAGACGGAGTCTTGCACTGTCAGCCAGGCTGGAGCACAGTGGTGTGATCTTTGCTAGCTACAAGCTCCACCTGCTGGGTTCACACCATTCTCCTGCCTCAGCCTCCTGAGTAGCTGGGACTACAGGTGCCTGCCACTGTGCCTGGCTAATTTTTTTGTATTTTTAGTAGAGATGGGGTTTCACCATGTTAGCCAGGAAAGTCTTGATCTCCTGACCTTGTGATCTGCCTGCCTCAGCCTCCCAAAGTGCTGGGATTACAGGCGTGAAGTTATGTTATTTTCTACACTGGCTATTTTGTCTGTCAGTTCCTATATCATTTTATTGTGATTCTTAGCTTCCTTAGGTTGGGTTTCAACATTCTCCTGAGTCTTGATGATCTTCATTTCTACCCATATTCTGAATTCTAGTTCTGTCATTTCAGCCATCTCAGCCCAGTTAAGAACACTTGCTGGAGAACTAGTGTGGTTGTTTGGAGGAAAGAAGACACTCTGAGTTTTTGAGTTGTCAAAGTTCTTGTGCTAGTTCTTTCTCATCTGTGTGGGCTGATGTTCCTTCAGTCTTTGAAGCTGCTGACCTTTGGATGTTTTTTTTCTTTTATCCTATTTGATGACCTTAGGGGTTTGATTGTGGCATAAGGTGGATTCAGTCAACTGGCTTCATTTCTAAAACATTTTAGGGAGCCAAGGCTCAGCTCAGGACTCCTGGACCACGTTCTCTAACTCTGAGAGACTGGTATTGGGCCCCAGCTTTGTTCCCTGACTACTCGAGGTTAGGAAACTGATGCACTGGAGGCGGTCCAAGGTGCTGCAGGACCACTGGTCACAACACTCTGGGGGATGGTGCCAACCAAAGCACTTCGTAGGGCAGTGGCAATGAGCTCTGTCCTCATTTGCACATGTCAGTAGCAGTGCAGTGGCAGCGCAGCAGGGTGCACACTCAGCTGCAGCAGGGTGTTAGTGGGTGCTGGAGTGCTGCTCTCTGTGCAAGTGTTCACAGCAGTGGCAGTGGCAGCACAGCTTGGGGTGGGCCCCACTGGACACTGGGCAACTGTGCATGCATTAGCACCAGTGGTGGTGTTAGCATGGAGGCAGGGTGCTAATAGCTGCAGTACTGTGTGTACCCTCTGCGCATGTACATGAAGGCAGCAGTGGCTACTCAGGGTGGGGATGGGTCCACTGTTTCAGCTGGGGTGGGACACTGGCAGGCAAGGCAGGCAGGCTTCATGCCTACTAATACTCTGACAACAATGGCAGTGTGGTGGGAGGGCAGTGCACTCATGTCAGCAGCAGTAGCATGCCAGGGTGCCTGCACCCACATATTCTGGTGGAGAAGGAAAGGCAAAGTCCACCTGCACAATGTCTACAGTGGGGGAAGGGCAGGGGTGGAGTTAGTGTGTGTCCACAGGTGGCTCTGCTGGAGCACTCTGCCGATCAGGTACAGTCTGCCAGCCCAGGAGCTATGATTCAGGCCAAGGCAGTACCTGAGGGCTGCACTGCAAGCAGTTGTGGCCAGGCTGGGGCCCCAGGAGAGGCCATAAGACTAAGGGGCGCTCAGATCAGACTAGTCCTGTCTCATAGGCAAGACCACCCTGCAGTTCCAGTCTAACAGTTCCCCTAGGGCTACAGTCTCTTATGGCAGCAAGTTGAGCCTAGGAGGATGGGCATCCCTGGCCATGCTTCACTACAGCTGCTCCTACACCAAACCCTCTGGGCTCCACACTGCCTGGAGTTCTTCCCCATCTCTTCTCTAAGCAGCAATTCCTGCCAATTCAAGTGTCCATGGTAGTTGAGTGGTCACCTCCTGGTGGAATTCCAGAGGCCCAAGGTTAGAGCAGGTTGCTCCTTGCCTGTTGAACTCACCCCTTCATGGAGGAGTCATTGAGGGGCAGAAATGAGTCCGGTGTGCAGAAGCCCCTTGCAGGGTTCCCAGCTTCCTCCTCCTTCAGCCCAGCCTCTGTGTCTTCCTTCTGTTCACCCTGAATGCCTTCCCTCTGAACACATGCTAGGAGTGCGCCAGTCTTCCTGATATTTTTGTCAACTTTGTCAAAGATCAGTTGGTTATAGGTGTGCAGCTTTATTTCTGGGTTTTCTATTCTGTTCCATTGGTCTATGTGTCTGTTTTTATACCAGTACCATGCTGTTTTGGTCATTGTAGCCTTGTAGTATAGTTTGAGGTCAGGTAATGTGATGCCTCTGGCTCTGTTCTTTTTGCTTAGAATTGCTTTGGATATTTGGGCTGCTTTTTTTGGTTCCATATGGATTTTAGAAGTTTTTTCTAATTCTGTGAAAAATGACATTGGTAGTTTGATCAGAATAGCATTGAATCTGAAGGTTGTTTTGGCAGTATGGACTTCTTAAAGATATTGATTCTTCTAATTCATGAGTACGGAATGTTTTTCCATTTGTTTGTGTCATCTATGATTTCTTTCAGAAGTATTTTGTAGTTTTTATTGTAGAGATGTTTCATTTCCTTAGTTAGATGTATTCCTAGGTATTTTGTGTGTGTGTGGTGATTGTAAATGAGATTAGGTTCTTGATTTGGCTCTCAGCTTTAACATTATTGGTGTATAGAAATGCTGGTGATTTTCGTACATTGATTTTGTATCCTGAAACTTTGCTGAAGTTGTTTTATCAGTTCCAGGAGCCTTTTGGCAGGATCTTTAGGGTTTTCTAGGTATAGAAACATATCATCAGTGAAGAGAAATAATTCAACTTCCTCTTTTCCTATTTGGATGCCTTTTATGTTTTCTATTGCTCTGGCTAGGACTTCCAATACTATGTTGAATAGGAGTGGTGAGAGTAGGCATCCTTGTCTTATTCTACTTCTTGAGGGTAATGCTTCCAGGAAAAAGTTCTATTTCACAAGCAATCAAAGAAATGTAAAACAAAGCAATGAACATTTGCTTTTCATCCATAATATTAACAATTAGTTAAAATATAATATTCAGTGGTGGCAAGGGTATGGTAAGATAGACTCAAGTTCTCACTGGAATAAAATGTAATTCATCTGTGGAATAAAGTTGAACAATGTGCTCTTAAACCCAGTCATTCCATCCTTATTCTTATCGTAAAACATAGAGATTCAGATGAGTGTTAATTGTATAAAGTCATTAATCAAAATTCTTATTGTACAAGCCAGTAATTGAAACAACTTATATGTGCAGCAAGAAGGGACTTGTTGACCTTATAGAAGCAAAGAGTAGAATGATAGATACCAGCAGCTGGAAATGGATGGGGGGAATGAAAAGAAGTTGGTTAATGGGTATAAATCTACATTTAGATAGAAGGAATAAGACCTACATTTAGATAGGAATAAACTTACATTTAGATAGAAGGAATAAGTCCTAGTGGACACAGTAAGGTGACTATAGTAAACAATTTATTGTATATTTCAAAATAGCTGGAAGGGAAGATTTGAAATGTTTTGAACACAAGGAAGTAATAAGTGTTTGAGGTGATAGATATCCTAAATACCTTTATTTGATCAGTACACATTTATTTGATGCATGTATCAAAACATCACATGTACCCCATAAATATGTATAATTATGTATGAATAAAAAAGAAAAGAAAGAGAGGAATGGTTATCTAAGTTATAATATATCTATATGCTAGAATGGATTTTGAAATAGTTGTATGGCATCACCATATAATGCTACATTTAAAAATCAGGGTCCCGGCCAGGCATGGTGGCTCACACCTGTAATCCTAACACTTTGGGAGGCCAAGGCAGGCAGATCACCTGAGGTCAGAAGTTCAAGACCAGCCTGGCCAACATGGCAAAACCCCGTCTCTACTAAAAATATAAAAATTAGCAAGGTGTGGTGGCAGGCACCTGTAATCCCAGCTACTCAGGAGGCTGAGGCAAAAGAATCACTTGAAACCAGGAGGCAGAGGTTGCAGTGAGCTGAGATTGCACCACTGCACTTTAGCCTGGGCGACAGAGCAAGACCCTGTCTCAAAAAGAAAAAAACTAGGGTCCAACATCAAGATGTACTTGATTTCTAATTCCATAAAAATCTTTACTAATTCATAGAAATGTGACTGGAAAGAAATACAACGAAGCACTGATAATCACAGTTACTGGACAGTGGGATGAACAGTAATGCATATTTCTGTCTGTATTATTTCCTATACTTTCCAAATTTTCTCAAATAATTATGTGTTTTCTTTTTTAGAGGAAAAACAGCATTATTACAAAAAAGAAAGGAGTCAAAGATCTTTAGTCACCATGGCTCCTTCTATTGCCAGCTGAGCTGTGTCTCCCAAGCTCACTGACCTTCAGAGGCCTTGTTCATAAAATAATGACAGTGGAACCTAAGAGTCTTCACAGAATTGCTGTGAAGATAAAATAAGAAAACGACATGCTTTGTGAATTGTAAAGCATTGTACAAATGTTAGCTGTTACTAACATTATAACACAAAATTAATTCCAATAATCTGAGAGAAGAGAAAAGAAATTCATAATAAAATACCTCAAGCTTTGACATAGGAACTAGGAAAATACAAGAATGAGCTAAGAATAAAAAGAAGCAAAACATCCACAGGAATCCTGGAGAATGTTCACTAGCATATCTCAGGAAGCTCAGAGAAAACATTTAACAAGAAACCAAAAAAAAAAAAAAATTCACAAGGCAACCAAATATTAACAGCACGGCTTGGCTAACAAGCCACATAAGATATTCTGTCTTCAGGTTTTTTAGTTTTCTGTTTTGTTTCGTTTTTTCAAGTCTTCTGAAAATTGAGAAATGGTCAAGTTGGGAGAATGGAGGAGTTCACTCATTGTGACAGTCAGATAAAAATCAGACATAACTTAGGTCAAAATCTATTGAAGAAGCATCTTGCTCCAAAAGTCAAACTCAGCACCCCCAGGGAGAAAACTGGATAATAGAGAGGGCGCTTAATGATCACAGAACCAGGGCTGGACTCAGAAATGACAAGGACCCAGCAAAACGATTCAAATTCTTTACCTTGCAAAGGAAAATGCCTGTGGCCAGTCGTTGCTGCCCACTCCTTCCTATGTGAGACTCTCCTGTTCTTGTGTCCCCTGCAGCTCCCTCTCTGACTTCTCTTTCCTCCCTACTCCACACTGTGCCTGCTCCAAGGGTCCTTTTGCAGTCCCTGCTCTTGCCTGTCCTCTCTGTTATTTCTCCCTGTTCCAGCTAACACCTTCAAATCTCCATCTCCATGCAGGATCATCTCTCAACTCCCTTACCATCTCTCTAACTGCCTCTCAGATACACAGCTCCAGAAGCCCTGCTGCCCCGGAAGCTAAGCCTGCAGCCAAATGCGTCTTCTGAATAATATTCAATTGTATTGGATATACAACATTTTGTTCATCCATTCATCAGTTGATGAATGGATGCTTTCTATGCTTTGAGTGGCTTCTACACTTTCAGGCTAATTTTCCAGAAGCTACGCTCTTGCCTTTGTCAGAGCTACAGCTTGCCTTATTCTATGGAGAAGAGTGAGCACTGTGTGGGGAGCAAGTGCTCCACAGAGTTGGCTTCACATTCACTTCACCCAGCTAAAGTGGGTTCAATGGATCCTTACTTGCTAGTCCTGATAACAATTCTGCTAGAAACAATTTCCTCTCAAGGCTTCCTCTTCTCATCCCAAACTAAACTGATCATGTCCCAAATGCTATTAATACAAACTTTCATATTTTTTTCTATCAGGCCCTTCCACCTGCCCCCATCCCAGTCCAGAGGTTGATAGGTCACTGCAGCAGCTTCCTGACTAGCCTGCTCGTCACTGCATCTCCTCTCCCCAATCACTTGTAAATGCCACTGTCAAAGGGAGTTTTGCAAGACAACACTTTCTCCTTACTTGGATTCTCCCAACCAAGGCTTTCAATGACTACCTTAAAGTACTATTAGATAAAGAACAAATACTTTTCCTAACATTCAAGGTCTTGAGTCCTAGCTAAGGGCTGGATGAATGGAAATGTCTTGGCCAAGTTCAAGGGTTGGGCCAAGATGGTGGCCAACATTAGATTTCGAGCATGAAGGCTAGGGATACCAGTTGTCATGAGCTAACTGGCCATGGGCTGGGTTGTTCATGGTCAAAAAGAGAGTCAAGTCTTGGGAAAGAATATAATTGTCAACATTTGAGCATAAAGAACAACCTCCCAAAGCAGAATCATTCCAGAAATGGAAAGGAACACAGAGATGAGAGGCAGGAGGGTGAGCTTCAGAAACAATGACCAGGTAGACAGAAGCCAAAGTTGGGGCCAAAGAGGCCCTTCCCATGAGCAGACCGGAAGTGTGCTTGCTCAGAGCCCAGGAGGCTGAGGTTGGGCAACATAGTGAATGTGAAGCCAACTCTGTGGAGCACTTGCTCCCCACACAGTGCTCACTCTTCTCCATAGAATAAGGCAAGCTGTAGCTCTGACAAAGGCAAGAGCGTAGCTTCTGGAAAATTAGCCTGAAAGTGTAGAAGCCACTCAAAGCATAGAAAGCATCCATTCATCAACTGATGAATGGATGAACAAAATGTTGTATATCCAATACAATTGAATATTATTCAGCCATAAAAAGGAATGAAGTATGTTGCATACTGCAACATGATAATACCTTGAAAGCATTTTATGCCAAGTGAAAGAAGCCAGAAACAAAAGGCCACATATTGTAAGATTTCATTTATATAAAATGTCCAGCATATGCAGATCTCTGGAGACAGAAAGTATCACAGATTGGTGATTGCTTAGGGCTGGGAAGATTGGGAGGCTGGTGGGTAGTAATTAAGAGGTATCGGGTTTTCTTTTGGGGTAATAAAAATGTAAAATTGATGGTGGAGGAATGTACAACTCTATACTAAAAGACATTAAATGATACACTCTAAATGGTAAATTGTATGTTTCATGAATTATATTCTCAATAAAGCTGTTTTTTTTTTTAACAAAGTGGCAGTTGGTTCAAAGTAGACTTCAATTCTACAAGACCAAGGAAAGAATCAAAAAATAAGTCAGCGAGGAAAAAGTGAATTTTATAACACCTCTACCCTGGCAGCTGTGGAAAGCCCAAAGATGTGCTATGCAACCTTTTCTGTCTCCATTGTTAGATTATTTTCTTTCTCTGCCCCTTGGTGCTACCTCTGTAGCTTACACATCTTTCTGTTTCTCCTTTAATAGCAATAGATTGTAATTGTTGTCCACCCTAGCTGTTCCCCTACTGCACACTGTGGCTCTCAGAGGACTGAGACCATTCCCTATTGGCTCCTATATCTCTAGTCCCTGGCACAAGATTTTGTGAATAAATAACTGTTGAGTTGATATCAATCGTATAAATCCTTATCCCTTTTATCTAAAAATTCTTACTATCTCATGAGAAATGAGTAACACTAGTTACTGATGAGGAGAACTCAGTAGTTAGGGAGAGGGATGGGAGACATGCATTTTGCACACCCTTTAGCACCTCTGGAATTTTATGTATGTCAGTATGTCACCTACTCCCCAAATACATTAATTTAATGTTTTAAATTGTTTAAAAATATATCATTTATTAGCAAAGACACAGAATTCATGCATTTGACAAAACAGAGAACAGGAGAATGTGACAAAGCTCTCAGGAGATCTGACTCAGACAGCAAACTCTTCAGTGGGAGGCTCAGGGGAGTGGAAATCTGTGTGTGTGTGTGTGTGTGTGTGTGTGTGTGTGTGTATGTGTGTGTGTGTGTAGAGAATTACAGCTCTCTTCTCATAACTCTAAGGAAGGTATTGTATTTCTCCACTCATTCGTGGTAATGACATCAGGGTTTCTCTGCTAGCCTCAACAATCAGACCACCGCCAGTCTCACGGCTGATACAGATTCATCCGCATCATGTGGCATTCACATCCTTGCTGCCATGCCCAGCTGTCCACTCAGGAGGACAGCTGCTACAGCCAGAAACTGGGAGAGAAGACCTAATTGCTGGGCAGAATTATTCACTAACTAGTACAGAAAAGGAAGACCACCCTCGCCACACAAGGAGAGGCACACCTGGAAGCACTGGAAGACAGGCAAACCTCGTCCCCCATGCCCTCTCCTCCACTCCTTGTAGGTTTTTCCCCTCTCTTGAGCCCCCTTATGCACCTTGAGACCCCTGGACCCTCATGCTGCAGCCCATTGTCCCTAAGCAGTGACCCACATCACAGTGAGAAAACAGAAAATAATGGGACCCAAATGTCCCCAAAAGATGCCAGCCCTCACAGGGAGCCAGCACCTGGTTGGGGTATGCTTTGAAATGGCCTGTAGATGTCTCAGCCTCCCTCTCCTCCCTGAAAGCACCCTGAAAGCAGGTCTGCATCTCCTCACTATCCATCACCAGCCCCCAGCATAGTCCTGGTACATGACAGGCACTGAGTATTTGTTGTTTAGCTAACAATGAATGAGCACACAGTAGTGCCATGCACTGTTGCAGTTTATTTAATCCTGACATCAGCCTTAGGAGGCAAATGCTATTAGTCTCATTTTACAAGTGAGTCACAGAGAACTTGAAATCACTTGCCCAAAAGCCCACAGCTACTAAGTGACAGAACCAGGACACAAACTCAATCAGCTCCAGAATCCATTAGCTTAACTGAAATGCTCATGATTCATACAAGAGATATTGAGAGTATGTGTGTGTGTCAGGGTGAAGGTGGGCAGGGGCAAGGGTAGAAGGAAGAAAGAGAAAGATGAAAAAAGAAGGAGGGGAGGCAGGGAGGGACAGAGGAGGAGAAAAAAGGAGGGGAATGAAAGGGAAGTCACTAGGTCCTGGGCACAGGCTTTCCACCTTGAGAGGCAGCAGCTCTATATGGTCAATACCGTACAGACCAGAGATTGACCCAGGTTGAACAAACTCTCAAGCGACTGATGAATAAGCCAGAATATCAGTCAGTTTATTAGTTTCAGAGAGAACTATTACTTCCAAGAAAACCAGAGCCTCACGTCCGTCGGTGGGAGGCCAACATACATGGGAAAAGGATCGGCCTCATCTGAAGCTTGCATGGAAGGCAAGGACTCAGTGCCAGAGGGCCACAGGATGATGTTAATGGCTCATGTCAGTGAGTAATGATTGTCTGGTACTCCCTGCTCCTCCTAGACCCATCTGTCAAGCAGAGCGGATGTTTCTGTCAGCCAGTCGGGCCCCCTCGCTTTGGACAATGCCGGAAAAACACTGACAAATTACTGCTCCATGGCATCCCCTTCCTCTAGACGATACACAGACCACCCCACTTTGGTTAATACATTTGTTTCCCAGACAAGGCACATTGTGATTGATTAGATTTCACAATTGATTAGGTTTCACAATCGCAGATGTTTAACTCCATTATGCATGGATTCTTCTTACTAAAATAATCTCAGAGGACAACCATTCTGAAAATAAAGAGGGGAAAACAGGCCTTATTCTCAGGCCTATTGCTGCTGTCAGCCTCTAAGTTGGCTCCTTGTCTCAGAAAAGGGTCCAGTTTGTGTCTTCACAGTGTGAACATATTGGGAACTGGTTGGGAGGGGGACATGATGGGATGGGATGAAAACCAAGCCTGGAGTAAGGAGGCTTCTCCAGTGCAGAGGAATGAGCTTATAGCTCAAAAAACTATGATGCGACTCCAATTAGTCTAATTTAAACCTAGCTGCTTGTGAAGGCCATGTATAGGCTGCCTAGCTTATCAAATTTCTGTGGTACAGCACAAGATCCTATAACCGGTAGCAGAATTTTTTGGTATCACTACTAAGAGTCATATTTAAATTTACCAAGCACCTTCTACATTCTAGATGTTGTGTCAAATTCTTACATGCATGTAATAGTTAACCATTGCTGTGTAACGAATTATCTTCCACTATTTAGCATCTTAAAACAACATGCATCTACTATCTTGCAGTTTCTGTGGGTCCAGGCACAGCCTAGCTGGATCCTCTGGCTCTCACAATGCTGCAGTCTCATCTTGAGGCTGGACTGGGAAAGACTCACTTCCAAGCTCATGTCCATGATTATTGTCAAGATGTCTTCCCTCTTGAATTGTTGGACTGAGAGTTCACTTCCTCATGGAACCCCCATGAGCTTTTGGTTGGAGACTTCCACACTTCCTTACTATGTGCCCTTCTCCATAGACCATCTCATACCATAGCAGCTTGCCTCGTTCGACTGAGCAAGTGAGAGGTCAAGGAACAGTACCAGTGAGAGAGAGAGAATGCTAGCAAGAAAGAAGTCACAGACTACAGACTTAACCATAGGAGTAACAACCCCTTACTTCGCTATATTCCATTTGTTAGAATCAAGTCACTGGGTCCCATGCACACTCAAAGGGAGGGGATACAGAGGGGATAAATACTAGGAGGTGGGGATTGTTGGGAGCCAGCCAGAAGCACATGACTTCCTCAAGGCAACCCTGTGAGATAGATGCTATTCCTGTTCTATGAATTTTCTAGATGTGGAAGCTCAGAGAGGTTAAGTCAATTGTCCAAAGTCACATAGCTTGCTGATGGTGGAATCAGATCTCAAACACAAATCTGATTTTATAATCATTCACTGAGTTCAGCTTGGTCAAGTGATTTTTCCATAGTGGTCCCAATATCCTATTAAAAGAACGTCACTCATTCTGTCAGGGGGTAAGGTTGGTTGCCTCTAATTTAGAATGAGACTAATTTGAAGGGAGCCCAATTTTTGGTGGCCACTAGCATCAAGACCAAGATCTGGGCCTTTCCAATTCTGGACTTTGAATCTCAGACTTGCTGCAGAGATGTCCTGTGCTCCTCATCCATCCTGGCTCTGTCAACACAAGGCAGCACCTCCCTCGGTCACTGCCTGGTTTCCCTTGCCTGTTATTGTAGCTGATGTTTGTATATACACTATTCCCCTTAGCAACCTGCCCAATGACATAACCCTGTAGCTACCAGACTTAGTTCAATAATGTCTCATAAACACTTATTAAACACTACTTTGTACCATGCATTGAGTGATGCAGAAAAAAATCAGACATTGCACCTACCCTCAAGACAGTCACAGAGTGTCTTGATTCTAGCATTGTACCATCCAATACAGTAGCTACTGGTTACCTCTGGCTACCAAGTACTTGCAATGTGGCTGGTCTGAAATGAGATATGTTGTCACTCTAAAATAACAGTGGATTTCAAAGACATACGAAAAAAGTAAAAATATGTCATCAATTTTTTATATTGATTATAAAACAATAATATTTGGGGTATGCTGAATTAAATAAAATATACTATTGAAATTCATTTCACTTCTTTTTGCTTTTTTTAATGTGGCTGCTAGAATTACACATTGTGCTCACATTTGTGGCCCTTGTTACAGTTCCCTTGGACAGCCCTGGTCTAGAGGCAGGGAGTCACATGATACCAACAATTCCCATTTATTGAGGGTTCACCCTGTGCTGGCCTTGTGTTCCACATACTCTCTCTCTACCTCTAGTCCTCATAATAAACTCATGCAGTAGACATCATTATTTCCTCTTACCACTAAAGTGGAGGCTCGGTGGGCTGAAGCACATTGCCTACAGTCACACAGTAAGTGGGTGAGCAAGATTGAGAAGCTACGGGGCTCCAGAGTCCATCAGAAAGAGGAATACACACCTGTGCTGTTCAAAGTGATGGACGCTGGAATGGAGCCACATGGGGAACCCAGGAGAAAGCACGCAACTCCACCTTGGAAGGCCAAGGAAGACCTCCAGATAGACATGATGCTTAAGCTGAGTAAGCCCAGAATAAAGATGTCCATGAAGCCAACAGGCAGGAGAGAGCTTTCCCAGCAGAGGAAGCAGCTGGTATGAAACCACAGAAGCGTGAAATTGTGTGGTGCATTCAGGGAACAGTGTGGGTTTGAAAGTGGAGGGAGATAAGACCAGCAACATAAGCAGAAACTTTGCAGTAAAAGAACTGCACACCGTGCACAGGGGTTTGGACTCTGTCCTGTTGGGTCAGTAGTCTCAACTCGGGCCGCACATTGGAATCACCAGGAGTTCTTTTTAAAATACCAATGCCTAGGACCCATTTCAAAGCAATCAAATCAGAAGATCACAGGAGATGGTGATGAGGTGGCCCAGGCTCCAGAATTTGTTAAACACTCTCTCCAGTGATTCTAATGTGTGGCTGGGTTGAGGAGTGCTTCATAGTATTAGGAATTTATGGAAGAGCTTGAAGAAATGAAGTCAATTGATCAGAGTTTCGTCTTAGGAAGATCATTCTGAGGGTTGCATCGAAAATGAATTATTTTCCATTCTCCAGTAACACTGGAGGCCAGGAAACCAAGCGGGTTTCTACTGAAATAGTCAGGTCAGGGATGTTGAGGCCTGAGGCCACGTAGATGAATGCAATGACTGTGAGGGTTGAAGTGAGGAACCCCCTGAGAAAGGCCCCTGCTATGGTTCTGACCACCTCCAGCCTCAAGCACTTCCAACTGGCTCCTGCATCTCTCCCACTAGGTGTCCCACAGACATCTCTAGCTCATCACACCCTAATTGGAACTATTACATTCCCCCAGAGCCTGTTTCTGCAGGTTTTCCTAAGGTTTCCCTAATTCTCCTCATGGCTCCTTAGAAACCCTCCACCCCTCCAGGTCCATCATCAACTCCTCTCCCTCTCTCTCCTCTTTTTCCACATCCAATCAATCACTAGGTCTTGTTGCTTTTACCCTCAAAGACCCTCAGAACTGCTCTTCCCTGTTCACTCCCCAGCCCCTCTCCTATTCAGGCTTTTTCATTTATGGCTTGAATCCCTATGACAGTCCCTGTGACAATCGCTACTAGATTTGGATGTCCAAAGCCATTTGAAATTCTGATTCAATAGGCTGGGTATAGGGCTCAGGCATCACACACACACACATACACACACACATACACACACACACACACAGATATATAATCTCCCAAAGTTATTCTAACTTTCTTCTAGACATGTGGTTCTAAAAGTACGGTCCTTGTACCAGCAGCATCAGCATACCTGGGAACTTGTTAGAAATGAAAATTCTTGGACCTCCACCCCAGGTCTACTGAATCAGAACCCTGGGGGTAAGACCCAGAAAGCTGTGGTTTAACAATCCCTTCAGGTGATTTTGATGCACATTCAAGTTTGAGAATCACTTGTCCAAACTACTCATGGAAATCTCATTCCCATTTGCTAATGATTTATTTTCAGTGTGCACATAACCCAGTTCTGGCCAATGAAACATCAAAGAAAATCTTCCAGGAGCGCTTCTGGAAAAAAACGTTTTCTCCCAGATAGAAAGAGGGAGCCATATTAAAAGAAAGCTCTTTCTCCAATATGTATACTTTATGTGGGTAATGGGACCTGTTCTCATGTGAGGCTGTGATGCTTGGAGCTATGGCAGCTATCTTGGGACCATGAGGAGAAAGTGGAGAGGGTCACAGGAAAGCTAATCCAAAACCTGATGTTGAACTTCCAAATTAATCAATTCTGGAACTTCCCAATCTTCATATTTGATGTGAGATCATTGATTGTAATTTAAACCACTTTTAGTTATATACTTTCTTACTTGCAGCCAAAAGCATCCTAACTTCTATAGCCTCCTAACTGCTATCCATAGTATCCTAACTTCCTTGAAATCTGTCCTACTGTGAGGAACTGTGAAGGGTCTTAGATTTTACCCTATCTACAGGCTAACAACTTAGCATGAACCCTGGTGAAAGGCGTAAGACTTCTTGGCCAGAGGCAAAAGATTATATTACCCATGGTACAACAAGCACCATATTTGCAACAGTTCCCCTTCTCAAGTCACACATGGACAACACTGTGGGCCCATGTGGTACCTACACACCCAGTGGGTTGCATTACAGAAGAATCCCAAGCCAAGGGCCCAACAAAGTAGCAAGCAGCAAACAAAAAATAGGTTCTCCTCCTGTCCTCCCAGGTAGGGATGGTTATCTTGCCCTACTTAGTTACCTTTATGATCAGCTACAGAACTGCTCAGCATCGAGAAAGAGATAAACCCTGCAATCTGAGACATTCGGCAAGAAAGTGCAGGGAAGTTCAGAGCTCATGGTGAACTGCCTTTCCAACACTGTGTTTATCTTCCAGCTAGAGCTCCCAAATGTCCATGGCTGGTAGACACCTAAGTCCTTGCCTCAGATACCAGCTAGCTCAGAGCTCTTAATCATCCCTCCTCATTTCTGTCTGAAACCTATCACACCCTCCAAAAAACACTGACTATGCCCCAGCGGCTCAAGAATACTCACCAGGCACTTTCTCTTACCTCCGTGCAGAGTCCACTTCTTGTCTGGCATCACAGTTTTCCAGACTTTCATCTTCCACCCGGGCCCCTCCTCTCATCTGCATCTCTTTGAATTTTTGCTTCAGTGAGAGTCTCAGTCTTGATTCCGCTTTTGGTCCTACGTGCCCAGGGTTCTGCATTTTCCAGGGCAGTCTGAGTCTACTTTGTTCTCTCACCGCCAGCACCCTGGACTTCAACCAGTCCAGATGACAGTTCAGACAAGCGGCTCCCTGTTGCCTCCTAAGCACATAACACTCCTCACTCTGGAATCAAAGCCCTACACGCCCTCCTCCAATTTTCTTCTCTGAAATTATCTCCAACTATCCCTCTACAGTCTACACATTCCCCAGGGTTCCTGGAGTATGTGATTTTCTCCATCCCATCTGTTGTTTTTCCCCTCTAGATCTTTCCTCGTGTTCTTTGCTGGACTTAGAAAGTGCTCTTCCTCCCCACTCGGCTCCTGGGGAAATCCTATCCCTCCCTTAGGCTCATCTGAAATGAAGACTTTGGTAAAGCTCTGTATGGTTCTCTCCCTGCTGGCCAGGCCCTCTGCTTCTTTTCAACCCAGGGGCTGTGAACTTCTCTTACAGTTCTCATCTTTCCAGTCTTCTGTGACAATCCTCCTGGGCTGGTCTCATTCCTGCTACAAAATAAAAGCTCACAAAAGCAGGGACTACCTGATACTCCCTTTTGTCTCCCTTTCTGACCTGAGTACTGTTGCTAACTCTGTTACTAATACAACAGTGTTCCCCCCAGATGCGTTTGAACACCATGACTGCTTTTTCCCAACTAAAGCAAATGAGAAAGCCCTGCTGTGAACTGCATCCCCGCCATGCTAGTCCATTTTTCTGCTGCCTTAGATACCAGAGGAGGGATGAAGCCTTCATGTCACTGAAACTGATGTCCCTTGTTGAGTCTACCAAAGGGCAAATAGGTAAAATACAACTCTATAGGGGAAATATGTTGTGATTGGGGGTGTGCAAACCACACAATCTCCCAAACAGTGTGCTGAGAATTGATTCCAGGTATATCTGGATACTTCAGCCCTGGGGTAGCTAGGTGGGACCTGGATTGGGCTGAGCCCAGTGGGCTGTAAAAATATCACTTTTGCGTATTTATGAAAATAAGAAGGATGGAAAGCCCAGCTTTAGGGATGTCAAATTCCTAGCACCAAAGGGCCTAGCATCTTGAGCGTCTAATCCTGCAAAAGTTTAGACTGTTTTACTCATGAGCACCAAATAAAGAGAATTGTAAATGAAGACAAGAATGAGGAGTTGAGAGGGGGACAGGCTATGCTGAAAAATGGGATGAAAGCTTGTGTATGGATTGGGACTAGGATGGAATGGCTCAGAAGAAATGAGATGGGGGTAGATCGAGCATGAATTGTGGTAAGAACAGGAGGCAATTGGTTAGAGAGGGAGTTAATGGAATTTGTGTGAGCTGGAAATAGGGTGGATGGATGGGGAGTCAGGCTCCATCCAGAAAAACCCACGTGGCTTCCTCAAAGTTTCCTCTCCTCCATCCTTCCCGGTACCCTGATGGATAGCTTTGCAAAGATAAACTTTGCTCCCAGTCCATGTCCAAACAATATGACAAAATCAGCCCGGGCCAGTTGTTTCTGTTTACAGTCCTGTCTGTGATTGATCCAGCTCTGGAAAAGCCCGTTTATCATGAGGAACCAAAGCTTCATGGCCTACTAACTATTTTGTTGCTTTATTCCCTAGCACTAAATGGGACTTCAGGACCTCCCACTTATTCCAGTACCCAATGACATGCCTGTATTTCCACACTCAGTTTGCCCCTCCCTTCAGCCCCTCTAGCTCTCAGCCTTCCTGGGACCTTAAATAAGCCACGCACCTACTCTGTTCTTGTTCCATTACTTCTGGGGTCTTCCGCCTTTCTATCTCGTCTCCTTCTTCAGCAGCTCATTGTCCTTTCCAATTTCAGCTGAAATCAGATTCCTTCTCCCTTGCCTTTGCTTTCCCACCTCCCATGGCCTTTCTTGTCATTTATTATTTAACTCAATCACTGTATTATGTATGCACAAGAGCCATTTCTGAATATGGTCAGCATGAAAAAAATAAGACCCAAAGCAGAAGCAAACTCACCTCTTCACCACCAGTCTCACAGCTCCATTGTCATCCTGCTCCAGTCCTGAGTGAGGTCCCAGCGACAATGGCCAGATCTGGCCTACACACCCTCAAGTCCAATAAACAACTTCTTAGGTTGGACATGTGGAAAATTTCCAGATGGCTTTTTACAGATATCCTTCAATTTATGTAAGAGATGCCTTTCTGGAGGTAGATGTTTGAATGAAATTCCAAATGGAATATGGGGAGTGGCAGGCACATAGGATGAGTGGCTCAGGGACCCAGCTTCTATTCTTCTTGAGACAGAGTCTCCCTCTGTTGCTCAGGTTGGAGTGCAGTGGTGCGATCTCGGCTCATTGCAACCTCTACCTCCAGGGTTCAAGCAATTCCCTGCCTCAGCCTCCCAAGCAGCTGGGATTACAGGTGCCCACCGCCACGCCCGGCTAGTGTGTGTGTGTGTGTGTGTGTGTGTGTGTGTGTGTGTGTTTTGTTGTTGTTGTTGTTTTAGTAGAGACAGGGTTTCATCATCTTGGCCAGGCTGGTCTTGAACTCCTGACCTCGTGATCCACCTGCCTTGGCCTCCCAAAGTGATGAGATTACACACCTGAGCCACCATGCCTGGTTCACAGCTTCTATTTTTTAATGGCCCTCATTAACTTACTACCAGACCTTGGGTAAGACCTTTAGCGTCTCTAGATCCCAGTTTCCCCATCTATAAAACAAGGGAGCCAGACCATAGTTCCTTAAGTTTCTTTCAGTGTGAACATTCTAAAACTCCTGTTTACTTAATGATCCACATGATTCCATTGGAGATCCATTCCTACAGTTAAAACTCAGCTCTCTCCTCATCAATAGGTCATTACGGAGCACGTGTTATGCTGCTGCTCCTCATTAGAAGGGAATTTAGATTAACCTGGTGAAGCCCTCCTTTTATAGATGAAGCACCTAACCCCAGGGTCACATGGCCAGTGAGAGGCAGAGTCAGTCTAAAATGTACAGCTTCTGGCCTGAGACTACTCTTTTTTTCCTGTGTGGTATTTTAAGCATGACTGCAAATATTTTTACCCTCCTTCCATCAAGAGGTAGATCTATGTCTCCTACTTTCTCTCTCTCTTTTTTTTTTTTTTGAGACGGAGTCTTGCTCTTGTGGCCCAGGCTGGAGTGTAGTGGCGTGATCTCGGCTCACCGCCTCCCGGGTTCAAGCGATTCTCCTGCCTCAGCCTCCCAAGTAGCTTGGATTACAGGCATGTGCCACCACACCCAGCTAATTTTGTATTTTTAGTAGAGACGGGCCTTCTCCATGTTGGTCAGGTTGGTCTCAAACTCCCAACCTCAGGTGATCCGCCCACCTCAGCCTCCCAAAGAGCTGGGATTACAGGCATGAGGCCCTACACCTGGCCCTGTCCCCTATGTTTTATTTGAATGGGTCCTTGGCTCCTCCCACCAATAGTACATTTGGAAGGAATGCTATGTAACTTCCAAGGTAGGGGGCATAGAAAGCCATACAGCTTCAACTTAACTCTCAAAGAACATTTATTTTCTCTCAGAGCCTTCATGTAATAAGTCCAATGGGCCGGGTGTTGTGGCTCACGCCTTTAATCCCAGCACTTTGGGAGGCCGAGGTGGGAGGAGTTCAAGACCAACCTGGCCAGCATGGTGAAACCCTGTCTTTACTAAAAATACAAAAACATTAGCCGGGTATGGTGGTGCACACCTGTAATCCTACTTACTTGGGAGCTGAGGTGGAAGGATCTCTTGAACCCCGGAGGCGGAGGTTGCAGTGAGCCGAAATTGAAACACTGCACTCCAGCCTTGCTCTGTCTAAAAAAAACAAAGAAGTCCAACAATCCTGGGAACTCCATGCTGTGTCAGCTGAGCCCACCCGTAAGCCAGCCCAGCCCTGCTGCCAGACATATGAGTGAAAAAACTATTGGAAGTGGATCCTCCAGCCCCCAGTGGTTGAAAGCACCCCCGTTTGCGTCCTTCCCCGAAAGATCCACCTCTGTGCTTTTTTCTAACTTCTGATCCACAGAATTTGGGATCACAATAAAATAGTGGTTGTTTCATGCCACAAAGCTTTGGAGCAGCTTTTTTACATCGTATAGACAACCTGAAGAACTAGTAAACTCTCATGTTGGCTAATATTCTTGGGTTCCCTTCCCCCAGGTGACCAATGCCAGGAGTGTGTGACTTGCAGCACATGTGCTGAAGGTGGAGAGAGGTAGCCTCTGCCTCCTCACACCGCACACCCCTCACCTGCTTCCAGTGCGGTCAATTCACATAGGCTTTCGCTCCTCTGCCCAGGCAAAGTTCTCCTCTCTCCTGCCATGGTCCTTTGTTTATACCATGAGTGCAGGCTTGTCACACCGGATAATAACCAGATTATTATTAATTTTTTTTTTTTTTTTTTTTTTAGGGAGGAGACCACTTTTATTGCTTGTCTGGGTGGACGCCCAGGGTAGACACGGCGGGAAGGGCTGGGGCCCTGTTCTGGACAATAAAGGCGCCCTCAGCGGATGTGGGCCATGTCGCCAAGGAAGGGGGTCTTCATGCAGCCGGTGCAGAGCTGGTCCATCCAGAGGGGAGCCTCGTGCTGCAGCGGTGTGCGGCGCGGGTAGGTGAAGTCCACGCGGTAGTTGAGCAGGCAGCTGAGGGAGGCCATGTAGAGGCCAGAGAAGCGCACGAGGCGCCTCGAGAAGTAGGTGGGGTTGTGGAAGGTGCGGAAGATGCTGCCGAACTGCACGTTGAACAGGGCCTTGGTGATGCACCTCAGCTCCTGCCGTTCTTTCATCCAGGCAGCTAGCACCTGCCTCGACTCCGTGTCCTGATAGGTCTGCATGCGCTCCAGCAGCCCCGTGAGTGCTTGCTACCACGTCAGCGAGTGTATGTACTGCTCTGTGTTGATGATGCGGATCTCACGCTCCAGCTCAGGGATGATGGCGCCCGTGCGCCAGCCGTGCCGCAGCATGAGATCCGCCAGGTCACTATAGAGGTGGTCCCCAAAGTAGAGCACGCGAGGGCCACGCCATTCCGTCAAGCGCAGGAAGTCAAACAGGTTTCCCTGCCGATAGATCTTGCACTTTTCCAAGCGGGTGATCTGGTCCCACTGAAGCGAGCCCTTCTCATCGAGTTTTCTGAAAGGCTTTGCGCCGGTCAGTGAAGAAGCTGGGCTTGTCTGCCTGGACAATGACCACATCGAAGAGCTGGTGCCAATCAGGACCCACCATGTGCCGCATCCCCTTGTCTACGAAGCTGAAAGGACTGTTGGTGATGAGGAACAGCTGTTTCCCATGGGCCACCAGGCGGCTCAGGACGGGAAACGTCTCGTCCCCTCTCAGGATGTACTTCTCATGTCCTGCTCGATCCACTGGTACATGAGGGCCTTCACATGCACGTCTCGGATGGCGTCCGTCACGTCCTTGTAGAGGTGCGCTTGGTCAAACTCCAGACTGTGGCCCAGGAAGTAGTCCACCACGCAGGACAGCAGAGCCATCTCCAGCAGCGAGAAGATGTCCATGAACTGCTTAATGGAGGGACCCTTGCCATAGAAGCCACTCATCTGGTATAGTGGGATGTGCTGGGTGCCCCCATACAGCTCGATCACTTCCTCATCTGGCACAGGCTGGAGGCCCCTGTAGGCTGTCCCCAGCTGCACGTAGTGGAAGGCGTCAATCTTCATCAGAAGGCTCTTCTGAATGTCATAGTGGAGGCCACGGATGGCAAAGCTGGGGTTGTAGTCATACTTCCGAATCCCCTCTGGGTACTTGTAGTGCTCGATTAGGATGTCACGGGCGGCGCTGAAGATCTCGTGGTGCAGTGCGTCTGCATACTGGGCCAGGGTGTAGTAGTCAAAGCCGTAGACCTCAACGTCACGCAGGCTGATCTTGTTGTTGGCGTAGATGGCTGCTGGGTTCAGGAGACTCGGAGACCTCGGGGGGCAGGAGGTCCGTGCACCACTCTCCTCATGTCCTGGTAGCGAGCCCATAGGTGGGCGCTGAGGTCCGCGCCGCCTGCGGGTGCCTGGCGGCGCGTGGAGGGCGGCCCGGCGCCGGGGCAGTGGGCGCCGGGACCGGGGGCCGCAGCAGGGCAGGAGGGCGAGGAGAGGCGGTTCAGCGGCCGCCGTGGCCCTCCCACAGCAGCCAGCCGCCGAGTGGCCGCCGCAGCCCTGACCGGGCCCCAATGCCCACCGCGCGCCGCCGGGGCCGCAGCCCGCGCTGCCCTCGGCCTCCCGCCCCCGCACCTCCGACTCCCAGATTATTTATGTTTGTCTTCATAGACTACAAGCTCTACAGGGACACAGCTGTGTTTTGTGCATTTCCCCAGGCCGGTGCCTACCTAGCACATAGTAGGCGTGAAATAAATACACGTGGAATGAAACTGTCAAAGACCATGTGACCAGCTGACCCTGACCCCTGCTAACAAGCATCAGACCCTGAACCCCTTTCTGGTTCTCCTCCCGGCAGGGCACAGTTGTTTCCTATCTGAGCAGGCTCCATTTGCTTCACATCAGCCCAAGAACAGGGAATGGGAAATGCCTTGTGTTGCAGGAGGGAAGACAAAGTAAGCCAGAGCACTTGGCCATCTGGGGCAGGGAGCGGAAGAGAGTTGAACCATTCTGGAGAAGCAGACATTTGTTTTGCAGTTGTTGCCTTTGTGAATGTACATGTCCTGAAACCCTGGTTAATTTTCTTGTTTAAACATTGGTTTAAAATTGCTGGCTCTAGGAGAGATACTATCCTTCAGCAGGTTCTGTTATAAACTTTGCAATTCCAAGGTCTGATTCAGCAACAAGCTGGAAAAGTTCCTGGTTACTAAGGGACCAGAGAGCAAATTAGCAGCTCACAAAAGACCCAGCTAAGACCAGTAAAAAATAAGACAAAAGGAAACAAGGTAGGAAATGGGCCTCCTCAACATCAAAATAAGGTAAGTAAACTGGCTAGGAAAATGTCTTATTGGAAAAGACAATTATAAATATTCTTCATGCTGAAGTAAAATGCACTATAGGTAGCTAAACTCTATCTTTGTCCTTTTGTCACTTGAAGAAAACAGCAGGGGGGCCCCTTTCTAGTCCTGAAATTCCGGATCTGTGAGTAGGCAAAACAAACTGTTCCAGTTGATAAGGAGGAAAAACAAAAGTGAAATAGGCTGCCTCTTTTATAAGCTCTCCCTGCCAGGACGGTGAATGGGCTACCTGGGGTCGTGGCCCAGAAACATTCCTGCAAGCAAACAAAAGCCTCCCCCCAGGAAAGGTTTCTGATCACTGCTGGTCCAAGGCCCAGCCACAATGGAGGGCTCTGACCCCCACAGGACTTGGCCAGACACTTCAAGATTCCATCTGGCGTTACTCAAGCGTGAGAATTCAGGTACTTGTAATAAGAAGGGGCAAAGAGAGAAGTACCAAATAGGTCCCAGGTATTAAATATTTACTTTGTCAAAGTGCCTCTGTAGCTATGATTTTTGGTAATTTCTTTTCTGGTCAGACAATTTAGTAAAATATTATAGTAAAATTATTTTTAATGATAAAGAGAAAAAAGCATGCCAATCATTTATCTCCGATGGAAATTCATTCTCAAAGACGCACAGTTTTCCTAAGAACCCATTGCTTAGCTGGACAAAATAGTGGGTAAATGCTCCAAGTGGAAATTACCAGTCTGTTGAGGAAGGAGCTTGAAAATCTTAGGTGATCACAGAAAAGTCACAGTCATCTGGGTTTTGGAGACCAAAGAAGAAATGAAGAAGGGCAAAAAAAAAAAGATGAGGGGTGGGGAGGGAGATGGGGGAACATGGAGCTAGAAATTGGGAGAAAATTAAGGCAGCCAGTAGGCATATGTCAGGGAGCTATGGCATGATATGCCTAAGAACTGTGTGACTGAACAGCTTCCACTTATCGATATTTGTTGGACAGCAAAAGGATTTCAGAATATGATGGATCCAACAAGCATGAAATAATCTTTAGGGGAAAAAAATTACAATTCCCCACATGGCAGCTTCCTTCAGATCTTTTCTGACAATCCTGTTTGTCAGATTTCTAAATGGCATGCAACTGCTATATTTTAGGCAGAACTGGTATCCTCCTGGAGAAAGACTGTCCCGAATAGTCAGTGCCCCTCCCTGCAGGAGAAACAGACACCTCCTTTCTGATGTATGCAGCTCTGGCCAAATGACTTGCTTTGGCCCATGAAATGTGAGCAGAAGTCACATGTGTCACTCTGGAGTATAAGTTTTAAGAGCTAGCACGTGGTTCTCTGGCTCTTCTCCTGCTGTCACAATGACCAGAAAATGTTCCAGATAGTGCCTTATCCAACATGCTTGGTCCCCAAGAGAAGAAAGCATGGAGCAGAGTTGTGGCCGGATTGCAGTGGACACATAATAGAGGTAGGAAATAAGTTCTGTTGTAAGCTGTGTTGTGCAGTTATCTGCAATTGCAGCAAAACCTAGCCTATGTGACTAATATACATGGCCCATGGGACTAAAAAGTGGCCAGAGTTGCCCCTTGTCCTCATTTACATTTTCTCACTAGCTGGCCACAGTTTCACCTGGAGAGGAAAGTCGTTATGCTCCAGGTGGCTTTCTTAGAATTCAGATGTGTTGCCTGACTGACCCAGGAAATCAGGGCTGGCAGCCCTGCTGCTGAGCATAGTTCAGTACCCAAGAAACAGGTAAAGATGGTTCACGGAGCTGAGAGGAGACAGAACCATGTCCCTTGAGTTGGAAATGCCAGGTTGGAGCTGGCTCACCGGTTCTAATTTAACCCAAAAAGAACAACAAAAAACAAAACAAACAAACAGAAAAAAAAAAAAACACTAGACCTTCTTATTCCTACCTTTAGAACTTTAGAGAGTGTTGACATAAAAAAAAAAAAAGGCAAACAAAAAACTGACTCCCAAAGCCAAAGGAAATAACATGTCTTTATTGAAGAAATGTCCATTCTTCCTTCCTCTTTCCCTTAACAAATGTGGTATGCACAGCAAAATGGGAAGGATGTCAGCCTCCACAGCAGAGAGGAGGTGAGGAGAGCTGCCTCCCAGCACACTGTGGAAAGGCAGGGCCTGGAGCAAAGCTGTGACCTCAACTGTACATCTGGGTCCTAAGACCACTGGAGGGGGCTGTGCTGAGTCAAAGTTAGAGAGCCCTTGGCAAGCAGATCCCTGGCAAGGCAGCCAAGCCAAAGAGGAAGTTGGAACACTTAATGGGACATCAAATGGGATTTTCCCTGCAGTCTCAGAACTTCTGCTAAAGCACTAAAGTGAATAACAATAAGTAAAAGTGCCCCCACAGTCTAAAAAGAAAGTGATCAGAGCATACCTGCAGGATTTACTCAAAGATGAGTGATCCAATCCTGCCATCCCACCTCCACCACCCCAAGAGAATACTGGAAGATTTGTGAGTCCATTGAAATAGGCACATTTCTAAGAGTAGGGAGTTGTCAGCCTAGTAGGAAAGGCTAGGGTATTTCTCCATCCCTGCCTTTCCCCATGAAGGCAGGAGGAAGATGTTTCTCCCATCCTCAAGCCAGGCACGAGGATCCAAGAGAACAGCAGGGAGGTCAGGAGGCCTTCGAGAGGGAGAGAGCGAGTCCAATACCCAGCTGGGTGCTGGTTGAGCCACAGAAACCAGTAGGCTGATATGGTGCTCCCCAGACAGGAGTTTTGGGAATGTCCTTGCCCTTGCCCCCAGGTTCTGGAACAGGGAGGCTGGCACCTGCTTTTTGTCCAGAGACTTGTAAAGGAATGTGGGAAGCTGGCTGGGCTGTCTTGCAGTAGCAAGTACAGAGAGGGCATGAGGTGGGCATCCCTCTCATCTGGGCCACATGACCACTACGGAATGTGTCCCTACTCTAGGTCTGGTAAGACTTCCTCCCGAAAGGGAAGCCCAGGAACTCGAGGTAAGGTGTGGGGGAAGGTGGTAAAAAGCAGACTAGGCCACCTCTCCAAGGCAGACCTAGCTCAGGCTTGAACTGAGGGATGGGGAGGGGAGAAGTGTAGAGCTGGGTATGAGATTGAAGTTTTGATTTAAGCTGGCCATGACCTTTCAATGCTTGAAAGTGAGGTGAGGCAGCCAAAATAAAACTAGTTATTATAACTGAAGGTGACCAAAAAGCTGTGGGCTATGCCTGAGACAACATCAAGGGATGGTCCAGGAATAAGGAAGAGAAATGCAACAGAAGGCTAGAAAACAATAGTTGGAGAAAAATAAAGCCACCTCCTAATTGTACTCCATTGAGTCACATCAGTCAAAAAACCAATTACAATAGGAGGGAAATTCACCAGAGAGAAGTGCTGTCTAGAGAGTGTGCACCTTGAGAGACTATGATTGAGGAGAAGTGCCCAAGGACATTCCATTCTCCATCTCATTAGAGTATGCGTTCTCCAGGGTGTGAATGCTCCCAAGGGCTCCCAAGGGGGTGAAAATTGGCTGGGGTGGGGATGTGAAAAAACTTAGATGTTTCAAAGTTTTATGACCCTTCAAAGTTTAACCCTACCCAACAAAATAGTATTTAATTATTTCTTAATTTATTTTTACTATACATTTATTTATCAATACATATGTTATATCTCTATACATTTATATTATTTTATGTTATTATTTAAAATAATGTTTAGGATAGGGAAAATGAAAGAAAGGGAATTTTTTTCCTTGGGGAAACAATAATGAAGAAAAGTCTAGAAACATTGAGTTAGAGAGAAACACAACATTCAACCCCAATCCAGAACTGGTGTTGGGATAAAATTTTTCTGGCTCCCAGTAGAATTGCTTTCACTGAATTTGTTTTGATATCCTACCTTTTGAGGACTTTATCCTCTGCTTCACAAGGTGTCCTTTTCATAAGGAACCAGAAGAGAACATTCTTTCAGGTTTCACTGTAAAGAAAAGCAGTGCTTCTCCTGGATAAATGGTTTGTTTATCTTTTATGTTTTATCTTTTATAAGATTTGCTATGCGCATCTCAAATTAGATCAAGTTTCCCTCTTTCCTTCAGCCACAGGGGAGCTCAGGGCACCTTTTGTAACATCTATAGGACTGGACCATATGCATATCTGGGACTTTGCCTTATCTGTGCTTTTAATATTTTTCCACTTTTAACTTTGCCCCAATTCTCTCAACTGTGTCTTAACTCTTTCCCATTTCATGTATGTTTATAAGCCCCCCTACAATCCTTTGTGGAATATGTGGGGTATAAATATGTAAAGAGGAACACTACCTCTCCTTCCAAAGTTTTCTTTCCACCCACTGTTATTAAGTCTGTCCTTATGCAGTTGCTTTTTTTTTTTTTTTTTTTTTTGACTCAATGCACAACTAAAATGTATTCTGTTAGGTTTTGCCTTTTTCTTAGTCTTCCGGGATATTAAGATCATCTTGAAAACTGATTCTGTAACCCAACATGTTTGCCAACTTTGTGTTATCCATAGTGTTGAGGACCATACCTCCCATGTCTTCATCCAAGTCATTGACAACAATGTTGAATGGAACAGGGCTAAGACAGACCCCTAAGGTATACCACTAGAGACCTTCTTCCAGCCAATATCAATGCACTAATCACCTTTCTCTTCTGATATGGTTGAACTGGCGATCAGTCCATCACATTTCTACCATCTGTCTTCTGGCTGAGCTACTTGGTCAGACACCTCTCTGACCAAGGAGCCTCTGCCTACAGCATTCCTTAGACCTGTTACTCTTAATATCACTCCCCAAAAGGAAGTAGGCTCACACTGGATGCCAGGAACTCAACTGTACTGCAATTGTGTGGCTGCCACCTCTGCACTGGAAATTTGATACTGGATCCCCAAAATAAGAAGCCTGAGCTACCAGCAGCATGAGTAAAATGAATACACCACCCAGAGCTATGTGTTTCCAAATCAAAGTCTAATGTAGGTTCTCCTCACCGGTGGAGCCTGGGTCACATGACTGGCGCCAGCTGCAAAGAATACTAAAAATCTCAGTTCTCTGGATTCTGCCTTGGAGCAGCAGTTCCCGTATGTCAGGAACTCTAGCAAGGATTAGAATGATGCTCAAAAAGTGCTAAGCAGCCAGACATGACAAATGTCCCTACAGCCCAAATGGTGGGGGGACATGGCTGCCCCACTGAGCCCAGGCTCCATCCTGCAGTTCTCAGACCCTTCTCCAAGCTCCTAGGAGAGGAAACCAGGAGGGTTGACCTTGGACTGGGTGCTTTCCAGAGACAGACTCAGCTAGTTTGCCAGTGCTGCGGGGTCAGGCAGTGCTGTGAAGGCCGTCGGTGTCCCCTACTGGTGTCCCCTCAGGGCATTTGGCCCCCTCCTGGTGTTCTTCCACCTGAGTCAGCCAGCACCTGAGTCTCTGTGTCAGAGGACTGTTCTTGAGCAGCCTCAGCCCTGGGAATTCACATCCCCTAAGATAACCGTCAATCAATATGACTGACAATGTAAGGGGTAAACATTCTCCAACCTTCTCCACGATCAAACAACTCTGAAGGGAGACTTACACTATTAACAGATGTCCCCTGTGGGACTTTTCCAAAGTTACCCTCAGGGAGACTTTGCTTCATACTCACTTCTTTCCCTTCCCTCTCCCACTTCCCTACTCCCTCTGGATTTTCCCTAGGAACATGCTTCCTAACACTTTCGCACAAACCTTTGCCTCACGGTCTGCTTCTGGAAACCAACCTAAAACAGGAAACCATGGCTGCCAGAAGTCCATGGTGGTAAATCGGGTATTACTGGAGAAGGAATGAAGAGAAGACCCCAAACGTGTCCATCGTCCCCCTGGTTGGACCCCCCTCCAGACCACCTTGGTTCTGAATGTAGAAACTTACCCTCTAACTATCTGCCCAGGCCCTGCCCTGGTCCAGAAGCAGAGCTGGAACTCAAAACCAGTTTTGCTGAAGGTGTGCACCTTCCCATCATGTACTGGTGAGAACATCCCAGCACACTGCTCTGTAACTTCCAGAATGCATTCGTTTCCCCTTTTTGAATATCAAGAGCTCATATGCCCATCTCATGTCTTTGAGCACAAATCCCCTCCCCTATAATTTATCAAAGATTGATGACAGTGACTCTGAAATTGCATGTCAAGTCCCTCCCGGGCTGCAGGACATAATTCATCAGGCTCAGAACCCTGAGTTTATTACAGCTGCTGCTACTGGCTTTACTGCTTCAATGCCTGTCCTTGACTTCAATCCCCTCTTTGCAATGTTTGTTCTACCCTTTCCAATTGGAAGACCACTTTCCTTATTGGAAAAGAAGGAGGTAAAATCGTAGTTAGGCAGCACTGCCCTCACTTTATCTGCGGCAAATGTTAAATCATTTTCTCCACGCAAATCTTTCCCTCAATTTTTGCATGCAGAACAGAGAACAATGGGATTCTTCAGAGAGTTTCATAACCCCTAGCTCATTTGAGACAATAGATTTCCCTACCCACCTTCTTACAGGTGGGGCCACACTGCTGGATTCAGCCTTCAGCCCTTGCCCTCTGTCACTTAGGGGACGCTGAAGGCCGTTTTACACAATGTGAACCTTCATGGCCACTTCTGAATCCTAAGCCAACTGTTTTGGGACCCAGGCTGCTGCTTTTCTTGCTGACAGCTGTCACTCCTTTATTCTCAGTCACCTCTCTCTTTAAGAGCCTGACTAAAAGTTCTTTTTTTTGAGACAGAGTCTCGCTCTGTTGCCCAGGCTGGAGTGCAGTGACATGATCTCAGCTCACTGCAACCTTCGCCTCCTAAGTTCAAGCGATTATCCTGCCTCAGCCTCTCAAGTAGCTGGGACTACAGGAATGTGCCACCACGCCCGGCTAATTTTTGCATTTTTGGTAGAGATGGATTCACTATGGTTTCACTATGTTGACCAGGCTGGTCTCAAACTCCTGACCTTCTGATCCGCCCGCCTCGGGCTCCCAAAGTGCTGGGATTACAGGCGTGAGTCACGCACCTGGCAAGAGACTAAAAGTTCTTAATTATAATCCCTGGCCCATACTTTGAATTTTCTTGGCTTTTATTCCTGAGGGCAGGCCTCAAGAAATCACCCCTTTCCCTCACTTTAAGAGAAGGACCACCCTGCCTCATCCTCAGGGAGTAACGTTTTTCCACAAGGTTAGCCACCAACAATTGCCTTTAGGGTCGTCAAATTTTTGAGACTCTCAAGCCCAGAAGATGTCCTGGTTCCCTGGCTTCTAAGCCTCTTGCGTCCCTAATTTCCTACTACAACTTTCCCTTCCATTCTTGTACTACTTTTTTCTAATCTAGCTATAAGAGAAATTCATTTAGTTTCTTTAGCTAAATTTCCATTTTCCTCTTCAGCTGGATCAATGCTGTTTTAAAATAACAACAATACCAGGAAGAGTAAATGAGAATCTAATGAAAAAAGTTATCTGCAGGGTGTGAGTAAAAATGTAGAAATGTAGCAAAAGGGCTAGGGATGGGAGGGAGACATCTCGTATACCTTCTTATATATGTTTGACTTTTCAATCATTTAAATGTTTTTAAATGTTCAGAAACAAAATTAAATCACCAAGAGTGAAAAAAAAAAAAAAAAAAACTAAACCTAAAGATGAGTTTTAACAAAAGCAAATGAAATCTAATTCTGTATCAAATCATATAGAAAAATTCTAATTCAAAGAATTTGGGACACAGTACCCTGGCTATACACCCTTAATGGAATATATTCTAAAGAGAATAAGCACGACAAAGATGCCTTAAACCTGACTTAGTAGGTTTGTTGTTAGTAGTATAACTGGTACAGTAACTCTGAAATGACTTGCGTGTGCTGTAGAATAGAGAAAGTTAATGAATATGTTGGCATTTTGAGAACCAAGTTCTCACTGTGAGAGAAAGAAAACATCAATAGGGATTGTGGGAAGGGAAGGAAGACCTTGGGGTGTTGGATTTGAATTGGAAGTATCAAAGTAAATACAGGATTTCTTTTTTTGAAACAGTATTTGCTAGCTCTATCCACTAAAAAAGCCTAGAAATAACAATGCTCCAACGGAATGAGTGCACCAAGCATTCAGAATTTGGTTTTTTAATAGTGTTCTCCATTAAAAGGAGCCAGGAGCCTTGGGAGAAATGACTGATCTGATTCTGGAGCAGAGAAAGTACAAGGTGAGCCTAGGATGTCAGGTTATGCTAAAAATCAAGAAAGTCCTCAAATTCTAATGGAGACACGTCAAAGGAGCACAGGAGTCAAACTGAAAGGGCTCCCACCGGGCAAATTTTGGACAATTTGAGTTTTAATATTTGTAATGAATTATGACACATCGATTTTTTTTAAGTCCCCCAGTTCATGGTGATACTCAAAAGGGTAGGGAAACTCTTCTTCATGGAAGAATGCCCGTTAATGAAGTAGAATGATAGAACTAGACAATTACCGTTTTACAACCTAGTAAGTTACTCGGCTAAGAATCATCGGTGTATTCTGTTACCATTGAATGAAAAGTTGGTGAGATAGTCATACAGTTCAAATGTAACCCCTTCAGATTACTTAGCAATTAAAAAGGGGCAAGGGTGCAATGGAGAACAGTGGTGGACACCGCTTAACCAAATGATCAAACTCAGCATCTTATAACGGGACCAACTAACATGAAATGGCAGCCAATTTCTCCACAACAGAAATGGCATGGATTCTTCAAAAATCTCAAGAAGGACTGAGCGCAGTGGCTCAGGCCTGTAATTTCAGCATTTTGGGAGGCCAAGGCGGGTGGCTCACTTGAGGTCAAGAAATTCAAAACCAGCCTGACACGGTGAAGGGACATGGTGAACTCAGCCTGACATGGTGAGCTCGGTCTCTACTGAAAATACACAAATTAGCCAGGAGGTGGCGCACGCCTGTGGTCCCTGCTACTCGCAAGGCTGAGCTAGGAGAATCGCTTGAACCCGGAGGCGGAGGCTGCAATGAATCAAGATCATGCCACTGCACTCCAGCCTGGGCAATAGAGTGAGACCCTGTCAAAAAGAAAGAAAGAAAGAAAGAAAGAGAGAGAGAGAGAGAGAGAGAGAGAGAGAAAGAGAAAGAAAGAAGAGAAAAAGTCAAGAAAGATTTAAAAAATGATCTATTCTAGACTCAAGGATAGTAAAGACACATACAATGCATGATCTTTGAATCAGGGAGGGAACTACAAAGGACATTGTGGGGACAACGGAGGATATTTGGATGTGGATAGTATATCAAATAGTACTGTATCAGTATTATATTTCTTTAAAGTGATATGGTATTGTTGTTGTGAAGGAGAGTATCTTTAGAGGAGACATGCTGTAGTGTTTAAGAGAAAGTATTATGATTATGATGTCTCCAACTTATACTTACATGATTCAGTTTTTAGATATATATATGTGCTAGATGTGGTGGCTCATGCCTGTAATCCCAGCATTTTGGGAGGCCGAGGTGGGCAGATCACCTAAGGTCAGGAGTTCGAGACCAGCCTGGCCAACATGGCAAAACCCTGTCTAAAAATACAAAAATTAGTCCAGCATGGTAGCACATGCCTGTAACCCCAGCTACTCAGGAAGCTGAGGCAGAAGAATCACTTGTACCTGGGAGACAGAGGATGCAGTGAGCTGAGAGCACACCATTGCACTCCAGCCTGGGCAACAAGAGCAAACTTCCATCTTAAAAAAAAAAAAAAAAACAAGGAAAAAAAAAAGAAACATACATCGATAGATAGATAGATAGATAGATAGATAGATAGATAGATAGATAGACAGATAGACAGACAGATAAGCAGGCATAGACATAGGCAGAGAGAGAGAGAGGTGGCTAATGTAAGTGAAAGGTTCGAGGTGTTCATCATACTCTTCTTTCAACTCATTCATAGATTTGAAACTTTTTGAAATTAGAAATTGAAGTAGGAGAATGCTCTGGCTCACCTCAAACCATTTAAGTCAAAATCTCTAGGGGTGGGCCCAAGTTTCAATATTTTATAGTATTTCTCCAGAAGTGTTTACTGTGCACCCAGGGTTGAGAACTACTGGCCTACCTGATTCATGATGATGTCTGGGCCCTCAGAACCTACCTCAGCCCCCAAGGACCCTGAAAATAAGTCTCTTAAAGGTCACAGGGGCATCTGAGTCTCCAGCAGGCCCCTGCAGCCCTGAGTCAGTAGCCCAGGCTCAGGAGGAGGAGTAAAGAGTCTTCGTAGAAGTGTCTGCTTAGCATAGGAACCCTGACTGCTTTTAGGTCCTTCTGGCTTCCTCCTGTCAGGCCTCCCTTCTCAGAGGCCCCTCTGAGACAACCCTCATTCTGCCCCTTCGAGCTGACTCTGAAAACCTCAGGCCTCTCTTCCTCCTCCCGTGTTCATAAGGCCTCCAGCCAGTGACCTTGCATGGCACACCCTCAATAAATGAGTGCCAGGTGAGCTGAGGTGGGCTCACTCACACTGTGCCTCTCACTGTCACCCTCAAGGGGGAGGAGGAAAAGCCCATATCAAACATGGGCAAAGAGTTTTACTTTGTTCCAGAAAAAAAAAAAAAAAAAGCAGAAGCTGAACGTCAAAGAAGAAAAGAGTGGGAAGGAAGAGTCTTTTACAAAGAACAGAGTCATGGCACCTCACACTGAGCCCTTGCTAGGTGTAGGTGCTGTGGCAGCACTGAATCTGTGTTATCTCATAAAATCGACACCCTAACCTTATGGGGTAGGTCATAGTGTCATCATCACTTCACATCATGTGTCCACAGCATCACACAGCTGGAACCTCAGCAGTCTGGGACGAAAGCCCACACTTCTAGCCATGGTGTTAGACTGCCTACATAGGACTTAGGGAGAAGGAAAGTAAGAGCCAATATTGATGAGGCGCCTACTAAGATGATCTTGTTGAATTCTCTCTGCAGCCCTGTGAAGTCAATCTTATCTTCTTTTGATGAAGCTGAGCAAATGCACTCTGAGATAAAGTAATTCCATTCCATCATGTTGAACAAGCCTAAAAGGCATCACAATCTGCATCGCCTTCTGTATGAATGGCAATCTCTGGAATTGTGCAACTCAGGATCAAGTGTGACTTGCCCAGGGCTATGCTGCCAGTAAGGGATGGTCTCTGGATTTGGAAGCAAGGTCTCTTAGACTTTGGCCTCCCTGGAAAAGCCCTGCTGTCTCCTCACCCCCACCACCTCTAGTGTTCTGTTACCAGGCATCTCTCTGCAGGGATCAGAACCTCCCTTCTGTAGGGAGAAGTGAGTCTTCCACTGTGCTGTCCTCAAGGAGATATCAGAACCCTGAGCTCTTCTAGACAGACCTCAGCTGTTGAACATGTGAAAAACATGCCTTTCTGCAGATGATGAGGTGGGGTGCAGGGGATGAGAAAGCAGAGGCAGAAAAGTCTGAGGCATACCCCCAACACTCAACGGACTGTGGGGTAGTGGCACTCATAGCTAGGATGACCAGCTCATCCCAGTTTTCTCAGGACTTTCCTCATTTTAGCACTGAAAGTCCCACATCCTGGGACAACCTTCAATCCCAGTCAAGGGAGATGGTTAATGTCTTGGTCAGCTTGAGCTGCCATAACGAAATCCTATAGATGGAATAAAACAGCAGACAAATTTCTTTCTCACAGTTTTCCAATATTAAGGTGCCAGCCAATTTGGTTTCTGTTGAATGCTCTCTCCCTGGCTTGTAGAAGGCAACTGCCTAGCACGTGCTCATGTGGCCTTTCCCTGGTGTGTGCACACGGAGAAAGAGTAAGAAAAAGAGGGAGATCAAGAGACAGGGAAAAAGAGAGAGTACACTCATGAGAATGCTCCAATGTCTCTTCCTAAAGGACATTAATCCTGTCATGGGGGCCCCATCCTCATGACCTCATCTAACACTAAATACCTCCAAAAGACTATCTCCAGATACAGCTACATTGGGGCTTCAACATATGGATTTTGGGTAGACACAGTTCAGTCCACAGCAGTTGAATACCCTACTTGCAGCCAAATCCCTCTTCTCAATCCCTGGTCCCTGAGATGCCCAAGGGGAGAAGGCTATCTATTCTTCCAGAAACCCACTCATCCACAACAGCTAGTAGATGAATACCTCGCACTGGAGTTTCTGGGTTTTGCCAGATTCCATCTAAGGAACTCTAAGTGGTGCCTGGCTTTCTTTTCCAAGGCAGAGTCTCCTAAGAGTGGGCTGGGTAGGGAGGGTGACCCTCAGAACTCCTAGTTGCTATGGGTAAGGTTCTGAGAGACCCCACATATGTACACAAAGTTACACTCAAATGCGTCTTTTGTGGGCCTTTCCAGATGCCCCAGTCAAGAGGGAGAAAAGGCAAGGAGGCTGTGCATAGACCAGGGCTAGAATTCTGGCAAACACTCATAGCCTGTATAACTTCCCTGTGCCTCAGCTTTCTTTCCTGTAAAATGGGGATGCATTATAAGGGTTAGAATAAAATGAGTTTCAAGTGTTTGGCACCTAGTAATTGTTCAGTAAATGGTAATCATCTTTATTTCTCTCCTGCCTACCTTGCATTCCCTCCATTCCCCCTGCCCACCTTTCCCATTTTTTCATTCATTCAACAAGTATTTATTGAATAACTACTATGCTGTAGTCACTGGGAGTGAATAAAACAGTTTTTCCCTCCAAGAAGTTTATATCATGGCCTGAGAAAACTAACAGAAAAATAGATATCAAAATAAATATGAAAGTGACATTATGTGATGGTCAACTTTAGGTGTCAACTTGACTGGGCTAAAATGCTCAGATCTTTGGGAAAACAGGCTTCGTGGGTATGTCTGTGAGAGTGTTTCTGGAAGAGATTAGCATTTGAATTGGTAGCCTAAGTAAAGAAGATCTGACCTCACCAATCTGGGCCGGTATCATCCAATCCCTTGAGAGCCCGGATAGAGCAAAAGGTGGAGGAAGAGCAATTTCCCTCCTCTCCTTGAGATGGGACATCCATCTTCTCCTTCCTTTGAACATTAGAGCTCTTGGTCCTTGGACCTTCAGACTCCAAAACTTACACCACCATCCTTCCTTCCCCCTGGTTTGTAGGCCCTTGGCCTCAGAACTACACTACTGGATTTACCAGTGAATTATTATTTACCAGTGAATTATACCACTGGCTTTCCTGGGTCTCCACCTTACAGACAGCAGACTGTGGAACTTCTCAGTCTCCAAATTGCAAGAGCCAATTCCCATGATAAATTTCCTCTTATATGTACAGATGGTCCCCAACTTACAATGGATCCACTTACAATTTTTCAACTTTACAATGAGTTTATAAGGGTGTAACCCCATCGTAAGTCAAGGAACATCTGGACTTACAATGGTTCAACTTTTGATTTTTCAACTTTACAAGCGGTTTATCAGGGTATTAAATACATTTTGACTTACAATATTTTTTACTTACAATGGGTTTATCAGCATGTAGGCCTATTGTAAGCCAAGGAACATCTGCATCTAAATGTATCCTATTGGTTCTGCTTCTCTGGAGGACCCTGGCTAATACAGACTGTGATAGAAGCAGGAATGGAGGCCAGAGGAGGCAGGAGAGTAGATGAATCTGCAGTCCAGATTCATCTAGAACGGATAAATGAAAAGGGATGAAAGGGATGGAAAAAGATGGAAGCTGAGGGAGAAAGAGATCAGAAACATAAACTTGGGAACCATCAGAGTCAAGACAGCCTTTAAAGTCAGAAGTAGATGAGATAATTGAGGGAGCAATTGCAGACAGAGAGAACCTCTGAAGCCTGCAGGGCTCCAACCTTCAGAGGTTGAGGAGACAAGGAAGGACCTCTAAAAAGAGGTCACAGCTAGTGATAGGAGATTGAGGGAGAGGGCAACCTAGAAGTCCACACTGCAGAAGATCTGAGGGGAAATGGGAAGAGAGGTCAGGAGAGAGCAGTGTGGACAGCTCCTCTACACTGGAGTGTGTGCCTGGGAGTCGGCATCCCAACTGCAAGGAGAAGACCCAAACAGCATGTCCATGTTTCTTTTATCTCTGGGTCTCCCCAACACACAGTGGGTTCTCAATCAAAATCTACTGAGTTGGCATCAGTTAAATATCCTGTTTATGGCTGAGGCAAAGGCTGGAGATTTCCCCTACCTCTCAGGCCCTTGCTGCAGGCCTCTGACACTCCAGGGATAGCTGGCAAGCCCACAGAGCCTCCCCAAGAGTCCTTCTCTCTCAGGAAATATTAGCACATGTGTCCAGCAGGGCCTTTGATGGCTTCACACAAGAGGAGAGTCATGTGGGCATTTCTGGCTCTCTGGACAAGAAATAAATGTTCAGGCGGAGAGGGAGAACTTGGCTGAAGTGGAGGAGGGAATTGAAATCACTGAACAAAATAACAGCAACTCCAATAACAACCATTTATTGATCTCCTGTTCTGTAGCAGACACTGGGCCAAATGCAGGGCATTTGTTGACATTGTCTTTCATCTCAGTCCAGTTCAGTCCATCTCCAGTTACCCGGGGAGGGAGGTGCTGCAAACCCCAACCTAGAGTGAGTTACCCTGCTGCCTGAGGCCACATACACAGTAGTTCCAAGGCCGGTGTTCCTCAACCACTGTGTGAAGATTTGCCATTGAAGAAAGGAGAGATGAAGGTAGGAATAGCAAAGGCTAAAGACAAAGCTACCCCCAGCAGCAGCATCTTCTTCCACGACTTCAACTCCACTGACACCAGGCTGACCTGGGATTTCCCTTTGCCCTTCCCACCATCACTTTCGCTGGCTGGTGGGACTTTGAGGCCAATGGGTAGTGGGCTGGGGCCAGCAACCACTGAACTTTCCTCTTCCTTAGCCATTGTCATTAAGTTGGCAGAGATTTCCTGACCCTGTCAATAGCCCTGTATTAGTCCATTTTCATGCTGCCAATAAAGGCATACCCGAGACTGGGTAATTTATAAAGAAAATGAGGTTTGATGGACTCACAGTTCCACATGGCTGGGGAGGCCTCACAGCCATAGCAGAAGGTGAGAGGTACATCTTACATGACGGCAGGCAACAGAAAAAGAGAGCCAAGCGAAAGGGGTTTCCCCTTATAAAATCATTAGATCTCACGAGACTTACTCACTAACATGGAACAGTATGGGGGAAGCAGCCCCCATGATTCAATTATTTCCCACCGAGTTCCTCCCACAACACATAGGAATTATGGGAGCTACAGTTCAAGATGAGATGTGGGTGGGGACACAGCCAAACCACATCAAGCCCCTCAGCCAACATTTCATGGTGGCAGCTGCTCATGAAGTGTCATCTAAAAGGACATAAAAAAATTCATCACACACACACAAATGCACACATATATATACACACACATTCATCACACACACACACACACACACACACACTCTCTCTCTCTCAAAAAATCTCTCCCACTGGCTCACCTCAGCACCTGAAATTCTGCCAAGTTAAGGTCCTGTGGAGACCAGAGTACTTGTTATGTTTATCAATATGTGTACACTCACTGCACTTCAGGGAAGCTGGAGTTTAAAAACTGGAGGACTAGGACCAAAGAAAGAACAGTTGTGCTGGTGGAGAGGAAAGGAATTGAGACAAGCTGAGCCTTGCCAAAGAAAAGGCGGCCAGGATAGTGCAGAAGAGGGAAAGGTGGAGGCTCTTGAAGGGGTGGAAGCCAAGCATGGAAGAGGGAAAGAGTTGGGTCTTTTTCTGCTCTCCTAGGAGTTCTGGTTTGGTACCGTGGTTGGGGGTGGGAAATCAAACAACCAGGCCAGGCACAGTGGCTCATGCCTGTAGTCCCACCAGGCAGGTCACCTGAGGTCAGGAGTTCAAGTCCAGCTTGGCCAACATGGCGAAACCCCATCTCTACTAAAAATACAAAACTTAGCCAGGTGTAGTGGTGGGCACCTGTAATCTCAGCTACTCGGGAGGCTGAGACAGGAGAATTGCCTGAACCCGGTAAGTGGAGGTTGCAATGAGCCGAGATCACACCACTGTACTCCAGCCTGGGTGATGAGCAAAACTCCATCTCAAAAAAAAAGAAAAAAAAGAAATCAAACAACCAGGGTCCAAATAGCAGGTGTCACTTGCTAATTCTGTGGCTTAGGAAATTACTCAATCCTCCCGTCTGCATCCTTAAAATGGGAAGAATGACAGTACACATCTTGAAGGGTGATCTTGAGGCTTCAGTGAGGTAATCCATGCAAGGAGCTTAGCACACTTCCCAGAATTGAATAAACACACAGTAAATGTTTAATATTATTATTAATATTTAACTGAAGCCTACAGCCTGCTTCCATCATCAGCTCCTCCAGCCAGGAGTTGGAGTCTGCCAAGGATTTTAGAGTTCATTGATTCTCTGGATGTGAATCATTGTAAACAGATAGATTGGGGTGTTCTGTCTGGAGACACTATCTCCCCTTCTTCCAATGGCAGAACATCTGGTGACTTCCCAGGAGATAAAAGGGTGGAGTACAAGAAAGGCCAGAAACCTGGTTCTCCCTGACGGAGCAGAACAAGAGGAATATGTCCCAGTGGCATATGCTGCTTTCCTTAACCTTGGCACCTGTTCCAAGCTGGCCTAATGCAGAGGAAGGAGCACTGGGAACACAGAAATCGGTGTAACTCCTACAGACAGCAATGTGCTCATAACTCAAGATTTTAAATGCATGTCCCCTTGACCCTAAATTTTGGTTTCTAGGATTTTTTTGTGAAGATATGCCCCCATACACGCAAAATGATGTAAATGCAAAGTTATTCACTGCAGGATTTGTTATGACACAGAGACTGGGAAAAAATCTAAGTGTTCACACTTTACTGAATATATTATTGTCCATCCATACAAAGGAATATTATGCAACAGTGGAAAACTATGAAGAAATTTCTGTAAACTGATTATGAAAAGATCTCCAAGATCCATTGTTAAGTAAAACAGCAGAGTCCAGAAGAACATAGAAAAAGTGAAAAAAAGTAACATGTATTCAATATGCATAGACTATATATTCAATATGCATAGAATAACAACAAAAGAGAATAGAATGCATAGAATATGAACGCAAGAGATGATGATATTGATCTCTGAAGAAGGGATCCAAGAAGCCAAAGACAAGATAGTCACTGTCTTCTCTTTCATGCATTTTGAATTTTAAAATGCTGAAAACAACTACATTTTGTTTACAAGCACTGGACTTGGAGTCACACAGACCCAGGTTCAAAACCCAGATTTACTGGCTATGTGATGCTGGGCAGGTCACTTCAGATCACTTTAATCTCTTTGAGCTTTGTTTCCCACATGTAAAACAAGGATGAGAATAAAACCTATATCACAGGGTGGTTGTGAGCATTCACTGACATGGTATTTTTTAAAATATCCTATGTGGAGACAGGCATGGTGGCTGACACCCATAATCTCAGTGACTCAAGAGGCTGAGGCAGGAGGATTGCTTAAGCTCAGGAGCTCGAGGTTGCGGTGAGCCAAGATCACACCACTGCACTCCAACATGGGCAACAGAGTGAGGCTGCCTAAAATAGAAAACAAAACAAAATGTGGAGGTAGCTACAGCAAAGATGACTTTTAATAAATTTATGATGAATCTGGATTTATTCCCTTTTATATGCCTAGGAGAGCATTATAAGGTAAGGTTCGGGATTGCCAGTAGACAGAATGAAGAGAAATGAAAGTAACTATCTATCTTACAAGGGGTGGAGGGTGGCAGGTTCCTCAGTGCATGTGTGCTGAGGAATTCGCATCACTCACATGTGCTGAAGAGTCCACCCAGCTCACTGTTTATAATGCCAGGGTTTGCAGGGGGCAGTCCCCTTCGCCAGGTCATTGGATCCTCACTAAGGACCCTATGACATGAACAAGCTGGAGACTCGTGGCACCATTTTACAGATAAGCTCTCCCAGGGAGCTGCATGATGGGCCTAATGTTATTAATCAAACAGACATGAGTGGAGAGGCAGTAAGTCAGTGTAAAGTGAGCATAGGTTCTGGGAAGAAAACAAGTTCTGGCCTGGCCATTTAACTGTTCTGAGCCTCAGCTCCTGCAGCCACAGAAGGGAGATCATAACACCGACTGCAAAAAGTTGTGTGAACCAGAGCTTCAGGCACTGTGACAAAGACATGGGAAAGCTCAGTCAATGGAAGCTTTGATTATTTGTGTGGGATTATGACTGGAGGAAGGCAGTGTGCCTGTATACCCCCACAAGTGCCTTAACCACTCAAATAAAGAATCTCTGCCTTCAAGGAGCTCACAGTCTGATAAGAGAAAGACAGAGACAGATCGTCTCTATTCAAAAACATTTCCCCTAAATAAAAATACGGCTTACACAAGTGTACTCCTGTTTATCATGGCCTCCTTATAGGTGTAGTGCCGGGTGCTCCCATCGGCCATGATTTAAAAAATCAAGAGGTGTGTGTCAAGTAGAAGGGTGGGAAGGCTGGACGCAAAGCAGAGGAGAGGTTTGCAAAGATCCCTGCATGATAAAGGAAGATGGGGAGGAGTCAAATGGGGCCTCCAAGGAGTTTCCTTTGGGAGGCATTGGTGAGGAGGAAGTGCAGTGAGCTGTGGATGAGAGGCTGAAGCAGGGACCTGGGCCTAGGGCACCACAGCAAGCATCTTAGGGAGGGGCTGACAACTGCGGCCAACTGTGCTGATAACATCACATGCAAGTCCTACTTTCCTACTTTATTTTTCTTGTGAACCTTAATTATTCCAGAGAGTGAGTCAACAAACAACCCTGAATCATAAAGTCAAAAGGCCTTCACAAAAGGATGCTGATAATAGCATGTTGTGCGCTTACTCTGTTGGGAATGAGATCCTTCAGAACAACCCAGGAGCAGGGTTCCATTTTTCATCCCTCCCTTCTGTGGATGAGGAAGCCGACTCAGAAAGATTCATTCATGTCTGAGGTCACACAGTCAGCCAGGGGAGAAGCCAGGATTCAAGCCAGGTCTGTCTGATGAAAACACTCCCGCTCTTTCTCACTTCGCTGTAGGTTTTGAACATACTTTTTGCTGCTGTGAAGCAAAATAAATGCAGATGTGGCAGCGGTAGTATATGAATCTATACATGTGTCATAGAATTATGTGCAAGGCATACCAAGAAAAATGAGTACTTGCAAAAACTGGGGAAATCCGAGGAAGATCTATGATCTAGTTAATTGCACTGTGCCAGTGTTTGTTTTCTGGTTTTGATAATGCACTGTAGTTAGTCAGATGCCACCTTTAGGGCAAGCTGGGTGATGAGTCTACAGAAGCTCTCTTTTTGCAACTTCTTGTGAGTCTATGCTTTTTTCAAAGTAGAAATCTGGAAAAGATACATGTAGAAATCTCCTGTTGAAAATACAAACAGGGTCCGAGTAGGACCAAGGAGACTCAACAGCTCCTAGTGAATAAAGAACAACACCAGGACATTACCAGGGCAGTAGGAACCCTCATCCCAAACATAAGAATTACAAAATGATACAGCTGCCCCCGTACTTACTGGACTCTTGTATAGCTTTATTTTAGGGTAACCCAAGTTTTCCAGATTCACCTGGCTACAGGGGGGGCTCACATTTACAGATATCACCCATGTTTCACCAATTTTTCCCCTCCTTGCTATGACAGAGCTTCCAGAATACCCCAAACCTCACCCATCCAGTCATTGCTGGGGTCCTCTGGAGGTGTCTCACACAAGCCTATTGACCAAATGCTGTGGTCTGCTGCTCACCTCCTACCCTGTCTGCAGGTGCCCTCTGTGCCCGGAAATTCCAGTGTGTTGCATCAGCAGGGCCTCTGTGCCAGGCACAGAGGTGACTAGGGTCTGTGTCCAAGAATGGCCTCTGGATTTCAGCAAACCCCAACCCAATTCCACTGGACTCCCCTGGCCTGAAGCCTCCCTGCATTCCACACAGAAAGTGGATGGATGCCCATGGCAGGTCAATCTTGATTGCCTGGCACCAAAGCAGGACAGCACATGTCCAACAGAACCCTCGTGAAAACTGCTCCCAAATCCTCCACTCTGAGGTTTAGAGATATGTGCAAGGTTTTGAAACACAAATACAGTCACAGTAATAGCTAACATTTACTGAGCACTTACTATGTGCCAGATGAAGCAATTCACATGCATAAACTTGTCTCATTCTGATAGATAGGTAAGCTGCTGCCACAAAGAGATGCATCAATCATAACCCAGTGGCTTAAAGAAGATAGAAATCTAGTTCTCTCTCACATCATCTGAGGGAGTCTCCCTGATCAGCAGCAGCTTTGCTCCAGGCAGAGTCCACAGCCCAGGTTCTTTCCATCTTGTTTCTCTGCTATCCCCCAAAACGTCCTCAGCATCATGGTGGCAGCTGGGTCATTGCCATGCCTGTTTGCAGACCAGGAGGAGAGAGACAGCAGGCACGAGGCATGCTGATCGCCCCACATCACTGGGCCTGGGACTCTCATACATCACTCCACTCACATTCTGCTCATGAGAACACTCTGCAAGTGAGAACTTAGTTACACAGGCTCACCTAACTGTAGGGAGCCTGGGGAGACGGGGATATGTGTGCCCGAGCAATTCTTTTACAGTGAAAGAAGAGAAAATGTGTTCTGCTGGAACACTGTCCCTCCACCACACTTCCTCACAGGTATGACCAAAGATGTTCAGAATGGTTCAATGCTTGCCCTAGGTAATAACTATCTGATCTGATAAATTAATTTTAACCAGTGAAGTAGAGCTGGACCCCTTTCAGATAAAATGAGTGTTTTGTGTGTTTCAATAGGTATCTAATGGAGATGCAAAACTTAACCCAGAAGCATAGCTCTAGCGGGAGATACGGAGTTGGGGACTGGGCAGGACTTTTTGAGTGGCATCATAGTCCAGGCTTTAGAATGGGGAGGCTTGAATGAGTCCAGGTCCTTCACATGGGAAAACCACTGAACATCTCAGCCCTCAGCATTCTCTGAGACAGAATCCAGGGTGATAATGGATGTGGCACAGCCTAGTGAGCTGCAAGGGGCTGTCACATGTAGGGAGTTATTTTTGATCTAAGGGGATCTGCACATCCCACCACCAAAGCTGCCCTTTGGGAAGGTAACAGGTGACCCTGTCCAAGATCTGGGCTGTGGATGAACAAGTTTCCCAAGGTGAACTGCAAGGAGTTTGGCAGGTGTGTGTGTGTGTATCTGTGTGCATGTTTGTGTCTGTATGCACACATTTGTGTGCATGTGTGTGTATGTGTGCAAATGCACACTGGCAGCTTCAGCCAGCTGGGCAGTCATTTATTCATATGGATGACTTGATTTTTGATTGAATTAACAAGTACTTATTGAACACAGTTTTGCAAAGGCCTGCAGTAAATTGGAAGCTATACAGGAACCCTATACGTTTTTACAACCCTGCATTCTTCAAATATTGGAATAATATAAAAGATAAGTAAGGAGTAAGGGGAAGGAAGAGCAAACACTAGAGAAGGAGGAGCCATGGGAAAGTGGGTTAGAGGAGAAGGAGGAGGGTTGGTAGTCCTTCTGGTTTCCAAGCACCAGTGGGTCCATTCACCAATGAATACAAACCAACCAATTGTGCAAATTATTAGACTACATCATCTATCCTAGTCTGAGCTAATATTCACTACAACAGCTCATGTTGCTGAGTGCTTACTAAGCTCTAGGCACTATACTAAGTGTTTTATATATTCTGTCTCATTTAACCCTGACTACCCTGTAAACTGGTACTATTATTGTGACTCTGTTGTTAGCCTATTTTATGGGTGCAGAAATGAAGGCCAACAGATGTTAACAACTCACTCAAGGTCACACAGCTAGTAAACTGCAGACTCAGGCCTGTCTGATTCCTAACCTAACCACCATGTCTAACACTTACTGGCCATAAGCCTCAGTCTCCTCATTTGTGAAATGGAACCACTACATTCAGCTCTGCTTGCCCTATGGGCTGTTGCAAGGATCCACTGAGAAGTGATTGCCAAGGTGCACCATGAACTTTTACAAAACCTAATGCAAAAGAACCAAACCACATTACTCTAAGTTTTGCTAAGATGACTCTACCTTAGTATCATCTAGAGAACAAAACAATTACTAGCAATCAGAATTAAAGTAAGCCTCCTCTGTTTGGAAACAACTTTAGAGGAAGGATATTGTTGATTTGCCTGGCAGAGAATGGTTCCAAGTCTAAGAGCTCACAGTTGTTTTTATCTCAATGGCCTTATCAGAATATTTAGGTATCAATAATGTAGTGGCATGCTCTGGGAACTCTCAAGAAGTCCTTTGGTGAGCCCCACATGCAGAAAAGCTAAAAATCCCTGGTCAATAATCAGCACCAAATTGCCAGCCATTGACTGGGTCACTGTGGAAGTGAATCCTCCAGCCCCAGTCAAACCTTCAGATGACTGCTGCCTCATGGAGTCCCTAAACCAAGAACTACTTCTGACTCCTTGAGCCACAGACACAGTGAGGGATTATAAATGACTACTGTGTGAGGCCACTAAGTTGGAGGGGTTGGTAATTTGTAATACAGCAATCGATAATTCATATAGCACCTATGATACCTTATGACTTAAGTACAAGGTTATTGGGTATTAATCAAAATTCTAGTTTTCAAGCAAGAGAAACCAATTCTGGTACATGTAAACCAAAGGGGAATTTTCAGGGAGGGCGTCAGGGCTCACCAAATCCAAGAAAATACTGGAGACTCCAGTGTAGGATTCTCTGGCAACAGAACTCCAGTTCCAGTTCAGGGAGAGGAACAGCCAGGTGTCCACACCTCCATGGCTCCAAAGAGCCACTAATCATTCCATATATCTTGATTTAGTCCATTCAGACTGCCATAAAGAATACTACAGACTGGGTGGCTCAAACAACAAACATTTGGTTCTCATAGTTCTGGAGGAAGGGAAGTCCAAGATCAAGGTTCTGACAGATACAGTGGCTGGTGAGGGCCCTTTTCCTGGTTCTCAGACCACCATCTTCTCATTGTATGCTCAAGACACAGGAAGCAGGAGTCAAGACACAGGAAGCAAACTCTCCTGTGTCTCTTCTTATAAGGGCACTAATGCCACTCATGAGGGCTCCACCTTCATGACCTAATTACCTCCCAAAGGCCCCACTTCTGAATAGCATCTTATTGAGGGTTAGGATTTTAACGTATGAATTTTGGGGGCATACAAACGTTCAATCCATAGCACATCCTCAGTCTACTCACAGAGGATTCAGTGTCTAGAGTGACAGAGACATTGATCATGTTCCAGCCCCCTGGCTAAACCAAGGGCAAGAAAAAGCATCTGCCTCTTGGTATTATTTCCCTCTGAGACAAATCCACTAGGGAAAGATGATTCTTGAAAGCAAGTCATGGTGCTCTTAAAGAAGGGGATGGGATGCTCTGCAGCCAACATCAATAAATGTCCAGCCCAGTGATCATTACAAGGTGTTACAAAGAAGAAGGCCTTGAATAATATTGAACCAGGCTACATGTAGGCTGTGGGCTTTATAGTCGTTAATCCTCACAATAATCTTAAAAGGAGAATGATATTATTCCCATCATCCAGACAAGGAGGCAGAACCTCAGACACATTAAGTAACTTGCCAGAATCCACATGGAAAGTGAAGAAGCTGGCTTCTAAGTTAAAGTCTGTGGGGTTCCAGAGTCCTTACTTGTCCCAATATAACCAGGCTTCCAAGAAGGGCCTCAAGGGAATGGAACCACATTCTTGCTTTGATGAAGTCAAATAAATTAAAAAGAGTTTGTTAAGGGAAAGAGACGGAGACTGAAGTAAAGGATTCACCTGATCTTCTCCCAAGGAAGAATGTGCCTGAGTCATATCTGACTGGCTTGACCCAGAAAGAAGAGGGTAGTCACAGGCAGAAAGGAAGGACAACACAGGCTCACAGATTCGGGCGGTCTCCAGAACTCGAAACTTCCCAAGGGTTTACACCCTGTGTACTGAACATGGTCCGCTTCTGCCACCTAGCCACAGACGGTCTCCTCAGCCAGAGCACAAGAAGCCCAACTGTGATGAAACCCTGTGGGTGGGTATGCAGCAAGGACAAGCCACATGTGAAGACTTTCCTGGTAGATTTCCAAAATGACCAATGCCACTGGGTCCCCTTGTCTGTCATGTGCCTTCTTTATATTTATCTGAGATTCCCGGGGAAAGGATAGCCAGCTCCTCCCTTAGATTGGGGGGGGTGTGCCCTTCCCCACCCTCATCTATACTCTCTGCCCCACTAAAGAACTTTTCTATAATCCCATCTTCACCCTATTCAGCATTTTCCAAATATTATTCTTCATTTTCTAATTGTGTCTTTTCTAGTTCGTTTGGAAATGAAATCTGGTTTCACCTGAAGGTTGAGAGCTAATATGAAGCATATTCCTGTCCTTGGGCTAATACCTTTATGATGTCGTGACACTAACTGGCTAGGATTGACTTAGCTTTTTTTTTGGCCAGAAGGCATAACATCTCTACCAACAAGAAACTAGCATAGGCTGGATTAAAGTCAGCATGAGAAAGAGTACCTGAAGATAAGAAAATAAATGAAGGCCCACCATGTTTCTAAGTACATAGTAAATAGTCAAATATGTGCAGAGGAGACGAATAAACATATCTGTGTAAGGCTTTCAAAAGGATCAGGATGACAGGTCTCACAAAAAAAGCATTTCCAGGCTTTTGTATTTTACAGACCAATATTTTTGTGTTTTAGTTTTTAATTTGGGGAGGGGAAATCAACATAGGATTATTATCTTTTTACTTTACCAAGTAGACGTTTTAATAAAGCTATCATTGCTTTACCATCCTTTCATAAGATAATAGGCCTGTTAACACAAGCAAAGTAAGAAGTATATGATCACAGAATAAAGAACAGTCTTTCCAGTGAAAAAAATCATTGGCACACTGGATACAGGTCTTTGTTTTATACTATGTAGTCCCTCTCTGGCTAGTTTAAGCACAAACAATACATTATGGAGCCCAGATAGATAGTTCACAAATCACTGGAAAGGCTGTAGGGATATACTCCAAGTTGAATTTCATATTAACACCCCAAATTATGCATGCAACTTGCCACTAAGGCCAGCTGCTGCCACAGCTGCTGACCACTCTAGCTCCTCAAAATGAGCACCAGCTTCATGCCCTGTTCAACTCCCTCCATTATTCCAAATCTTCCTTCCATATTCCAAATCAAAGTCCTGCATGAGTCCAGTTGATTGGCTGAACCTAAGCATATCTAGATCCCCATCTGCCAAGAAGTCTGGGAAACGTCGTTTTAGTTTTCAGCCTCTGCAGTACAGGGAGGCACAGGGGCTGGAGAAGGCATGGAGCGAACCAATTCGCCACTGTTGGTGAGCTTGTTGTCAGACCATAGCACTTCTAAACCATGTCATGGTCTAAGCCTGGGTTACAGGATCACATTTGTGTGTATTGGCATGAGAGTCATCCTAAGGAATGTGTGCAGGCATGCTTTACTGAGAAGATTCTGAAGGTCAGTGGTCTTACACAGGCACTGTATCAAGGTTCTGACTGGTGTCTGGTGAGGGCCCTCTTCCTGGTTCTCAGACCACCATCTTCTCATTGTGTGTGCCCATGTGATAAAAAGCAGAGAGAAAGGAAGCAAACTCTCCTGTCTCTCTTCTTATAAGGGCGCTAATGCCATTCATGAGGGCCCCACCTTCATGACCTAATTACCTCTTAAAGGCCAACTTCCTAATACCATCTTATTGAGGGTTAGGATTTTATCATATGAATTTTGGGGGCATACAAACATTCAATCCATAGCACATCCTCAGTCTACTCTCTGCCAGAACCTTGATACAGCACCTACTGAGTGCATGGCTATTCTTGAGAAGGGAATTTGCTGCCTGAGGCTACAGCATGACCACACTCTGACTGTAGTAGACGTCTGTCTTATTTGTGGCTTCTCGTCAACTTTTGAGTAGCTTTCCCATATTTGGGGATATTCTCATGTAGTAAGTCCCATTTCCCTGATATTGAAGTCAGAGTTCCAGTCAGATTTCAGAGCTTCCAGGTGTCTTTGCAGCTAGGATTCAGGCATGTGGTCTGAGCTCTCACAACCCAAGGCCAGCACTAGAGATTTGATTTAGAAGTGAGTTGCGTAAAGAGCAGGCAGTGCATGGAGCTTCTGTTTTTACTGGCATGGAAGGCAGAAGAGGCCTGAGCTTTCAGAAGTGGTGGTGAGGGACCAGGCACAGTGGATCATGCCTGTAATCCCAGCACTTTAGGGGAGGCCGAAGTGGGCCAATCATGAGGTCAAGAGAGCGAGACCATCCTGACCAACATGGTGAAACCCCGTCTGTAGTAAAAATACAAAAATTAGCTGGGCGTGGTGCCGCACACCTGTAATCCCAGCTACTCGGGAGGCTGAGGCAGAAGAATTGCTTGAACCTGGGAGGCGGAGGTTGCAGTGAGCCAAGATCGTGTCATTGCACTCCAGCCTGGCAACAGAGCAAGATTCCGTCTCAAAAAAAAAAAAAAAAAAAAAAAAGTGGTGGTAAAGTCTGGTTCCTGACTCAGAGATAGCATCAGTGGTGGTAGCAGGAGTGGCTGTAATAAAGTCAAGTTCCTGGTGTCCAGTGCTCAGTAGCAGCAGCCAAAATAATACCAGTTTCCCTCCATGATCTAGTCCTACAGTACAGTTTAGGGCATTGTTCCTGGAAACTTTACCCCAAATCTATTTCTCCGCCCTCCAAATGATTGTTTGTCTTTCAGTTTCCTTTAATAAATCCCATCTGCCTCAACTAGCCAGAGTGAATCCTATTGTCATCAACCAACAACCCACTTGATGTACTAGGTAAGCCAGGAACACTGATGTACCTGAATCTACTGCCTCTACAGCAGGCTGCAGTGTGAGCCATTTCTGCAACACAGAGTATCGGCCTGAACCTCATCTCCCATTACCTTCTTGAGTCAGGTACAAAGAAGGATGGGAGGAAAGTGTCCTTCCTTCTGACTCCCAGCTTCCCAGGAGCTCCTACAAAACAAGAATGCTCTTCTTCATTGGATATTTATCACCAACAATTTGTGCAGGGCTTAGCACAGAGTAGGTATTCAGCAAATGTTTGATGAATTAACAAATAAGTGAATGGTCAAGTACACTATAAAGTTATACCCAGCTGGATTCCTAACCCAGATCTGTGCTGTCCATTAACAGTACCCACTAGCCACACATGGCCACTAAACAACTGAAATGTGGCTAGTGCAATTGAGGCACTGAATTTTATTTTATCTCAGTGAACTAAAATTTAAAACTGATACCTAATTCCATTTTTGGAAAACTTTTGGCTTGTTTAATTTGTGTCTGTAAATGTACGTTTTAGTTATAAATTGTATAAAAGCTGAATACAGATGAAATCTTTCCAATGAAAAATTAGCATACAAATTGAGATGTGCTGTAATTGCAAAGTATACCCCAGATTCCAAATACTTAATATAAAAAAGAATGTAAAATATACTATTAATGTTATGTTGACTACATGTGGAAATAATATTCTAAATATATTAGGTTAAACAAAACTTATTAAAGTTGACTTCACCTGTTTCTATTTACAATTTTCAATGTGACTACTAGAAAATGTAAAATTATATATGTGGCTTTCATTGAATTTCTGTTAGCACAGATCTGAACATTAGCATAAATATTGCTCAGTGGTCAAAGGGGATGCCGAGGACACATATTTGCTTTGAGCGCTAGAGGCTCCAACCCCACAGACCTAGGCCCAACCTTACCCTTTCATTTCCCCAACCCCTTTCCCCAGACTCCAAATCCAGCAGGAGGAAGTGCAGATGTAGGCCTCTGCAACATGTGAAAGAGCAGAAGTCACAAATGTGGTGTTTTTAGGCAGGTGATTTAGGCAACTCTTTGTCAGGGAAAGGGCTGGAAGTAAGGCCACAAGCAGTGATCAATTGTTCTATTTGAAGACAACTTAAAAAGAAAAAAAAAAAAAAAAATCCCCAAGTGAACATTCCTTGGGTGACCAGTGTGCCACCTCTGCATAAGTCTGTGAAACCAAAGGCCCTGGGACAGCCTCTAACATGGTAGCTTCATTCCAAGGAAGAGTTTAAAGCCCAAAAGAAGAGCTGTTCTAGTTAGTATGAGTCAGGGCTAAATGTTAAGTCTGCTGATACCCAGTGGGGCACACCATCTCTCAGCATTAGGTGCCAATACATAACATGCCAGCTGCGTTTGATGTGAGAAAGGAAGGGTCTGCCTTACAGGAATCACTCAGCCTGCAACTACCCCAGGATTTCCAAGCCTCCCTTTGCCAGCACTGGAAACCCATTTTGAGAAATTGGAGTTGGGGCCAGAAAGCATTCTATTCTCATCACAGGAATCTCTGTGGCTTCTATTTGCAACTCCAGGAGACGTGAAACTCTTAAAATGATTTTTTCCAGGGTTGGAAGGAACACAATGATGTCTTTGGCGAAACAGTGCCAGGCTACTGCACAGTTCAATCCTGAGCTAAGTGAAGGGGGAAAAGGCCGAGGCACTAATCTGGCATGACTGGCAGTCCCCAGTGGGGTAAGGAGGACAGATGAGAAGGGTAGGAGAGGACAGGTGGCACTGGGGGAACAGGGAAGGGATGGAAGGGCCTGCTTCTGAAGGCTTGCATCTAACAGAAAAGAAGGGAACCTCCCCGACTTACCATGCGGGACCCAGATAATTTTCATACCGGAAGCACAGTCTACAAAATGCTTCCCTCCAACCCATCCCCATAGGTACAATTTTACCAAATAAAATCATTCATACTCACATCCAAATTTGCCAATCTGAGCAAAATACAGTTAGTAACAAAGAAAGGCAATTTTCATATTTTATCATTCATCATAGAAAAAAAGCTTTAATATTTTTTAATTAAATACAGAAGAGAATTGTGTTGCCAGAGAGATTGTTTGCCTGCCTTTGAACAAATTAACAACACCTGTTTGCAAACAAAAGAATTTCCAGAATAGAGTCAAACCCTTTATTCTCTGTTCAGGACCCAGCCCATTCATATCTTTTGTATACAGTATCTAACACATAGTAGGTGCTGAATAAGTATCTGCTGACTGAATAGGGTGCTCTTTCATCCCTATCCTTTATTTCCTGACCCTAAACTGGATCTTAATGCATGGGGAAAATATCCCCACCCATCCATTCCTAGAGTAGCCCTGTCTCTTTCAACAGTCTTTGACTCATAACATTGGTTTAGAGACATATGCCTGAAGGGAAAAGAGGGAGGGTTTCAGACAGAGAAAGAAACAAAGACAGGGCACAGAGACTAGGCAGAAACAAAAAGATCTAAGAGAGCGAGAAACAGAAACACAGGTGCAGAGCCAGAACAACTGTGGGAGATAGGGACAGAAAAACCAAGTCAGAGAGACTTAAAACGCACACCGTTGGAGATAAAGAGATAAAAGGGTTGGGCCAGAATGATCATCTTGAAGTTTCTACTAAGCTTTAATGTTTTCTGATAGAGAAAATGGCAGAGAGAGGGGAAGACAAGACCTGAGCAGGAGGATAAAGAGACAAAGGAAGTTAGCAGGGGCAGAGGCAGACAGCCAGGCGTGCCTAGCCGGGAAACCTCGTCCTACCCAGGCCTCACACCCACGGGGCTGGGCTCCCATGCCCACTCTCGGCTCCTACCTTAAGTCCAGCCACCCGCACCTCCCGCACCTAAAGATCTACAAACCACTCAGCAAGTCAAATCGTCTCTCCCCAATATCCTCCGTGAAGCATTCTCGCTGCTCCAGCCCGCACTCAGCTCTTCCCGTCTCAGCTCCTAAAGCCACACACACATCCCCTAACCACAGGTCAGGGCTGTTTTCGAGTTTGCCCCTGGCTGCTATGAGAACATCTTGACTCCTGCAAAAGAACTGTGTGCTTGTCAGGGCTCCAGTCCCTGCCTCCTATATTCCAGTATTCTTCATGACACCAGCCCAATGTCCGGTCTTCCTGAGCGCTCAGTGAATACTTGGGGCCTGACCGCCCGCCCCTAAAGTGCACGCGGGGACCGTGGCCGTCCCCTGCTCATTTTCGACAGCCCGGCCACGCTGAGGCCATCTCCTGGGCTCCTGCGCCCTCTGCCGGCCAGGAGGGGACCCGTACGCGGGACAGATCGCGTCCCGAAGGGCGCGCCTGCTGCTGGGAGGCTGGCGAGGACTCTCCGGCCTCGCGTGCAGCCCCGGGCACCGTCCGAGGGTTCTGGGAAGGGTGGTGGGCACAGCCAGGAACAGCTGCTGTGTCCCTCATAGGCGTGGGGGAACAACCCCTCTCGCCCCTACACCTCCTCCAGCCCTGCCCGCTGGGCGCTCAGAGCTTCTCGTCCAGCTCCAGGCCCTGGTTATACCGGGCGCCCCGGTGCTCGGGGCCTGGGCTGCCGCCGTGTGTCCCGCTCAGGTAGTTCTGGATGGCGGAGGCGCAGTCTAGCCGCTCCATGACGGTCATGAGGTAGTGCAGCTCCTGCAGGCTGCCGTTCTGCTCCTCAAAAAACTCCAGGATGGCCGCTGCGGGGCTGCGCTGACAGGACAGGAACCTGGCCCGAGGCAGGGGAGGAGGAGAAGGGGGAAGGAGCAGGGAGGGGCTCCTTCCCTGCTGCAGGTTCCCTGGGCTGCGCAGCACGAGGTCCATCCCTCCCCTACCCTGTAGCTTTTGTCCTCGTCCTGCTCTTGCTTGCCTTTCAGGGGACGGGGGTGGGAAGCCCCAGGCCCTTGAAACTTGAGATTGTCCTCGCCTGGAGGCTAACTCTCTGAGCCCTCCTCTTCTCTAGGCTTCAGTTTCCTCTCATTAAACTGAGGGCTTAGATAAGAGGACCTCTAAGTTTGCTCCAGCTCTGATGTGCTGTAATTGCCTTCTCTACCTCCCCTACTCCAAATACTGCCCTAGCCTCCCCCTAGCCTCCTAACTCCCTCCTTCCTCCCTATCTCCTAGGCCACAACATCCTGCTCAGGAAACAGTTGCCATAAACCATGGCTTTTTATCACGAACCTCCCGTCCACAAAAACCTTCCAGTCTCTCACCTCCTAACCAGTCCATGCTCCATGAGCCTTTCCAGCTCATCCAGCACCTGGCCTTGCCCTGTCTTTATGCTTTCTCTCCTTTCTCCCATCCTGAACCTCCTTAGCTCAGGCCTCTCCCTTTCTCGCCTTGCAAACACTACACCCACAGCCACCTCTGCTGCTCCCCAAAACAGAATGGCTGATCTCCTCCATCACTTCCTCCCTGAAGCCCTTTCTAGTTCACCCCTCCCAGGTGGAAGAGACCATTCTGCACCCCTTAGTTCAGACTTCCGGTCATAACGCCCACAGTTCATTATTATTCTTGCTTAAGCTGTTTTCTGTCTCTCTTCGATGTGTTATACAATACTGGATTCTTACAGGAAGGCACAAGGAACACTTGCCTTTATTTTTCAAGCTCTCTGAACCCCTTACTAGTGTGTGCGCTCCTAGGTGCTGGGACCATGCCTCATTCCTCTTGTATCACAGTGCTTAGTACAGTTTCCAGGCATAATGGTACTTGATAAATGCTGAAATGAATGATTTAAAAATCCACCCTATAGTTGGAGACCAGCCTGGCCAACCTGATGAAACCCCGTCTCTACTAAAAATACAAAAATTAGCTGGACGTGGTGGCACATGCCTGCAATCCCAGCTACTTGGGAGGCTGAGGCAGGAGAATTACTTGAACCCGGGAGGCGGAGGTTGCAGTGAGCCAAGATTGTGCCACTGCACTCCAGCCTGGGCAACGGAGCAAGACTCCATCTCAAATAATAATAATAATAATAATAATAATAATAATAAATAAAAATCCACCCTGTTTTCAGGGTCCAGCTCTAGCCCCATCACCTGGATAAAGTCTTCCCTGACTGCTGTACTCATAGTGTAGTTTCTGGAGCTTAGCTCAGTATTCTACTGCTTTCTGAGTTCCTTGACAGGGATCATGACTGCACTGTCACCATTATTGCTAACATTTATTGAATTAACAAGTGTCAGGCACCCTGCTACATGCTTTACACACATTATCCTATAATCTGTCTTTCTCCTTCTCAGGGCATAGCATGGCAAGCACTCAACACGTACCAAATAACTTCCATGTTAATGGATTCACTATTAAATGTTAATTGAGCACCTACTATGCACCAGGCATCATTCTAGATACTGATGATACAGTGATTAATAGAGCTGCCCTTTTATGGGAAATAGGATGGAGAGTAGCCATTCTCTGACTTTTAAGTCACTCCCTTGCCTGTGATCCAGTCTCCAGAGTGTCCTGAGGACCCCCGCCCCAGCCCACCCTCCTCTACCATCCACAGACATCCCCTCTTCCTACCGGATCTTCATGCCACAAAGCCCCAGGTGAGAGGCTAGTTTGCGCCAGTCATTTCCTGTGATGCTGTTTGGCTCCAACAACATCTGCAGCTGCTCAAAGAGCTCTGGGGGCAGCCTGAGGCAGGGAAAAAGGTGTTCTTGGAAGAAAGGGACAAACAGACCCACTCTGGTTCTCCCATATACACCGTAAATGCTGTAGTCACCCTGTGGGTGCCAGGGTAGGAACCCAACATCCCCCAAGCAACAGCCCAAGCAACCCCCGTCTCACCTATTGCATGGGGGCGACTGGGAGACAGGGGGCGGCGCTGCCCAGGATTCTTCCTCTGATGCCTGGAATCTGAGGATTTCCATATACTTGGTCTCCAAGCCCTGAGTCAACACAGGGCAGGGAACATACTTAGGGGTCACAAGGCATCCCCTTGAGTAATAAGCTGGAGTCCTACCTCCATTCCTCATGTCTCTCCTTCAGTCTGTCACTCAGAGCCACCTTACCAGGAGATACAACCCCACTACACCCAGCACCCTCTACCCGCTGTCTCCCTGACTTCAGAACCCCACCTTCAGCCTTATGTTTGCCCACTGAGCTCTCTGGGAACTGGGACATGAAGACCAAACAGGATGCATCCTGAGCCACCAGGGGAAATCCTGGGAGGGGCCGTGGTGCAGTGGGAGGTCATCCAACCATAGAGACACTGATCTCAGCCATATGTTTCCCTTCCTCCATTCCAACCTTCCCTGCCTCTTCTCCAAATGACAACAGGGTATCCGCCTGCCCTCCAATAAGGTGCCACTATGGTTCCCCAAAGACTCTCAACTCTGATTTCTTCGCATCTTCCCTTGGTGCAGCAGGAGAGAAGAGATACCTAACTCCCATCCTGCCTACTCAAGACCCTCTTCCTGGTCACTTCCCACACTGAAAATACAAAACATCATCTCTCAAATCCCACACTGAAGATACAAAACATCATCTCTCAAATGTAGACAATCAACCTAGAAAGAAACCGTATCAACTTGATGCCCCAGTTCTCTGAGTTGGGAGAAGGGGTTAAACTAGGGTTTGGTTCTTTTAGCCTCCCGCTGGATTCATCCACCAATAGACAAGGAGAGTCAGGGATGAGGGTAACTTGGAGCCCAGATGATCTGAGCCCCTCAAAGAGCTGGTATGGGGTCTCTATGGAAAATGTCGTCTTTACCTATGTGATTAAGACCATAATTACTGGGCACCATACCCTGCGCCCACTTTGCCTAGGAGTCCCCCCAGGCCCTGCCCTTCCTCTGCCCCTCAGCTCCAACTCACATCCTGGAAGGTGTGCATGGTGACAATGATCTCATTGGTTAGTGCTGAACAGTCCTCATTCTCATTGGCTATAAAGAGAAGGTGAGAGCATGGCCAGTGAGTGAGGAAATGGCCTGGGGTAAGAGGAGGAGAAGGTAAGGGACTCTATAGTAAGACTTGGAAAATCTGAAGAAGCTGGGGTCCAACACTCCATTTTTCTCTCTGCAAAGATATGTGTGGCTCCTGGCCTTTCAGGGAAGGTCTGTGTGCACGGCTGCATGAGGGTCTGCAGAGCTCCAGGTTACTGGGAGGGGAGAAGAGGAGACGGGAGGGGAAAAGAGAGGGGAGAAGGTACACACAGGGCTTCTGGACTACCTGCTTTTCTCCGGAAGCAGAAGGAGCGGAATGGGCACTTTCCATGCCAGATGTGGAGATGGGGAACCAGCTGGCAACTGCTATCATCCACATTCTCCCAACCTGGCGAGTAGGCAGAGAGGAGAGGGCCTCAGAGAGTGAGGCCCTCCACAAGTATTGAAGGGGGCTGTGGGGAGGCATGAGGACAGAACAAAGGCAGGAGGGTCTCAAGGGGATGGGAATCCCCAGAGCCTGGGCAGGGACCCCAAGAGGGCCCTTGCACTGTAAAAGCCTTCCATCCCTTCCTGCTTCTGTGGGGTATAACCCCTCTCCTTCCCGCCTCCCACCTGGCATCACCCTGTCCTAGGAGTGAGTGGCAAGGGCTCAGTAGACAGCAGAGTGGTCAAAGTCCTGGGGGCTCCATGAGGCTACTGCTGGCCCAGAGGTCACAGAGAGACTTGGGGCCTGGTGCAGTGGCTCACACCTGTAATCCCAACACTTTGGGAGGCCGAGACGGGGAGATTACTTGAGGTCAGGAGTTCGAGACAGCCTGGACAACATGATGAAACCCCGTCTCTATTAAAAATACAAAAAAATTAGCCAGCTGTGGTGGTGTGCACCTGTAATTGCAGCTACTCAGGAGACTGGGGCAGGAGAATAACTTGAACCCAGGAGGCGGAGGTTGCCGTGAGCCAAGATCATGTCACTGCACTCCAGCCTGGGCAACAGAGCAAAACTCCAACTCAGGGAAAAAAAAAAAAAAAGAGAGAGAGACTTGGGGTCCCCAAATCTCCAGATGTCCAGGGGAGGCCCAGAACCCTTCATTCCTGTGGGGCTCCTGATCATCCTGTCCCACAGGCCACTGCCTCCTCACCCTCTGAGATGTACTTGAGCTTCAGGCACTGGTCACCCATGGCCCCACTGAAGTCGAAGAGCTGGCAGGGCCCACGCAGGCGCCCACCATAGGGCTGCTCGTTGGTCAGTGCCCACTGCAGGGCACAGGGCGTGTTGTTGAGGAAGTAGATACGCAGCTGCAGGTGGGACTGTCCTGGTACCAGCGGTGAGCAGAATACGGCCAGCTGCAGCCATTTGCGGGCTTCGCGCCCCACAGGTGCCTCCATCACACAGGTGTAGAGACTGCAGAGGGAGCCATTGGCAGGCACTCATGTGCAGGGAAGGCTAAGACACCAGCACACTGCCACCAGCCTCCTGCCACCTGAGGGGCCTCTGTGGGGCCTTCAAGGAGGTTCGGAGAGCACTCGAGGGGAGCACTTAGGGAGGAACTGGTTGGGGGGGATGAAAAGTGAGTACATCATGGTGACTGGTGACTGAATGGGGAGGAGAGCTGGCAGGGGAAAGAGGGAAAGTGGGCTCAGGGTGACCATGCTTGAGAGTGCACCTGCACATGGCTCTACTCCTGTCAATGGGTGGGAAGGAGGCTGGGAGGCAGAGGACCTAAGACTCTAGAAAGACAAAGAGATGAAGGACAAAGATGGAATGGAGTCTTACAGAACTGGCACTAAGTTTGGGGATAGTCCTGAAAGAGGCACAGAGTAGAGAGAGATAATTTGAGAGATAGAGGTGGAGAAGGACAGGTCCCTTCTAGATGGAGAGATGGGGCTGAGTCAGACACTTCCAGACAGACAGATACAGCGGTGGGATTTGCAGTCCTGGACATGATTAGTGTGAGAAAAACTGCTACAGACATTAGGACAGAGGGGCCAGAAAGGGTCACCAGGGGATAAAGGATTTGCAGACCATCTTCTATACAGAGAGCTGAAGATAACACAGACAGAGAAAGTGGGCAGGAAAGACAGTCCCCAGAGAGATGGGTGTGGGAAGACAGGCCAATGGCATGTGCCTACCTGAAGTGGGAGAGGTGGATGCGACACTCGTCCCGGGAGGCATGGGCCCCTGGCCGCCCCAGGGGCCTCCATACCTTGGCGTCGAGCAGGGCAGTGTTGCTGCTGTAGGTACGAGCATGGCTGGGCTGCTGGGCACAGTGTTTGAACGTGAGAGTACAAGGCTTCAGGAAGGAGGCCCCATGGGGGCCACATGCCACCACAGGGCTTACCAGCCCCTGGGCTCGGGACAGTGATGGGGCGTCCGAAAGGTCCCACACCAGTATCAAAGACACCCGCTCCTGGCGGCCCACAATCACAGCACCTGGAGAGGACAGGGAGAGATGAGATGGGCCTGGTAGGCAGGCACACCCCTGCCCCTGAAAGAGGCCAGGCCAGAGAGAAAGGAAGTGGGGCAGGAGCCCAGGAGAGACGTCCCCAGCAGGGCACACAGGGCGGTGGTATGAACAAGAGTAAGATGACTGTGGAGCTGGCTTGTAGTGTAATCCTAAGCAAGACACTCCCCTTTCCACCCAGACTTTTGCTAGCCCATAGTGTGCCTAGCGTGAATTTGCAAATGGTGCTCTTGCCTCCCTTTACTGAAGAATTGTCCCAGCATACTGATTCATTAGAACAAGGCACTTTACTTCCACCTGCCAGGAAGTTGTCCTAAAAGATATGTAATATGTCCATCCCTGAAGTCAATAAAACTATACTCACAATACAACAATTATCAGAAGTAAAAGGTGTCTATGAACATTGCTCCCTCAGATGTGGTGACCTAATGTACAGTCTGAGCAACTGTATGTGGAGAAGAGAGCCAGGAGCTGTTACCTGGTGGGATGAGCAAGGAAATGCCTGCATCCTGGAGCATCAGGCAACCGCCGCGATGATCCACCTCTCGAGCCGAAAACACCAACAGCTTGTGCATCAACTGGCGGACCATGGTCTGGCCTTGAGTGGGTGTGTGCAGCTCCTGATAGAAGGCAGCCATCTCTGGCAGTGTGGCTGGCAGGTGCTGCCTTGAGACCTCATTTTCTGGTGGAGGGGTAGGCTGGGACACTGGTTCCTCTTGACCATTCGGCATCCAGCAGGCCCCCAGTAGCCTTCTAGGGCAGTGCCATCGAAGGCACTGGGCCAGAAGGAGGACACTTGCCACCGGGACCCCCACCAGCAGTAGGAACTGGGAGGGTTGGAATGAACTCTCCTGGAGGCTCATTTGCCCGGTCACTCAATGCTGCTGGCTCTCCTTCACCCCTGTGCCAGCCAAAGCCAAAGGCCTGGTGGGGAAGAAGGGGTCAGTGTCAGGGTAAGCCCTTTAAAGTTGTGGAGGTCAAGGCTTGACTTCCACATAGTTGCAAGTTGTCTTCATTCCAGTGCACCCTGCAAACTTTAGTCACACCAATTCTTTTAACCTGTCTCTCTTACTCGAGAACCTACCCTGACTCTCTGTGAACTGCTCTGAAGCAGAGTGAGCTTGGGTTTACAGTTAGAGAACATAGTTCAAATGCCACCTTGGTCACTGTGGCTGGGTAAGTTTTACCATATTGATGTAAGGCAGGACAGGCCCAAAACTGGGGCTTAGCCTGGGAGGGTTTGTGGCTTCACCTAGGAAAGAATTCAAGGGTGAGTCAGTGGTGTTAGACAGCAACTTTCCCTGAAGTGGCAGCGTATAGCAGCAGCAGAGGTATGCTCCTTGCAGAGCAGGGCTAACCCTAGGTAGTGTGCCCAGGGTAGCAGCTTGGGGGCATTTCTGCCAGCATATTTATGTCCACTTTTAACTACATGCAATAAGGGGCGGGTTATTCAGAAATTTCTAGAAAAAGGGGTGGTAGCTTTGGGTCACTGCCATGGAAAGGGGCAGTAACTTCCAGGCATTGCCATGGCAGTGGTAAACTGTCATGGCACTGGTGGGCATGTCTTATGGAGAGGTGCTTTTGGTGCCTCTTCCCTGTTTCAGCCAGTTTTCCATCTGGCCTGGAATCAAATTCCTCCTCCTGCCTCAATATTGCTTAATGTACCTCAGTTTCCTCATCTGTCCAAATATCTACCTTGATCTACAAATGCTGATACAAAAAAATCTGTAAGTGGAAAAAGCAAGTCGCAGAGAGAGAAAATATTCTGAGCTCATTAATGTGAAAAACAAAACTGCATATAAATACGTATTTATGGGTTATATATGTAAATGTAAAGGTATAGAGAAAGGTCTGGAGCAGTGGTGTACAATAAAAATATAATGTGAACTACACATGTAATTTTAAATTTCCTGATGGCCACATTAAAATGAAGAAACAGGAGAAATTAACACATTTTATTTAACCCAATATATTCAAAATGTTATTTCAACAGGCAATCAATATAAAAGTATGAGATATTTTTACTTTCTTCTTTCATACCCAATCTTTGAAATCCATGTGTAATTTATATGAATAGAACAGCTCACCTGGGACTGGCTGTATTTCAAGTGCCTAGTAGCCATGTGTACTAATGAGTCTGGTCTTAGACTGTGCAGGTCTGGAAGGACACACCCCCAAACTATTCCCATGAGTCGTGACAAATTGAGACGGTGGAAGGTGTGAACAAAACTCTGTATTTTTTAAAATCCTTTTCTCTGTACTTTGAATTTTCACATCAAGCATGTAGTTTGTATTACCTTTGTAATTCTTTTCTGAAGCTTTTAAAAGTGGGGAAAAAGTGCCTCTTTGGGTAATTGTGAGGATGGCATAAGGTCATGTGAAAAGTATTTGTAGATGAGAAAGCACTGTCCAAATGTATGTGTTTCTTTATGCCCCTCCTTCTGCCAGAAAGGCCTGAAGGTAGCTCACAGGGACAGGCGACATACAAGAGTAACAAAAGCTAAAACTGGAAGCAAAAAAAAAAAAAAAGAAGAAGAAGAAGAAGAAGAAGAAGAAGAAGAAGAAGAAGAAGAAGATGAAAAACAAAGATGCGAGCCTACAGTGAAGCTGCAATGAGGCAGGGCAAAAGCAAACACTCACCTCCTGCTCACCTGGCTACCCAGCCAGGCCACAGGGTGAGACTTCCCAGAAGCTCTTCCTGAGGCCCTCCAGAACCCACCTCCGCCTCCTCCTACTTCCCCTCTTCCAGCCCCTACAATTTCCAACACCCCTGCCCTGCAGCCTGCTCAGGCTCCCCACACCTGCTTAATTCTAGCCTCTGGCTTTTGCTCATGCTGTTTTCTGTTTCTCCACTCACTTGCTCTCCCCACTTGTTTCTTCTCCCTATGTGGACCCTCCCATTCAATAGTGCCTCCCGCTGGCGCACCAGCCTTTGACAGCCTCCAGCTCACAAAATCTCTCTCCATAGCCATCCCACCATGCTGAGTCATTCTTGATTATGTGCTGTCATGTGTGATTTTCCCACTCAAATGAACATTTTCTAAGCACTGGCTGTGTGTCGGACACTGTGGGAAGTTCAATCCTGCCAAAGATGACGTCTTATTCCGCTCTCAAGAAGCTTCTGCAGGAATGGAATTCATTGGCTTGGTAGCTGAGTTCTGTGAGGCACAACGTCCTCCTTCAGAGCCCTGGGAGGCCCCTCTGGATAAATCACTAGAGACTGCAATGGAAGAGCTTCCAGTGTCCAGTCCTCCCTATGCCCTTCACTTGCACTACCCACCTAGAACTGAGGCTTGGCCCACCTTCTTCCTTCCATCCCCAGGACCATGAACACTAAAGCCTCTTCCTAGTGCCTCTTAGACTGGGGCAAAACCTCCACTGTATCCTCAGGATTGAAGACTGGGGCAGTACCTGTTTCCTCCATGTCCTCACGGAAAGCATGAATAAGAAGCGGGGGATTGGCATTGTTCTCTTTGCCTAAAGAGCCAACCTGACAGACAATGCACTAGCCTTTTTCAACCAGGCCTCTTAGAGGGCACACAGGTGAACCAGGTGAATTGGCAGTGCCCCAAAGCTGATGAGAAGGGGGTTGGAGCAGCAAGCTACCCTTGATGTCCCATCATTCCTTTTGGTTCTTTCACATTAGTAATAATTGTAATTCCAACTGTAATAACAATAGCTAACATTGGCAGAGCTTTACTCAGTGCCACTGTGTTAAAGCTCTCTCCACGGCTTGTCTCATCTCATCCTCACAGGAGCCTTAGGAGTGAGGTGTTATTTTTATCCCCATTTCACAGATAAGGAATCCGAGCTTTCTCCCCACAGTGAGGATGGACAGGGAATTACTAAACAACTGAAGACAGGCAGGAAGGAGGAGCGAAGATGAACACCCTTCCAGAGACACCCCCTTTCTCTCTCCACCCCTTCTTTTTTCCCAAGTATCTTCCTTTCCTTCTCTAGAAGAAATAAAGTTGGAAGAGAAAGAAGCAAAAGTGAAGTAAAAACAAATAGAAGGACCTAAAGGTACATCCTCAGTTCTGTGGTAATACTCACCCCATCACACCACATCCCCACCTACCAAGGCACCAGTGGCAGGGGATGGAATAGCTAAAGGGATGAAAGGAGGGGCCCCACCTCGGTTACACAGCAGTAACCTTCCTGGGGCCACCAAAGACCAGAGTCCAGATCCCCAGTGAGGTGCACCTCACTGGGTGGTGCAGCAGAGTCCCCTGGCTCACCCTCTGACCCTGGAGAAGTTGGCGCGCACCACTCCCAAAGCCCCACTGGGCCTCTCATGGGAGCTCACTCCTTTACCTGGCCTGAAGCAGGAAAACTCCTCCTGGGCCAGCCCCAGGTCTCCCAGGCTGACAGCTCTTCCAGGCTGCCCTGGCCCTCACTCCATCCTCCCTGTGGCCCCAGAATGGGGAAAGGTCCCGAGTCTGGTTGAATGGCATCTATAGCACTGCAGCCATTCAAGTGTGACTTGGAGCTTCCCAACCCCATGCTGGACTCCTCATTACCCACTCCTCCAGTTTGTCTTGCCCCAGACCCCAGATCACCCTGGATAGCAGGTCCCTGAAACAAGAGTTCTTTAGAATGCTGCCATCACCTGTCCCTAGGCAGTTGCATCCTCCAGCACAAAGATCCAAATTCCTGCTGCAAAGTTCTGCTCATACCCTTTAAGAAAACTCTCAACCCTTCCTCCACTTCACTGGTTCTCCCTGTGCCTCCCCATTGCCTGATAGATGTCCAGTGACTGCAGAACATAAGTACTGGGATGGATGGTCCAAACACAAGTCATGAACAGCATTTGTTAGTATAGTAGACATTTCCGTAGGACACAGATTATCCCAGTGGTCCTCATACCCATTGGCCAAGTCCCATTTTCCTCCCCTCCTCCAGCAGAGGGTCCCTACACTCCAGCAGGCAGGCTGAGCTGGTCTGGCTCCTCCCTGGAGCTCCAGGTAACCCCATCGCAATGCCCATGCCCTCTCCAGCTGCCCCAAGGGGGTGCTCACCTTACCGTCTAGGTGCTCTTAGAGGCTGTTGGCTGGTCCAATTCCTTCTCTGAGAAACGGATCAGCCAGACCCAGCCGACAGGCCAGCAGACAAGTGGAGGTGGGTGGGGAATCCAGGCAGGAGTGGCCTGGCATTTCCTGGCAGAGTCCTGCCTTCCAGCTGCCCTAAAGAGGGGTGAGGGAGAATGTCCCTCTCTATTGGCAAAGTCCAGCCCAGGTAAGGGAGTAGCTGAGGATCCCAGAAGTCAGTGAACTTGCCAGTCTAGGTCTGCAAGGAAGGAGGGAGGGAGGGAGACAACCTGGGTGTAGGTGCTGCACCTTGAAACCCCTCCCTACAGTGCCCTCTGCTGGCGAGTGGCTGTCCCCAGCCAGAGGCTATTATTAAATTAGAAAGGCAGACAGGAGGAGGAGGGAACCTTCATCTGAGTTTCTTAAACTATAATGTGCACCGCAGTCACCTGGGAGATCTTGTTAAAATGAAGGCTCTGATTCTGTAGGTCTAGTGTGGGGCCTGAGATTCTGCAGCTCAAAGAAGCTCCCAGTTGATGCCAATGCAACCGGTCCAGGGAGCTTAGAGAGCATCTAGTTCCACCCGCTCCCTGCACAGAGAAGATAATGGAGGCACTGAGAGGGTAAATGACTCACCAGTTGCTGGTGTACCTGAGATGTACCCATAGCTGTTCCTTACACAAGGTGCTTTCTACTTCCCCCACCCAAAGTTGGCAGAAACACTACCGCTTGGGAGATGGCTGAACTTTGGGGCCATTTGCCATTCCGAGTTCTTAGAAACTCTGCCTAGGAGCGATGGCACCACAGAATGAAAACTCCTTGTGGAGAGGAACTTTTCCCATGTTTTCTGCTGTCTCCTCAGCTCCTGGTACAGCCTGATAGATAGAAGGTGTTCAATAAAGATGTCTTGAATGAATGAGTGAAGAAGTTGAGAGGGAAGAGGATGCATTTTGGATCCAAGTGACCGACACTGAGCCCAGGTGAGCGACACGTTGGCTATGTAATATTGGGCAAGCTACTTAAGTCCTCTGAGCCTCAATTCCCTTGTCTGTCAAATGCAGATAAAAATATATACCTTGTGTGAGATAATAATTGTCATTATTGAGCTAATAAATGTAAAATGCCCACCACTGAATGGGTGGTCAATAGATGGTAACTGTTATCACCAGGGTGTGGCCTCCTGCAGTTGAGGAGGCGTGGTGAACACCCCCAGGCCACTAGTTATCATCTCCCATAGAAAATAAGTAACTTCCTCTGCTTTTGTCTCAGTTAATAATTCTCTAGCCTCTTGTCTCTGACTGCAATCCCCTCCCCTCTGCTTCCTTCCCTGGTGGAGGTGAGAGGGTGATATAAACCTCCCATAGGAGCCCAGTACCCCAAAGTGCAGACATGTATCAAAGGAATGGGTAGAGAGCAGGCAACCTGGGAAGCAGACCTCATGCCTAAAGACAAGCCAGGAAGGGGTGCTCAGAACTTTCAGAGGGAACGAAGGGAGTGGGGTAGGGGTGTTTGTCTTTAACAAAGCTCTGTTTGAGTCACACAGGAGGCTGGACTTTGCCAACAGATAGGGACACTCTTCCCTACCCCTCTTTAGGGAGGCTGGGAGGCAGGACTTTCTGCCAGGGCGCCAGGTCACTCCTCCCTGACTCCCCACCCACCTCCACTTGTCAGCTGCCTTCTCCTCTGAGACATAAAGTCCTAGGGGTTTGTGAAAGATCTGTCAAGCTAGGGTTCTAAGCCAGGAAGGTCATGCCAACCAGGAGGCTATAACCAGGGGCTGTGTTCATGGATTATGAACTCACTTCCAAAGCTGGTGCTTGCCACTCCTGGGGACAATCCCAATTATAAGGAGGCTCCTGGAGAAATTTGAAGGCTCATACCACTCACTCCCATGGCCACAGAGCTGTTTTCATGGGATGCAGAGACCACAGGCATCAATAGCATTATAACTGGGGGCTGAGCTGTCACAGTAGGGCCAGGTCTCTCAGTGTCAAACCCTCACCACAAACCCTCAAACATTCCATCAAGGGGTAGCCTCCAGAGGCCAGGCACCAAGGAGGGTCTAGTAGGCCAGGGGGGCTCCTCCTGAGAGGAACTCTTTGGGGCCATGAAACAGCAACTTGGACTTCCCAGCCAGTGTCACCACCCTTCTCATCTGAGAAAGGCAGACCAGCTGGGAGTACCACTCCACCCTCCTCCCAGCACCACCCTCCTCCCAGCCCCACCCTTCTCTGCCTTCCACACATCATATGTCGTCAGGACCCCCACCAGGAAGGTGTGCTGCCAGAGGTAAGGGGAGCACAGGCCTGGGAACAAGGAGGTACTGGGAGAGGCAGGTGTCAGGAGAAAAGAGGATGGGGGCAAGGAGGGGCAGGGAGGGGGCCTCCACCACTGTACAGAAATGTAGAAAAACAGGAAGGCAGAAGATGAGCAAATGGACAGTGAGGAGCAGAGAAAAGTAGAAATATGCACAGGTGGGCGCACTGCTCAGCTGTGTCCCAGATCCTCCAGGACCAGTGTCCCTGACCCTTGACAGAAAAGGATGGATGAAGGCCGGGCACAGTGGCTCACACCTGTAATCCCAGCACTTTGGGAGGCCAAAGTGGGTGGATCACCTGAGGTCAGGAGTTCGAGACCAGCATGACCAACATGGCAAAACCCCATCTCTACTGAAAATACAAAATTAGCCAGGCATGGTGGTGCATGCCTGTAATCCCAGCTACTAGGGAGGCTGAGACAGGAGAATCACTTGAACTTGGGAGGTGGAGGTTACAGTGAACCGAGATTGCACCATTGCCCTCCAGCCTGGGCAACAAGAATGAAACTCTGTGTCAAAAGGGGCCTTGGTTGTAGGAAGGTCTGTACATTGTCCCACATGCAAGTGACATGCAAAGCAACATGCCAATCAGCATGGCAGCTTTTTAATCAAAGACCAGGCAGTTGTTTCCTTGAAAAGTCAGGCCACAAGAAACCTGAACGCTTGTGCTTACATCCTGACACTCTGGGAATGGAAAGATGGAGCAGGAAGCTCATCCCCCATGGCTCCAGGGGTAGAAGAGAGCTAAAGGTTCAGAAAAAGGAATCCACAGTGTCAACAGGCCAAGTTTGAATTTGGGCAGGAGATAAGCCTGGGTGTGCCCCATGAGTGTGCCAGTCTAGTATGGTGAGATAAGCCTGGGACAGATGGCCTGCCGTATTTGTGACTAGAAAAGAGCCCCCAGGAATCTCTGGCTCCTGCCTTCAGATTGTGATCTTTCCAGGTTGGTAGATCAGCTTAGGTAGAACAGTTCTCAGTGAGGGCCAGCTACACACCTGGCTAAGTGCTGCCCACTGTGGGAGGCAGAAAAGCTGGTCACCCAGGACCTTATCTCCAGGAGTCAGAAGCACTTAGAGGAAGGTCTTTCACTGAGAAGCAGTTACCAGTGCTGGGCAGTGTCCTCCAAGTGCCAGAGGAGTGCTGTGGAGAAAAGAAGTCCATGGAAGCCAGGAGATGGGCAAGGTGGGGCCTGGGGCTGGAGAGAGCTCAGAGGTACAGGACTGGAGCTGGGCCAGGGAGAGAGGAAGGACCTCCATGACTAGACCTCCTCTGAGGGGCTCAGGCCAGGAAATGAGTCAGGTTAGGAGGCAGAGACAGACCAGGAGCCGCAGGGGAAGGCTGATCACTAGCGTGTTCTCTGCCTCCCCAGATTTTGCCTCCTCAAGGTGAATGCAGCTTCAAGGGGCCATCTTTGTGCTCCTGCCCCACCTGGGGCCCATCCTGGTCTGGCTGTTCACTCGTGATCACATGGCTGGTTGGTGTGAGGGCCCGAGGATGCTGTCCTGGTGCCCACTCCACAAAGTCTTATTGCTTGTACAGACAGCCATCTACTCTGTTGTGGGGTGAGTACTTGTTTCTCACACATGGCCCTGGTACCCAATGGGGTGGGAACAAGTCCCCTGTATCTGAATTACTCCCATATATTGGCCTCCAAAGGCAGGCACTTTGGCTTGCCTCTTATGGTGGGTCCTCCAGAGAGTAAGAAACCCTCTACGCCTGCCTGGGGTTCCAGTTAGCCCTTCTTCCACCCTCTCTAAGTCTCCCCAGCCCCTCCCCAACCTCGCTGTGCCCAGCTCCTCCCACCAACTTCCTCCCTGGCCCTTAAATGATGCCTAGACCCATTCGCCCCCATTTCAGCCCACAAGGGTATCCAAGAGTCCTTATGCCAGAGAGCCTCCTCCATTCGCCATGGAACCTCCCATTGAATGATTTTGCCACCATCTCTCCACAGCTACGCCTCCTACCTGGTGTGGAAGGACCTGGGAGGGGGCTTGGGGTGGCCCCTGGCCCTGCCTCTCGGCCTCTATGCTGTTCAGCTCACCATCAGCTGGGCTGTCCTGGTTCTCTTTTTCACAGTCCACAACCCTGGTCTGGTAAGGCACACGGGGATCAGTAGCAGAAGTAATGTGGGAGAGGGTGAAACTATCTGGCCCCAGAAGCACATAATTTGGCAGAGCAATTGAGTGCAGGCAGGTAATGGATGGGCAGACTTCTCTGCACTTCCATGGTGTGCACAGAGCCCCAGGGACTTAGCTTGTGGCTGGGCTGGGTACTGCAGAAAGGTGGAGGTGCTGGTTCTTGGGCAGCCAGCTGACCCCCGGCCCCTGTGCCCAGGCCCTGCTGCACCTGCTGCTGCTGTATGGGCTGGTGGTGAGCACAGCACTGATCTGGCATCCGATCAACAAACTGGCTGCCCTGCTACTGCTGCCCTACCTAGCCTGGCTCACCGTGACTTCAGCCCTCACCTACCACCTGTGGAGGGACAGCCTTTGTCCAGTGCACCAGCCTCAACCCACGGAGAAGAGCGACTGAGGCCCTCGGGCACGGGAGAGGAGGGACGGCCAGGGTAGGGAGGAAGTGTCTGCAAGCAGGGCTGTGGAGCTAGGGTTCACCCCAATGGGACCACCCTCCTGGGTTCCCTGGTGCCGTTTTTCCTTAGAAATCAGAGAAATGGGAAAGAGGGGGGAAACTGATTTTACACTTAAATAATAAAATCCTATTAGTAACTCTGAAGGTATGATGTGAAGTGTGTATTTGAATGCATAATATGATGCCTAGAGCGCCAGAGTGGGATAGAAGCTTCTGGACCTGTGTGTGAGTGTGTGTGCGTGAATGAATGTGTGAAGGCCCACGGGGGAGGGTGGGCACACAAGCTCGCCTCCACTCACATGCCTCCCCACCTGGCATAAAGATTTAGCACTCAGATGTTTAATTGCCTGAAAAACAAAAGGCTTTTAAAAAGTGACAAAAAAGCCAAAACAGAAAATACACTTTATAAAAAGGGTACTAGGGGGCCAGGCGCTGTGGCTCATGCCTGTAATCCCAGCACTTTGGGAGGCCAAGGCAGGTGGATCACGAGGTCAGGAGTTCAAGACCAGCCTGGCCAACATGGTGAAACCCTGTCTCTAAAAACACAAAAATTAGCTGGGCGCAGTGGTACGCACCTGTAGTCCCAGCTACTTGGGAGGCTGAGGCAGGAGATTCACTTGAACCTGGGGAAGCGGAGGTTGCAGTGAGCCAAGATCATGCCAATGTACTCTAGCCCGGGCGACAGAGTGAGATTCCATCTCAAAAAAAAGTGGGGGTACTAATTATACATGTTAAGGTTATATAGATTACACATTAATTTATATATCAGATTTATGATGCAATATCTCGTTATAACATATACTATGGTTGTATGATATATATGTGATGCATCTCTGATAAACAAGATTATAGACCCTCTTTTTTGCTTTCATACATTCCTATGCTTTTCTTATTTTACATCAATTAATCACTATTAGAATAAGGCAAAGAACATTAAAAAAAAAAAAAAACAGATTAAGCCTCAGAGTGCCGACAGGTGAATTCATAGGAGCTTCTTATTCAGCCTTCTATCTTGCTTTTTTTCTAAACCTTCTTAGTGGCTTTTTAATTTTTGTCTCCTCCCTTCTCTGATTTTCTTCTGTCCTTGTTTCAAAGCCCTGATGATGGCAAGGAGTGACTGCCCCTGAGTATGCCTCCTCAAATCTTTAACAAGGTCAGCTGGAAGACCCAGACACCTTGCACCAGACACCTTGCGGTAGGGGGTCTCCACCTGCTGCATGATGGGATCACCAGCAGTGTTTAAAAATCCTCATCAGCCTCTCCAGGGAGGAGGCCCGAGCATCAACATTTTTAAAACTTCCAGAGACCTCCTCAGGTGCAGCCAAGGCTGAGAACCACAGCTGTATGGAGCTTTTTAAAAAATGCATATTCCTCAGACCCCACCCAAGACCCATAAATGAGAACGTTGTGGGTGGGCTCTTGGCATCTTTAGATTTAAAACCTCCTGAGCACTTCTGTCAGCTGCTAGCTAGTTTGAGTGCTTTGGGCACAGATCATTTATCAGGGCCCGTTTAGCCTTGACAATCTGAGGTTTCGTGAGCTGAGTTTTAGAGCTGAAACAAACTGTGTGCTCTCAGGTGAGAAGCCAGCAGGGCAGCATAATTTGAGAAGGGGAGTGGCTCTTTCCAGAGCTCACCCAAGAGAGGGAGTCTGCAGCCTCCCCTCCTCCACCAAGGACATGCTCAGCCCAGTGGGTCAGGTCACAGGCACCCCAGGAGGACACAGTGTCCCACCCACCTTTGTATCTCCAGCCCCAGGGCAGGGCAGAGCACAGAGTAGGTGCTTGTACGTTTTTATTTGTTGATTAATTTAATGAACAGATGAACACATTGTCATACTTCAAAAACAAATGCTGACCAGCGCCCTGCCGCCACCCCTACCCCCACCCCTACTCTGGAACAACTGAAAAAAGAACGGAAATGCTTTAATCATTTTGGAAACTCCTGGTTCTAATGTGCAACCAAACTGAGACCCGTTGCTGCAGGGCACTGCTTCTCAAAATGTGCCCCAGAGACCTCCTGAGACACTTGTTGGGACTCCAGACCCATGAAATCAGATCATCTTGGGGAGTGAGAGCAATAGGGTATGGTGATTTACAGTTCTGGCCATGGAGTCAGAACAACCTGGGGTTGGATACTGACTCTGTTATCTATTAACTGGTAACCTGGTGCAACTTTTAGCTATAAATACTGATTGACAGAGGATAGGCTAGGAACCCACAATACATGGGTTTTTACCCCAGCTCTACTACCATTGTGTGATCTTGGCAAATGGGTACTCCAGACTTTATCTTCCATTACCATTATCATCATCTTATAATAATATATGCATTGTAATATTTGCTACCAATTTTATTCATTACCAGCTAATTCTAGAAGTTAGGCGGAACCTCCATGAAGATGTACGATGCCTATGGTATTACTTTGACCTCCCCAAGGCAAGCTGGAGCCACTAACCTATGCCTCTAGCTTTGGACTTAGCCCTAGAAGAAAGCTTAATTTGGGCAGTGTCCCAAGCCCTGGGCTGGCATGACTGCCTGATACACCATGAGCCAAGCTAGAGATTTTTGGCCATGTGCAGAAACTCAGCATGAAAGGGCAGAATCCCAACTTCAAACTCTTATCCTCTGACTTCAAAGTTGTCCTTAAAATCCCCCTCTGCCCCAGTTCCCTGGTTCCTGGGTGAAGGGAGCCTCTAATCCCACAGTCTCCCAACCTTCCTGGGACTCTTGTCTTTCCCCTTACCCACTTCCCAGTTCAGAGCCCAGCCTAGTGGACACCTGCCTTTGGCCCTCCTCTCTTGTTACTTAAGAGCTGTGCCTAAATCGACTTGGAGCTGCCTCTTCTCTTTGCAAGTGTATCCCAGGATTCCACCATTCAGATTGTGTGCACATTTTTGTTCTGAAGCAGTATTTTTCCATTTGCCTCTGATTTGGTGAGTCGGAGAGAGACAAGATCATAAGGCTCTGCAGATCTCCCGTCCAGTGGCTGCAGAGGCACTAGGTCAAACAGCAGATCCAGGAGGTGTCATATCTCATTCTATTGTATCCTAGTCCATCCTTTCCTCCTCTAAACCTTCACTCTTCCTTCACTCTTCCTCACTTTGCCAATTTCTGCAGAATGGAGACATAGAGGGGCTAGGTGAGATGGCAGACTGGTAGGTGTATGCCCAGTGGACAAAGGTTGGTCAGCTGGGCTAGGAACGGGACAGAGGGCAGGATGTATTTATTCTGCACATCTCTGGCCCCTCCTACCTACAGGCAGGTAGAGCTGCTGCATAGGAGAAGCCTGGAGGCCCCTGAATGTTGTCAGTCCTGGGCCAGGGCTCCAAAGTCTCTTTTCTTTTGTGAACGGCCACCATCTGCTCTATCTCTTGGGGTTCTCCTGCACCCCAAGCCCAGTTTCAGAGTCTTCCCAGAGGTTCCCTTTCTTGTAGTTCCAGAAAACAAGCGCACAATCCTTTTAAGGATTTTACCACTGATTCTCATCAGCAGCTCACAAGGTACTCAGTCCAAAGCCTAACTTTGCTAAGAACTTCCTCAGACATCGACCTTCCTCTTCTATCCTCAGGTAGAGCCCGCCAAAACATTTACCCACCTCCCAGACTCCTTCTCCCCCAACCCCTACAAAGTCGAGGACACTCCATACATTTAGGCTCTTCTTCTGATATGGAAGCCAGGGGAAGCCATCCCTGGTCATATCAGGGCCTCGGTCATATTCATCAGGGCCTCATTTGTCCCTTTCCAAGGTCCCACGGCCCACATAGAGATTATCCGCTAAGAGAAGCACCAAAAAATCCCCCTAGCTCTTCCACTTGCACCTACTCCAACACATTTCTCATCTTAAGGGCTGAAATTCTCCTCTCAAAAGTTGACTGTAGTTTGTCACCTCCTCCCAGTAGGTTCTTTGGCCTTGCAAACACCCCTTCAAAGAGGAATACTATTAGTCACCTTAATGTACATGATCCTTATCAGATCACTTTCTTCAAAGACTGAAAGTGCCAGCCGTAGTAGCCGGGTGGTGCCAGGAGTAGTTACTGGAATGGAAACCATGGTGACCAGGACTAAAGTCCCGGGAGTCACCATTTTACCCAGGGTGGCATGTCCCACATGGCAAGGCAAGGATTGTGTCCTGTACAGAAGACTGTAAACTCTGCCCTGCCCTGTGATTCTGGTGCCTTCTCCAATCCCAGCCTCAGACTCTGGAAGACCCTTGGCCCCCTCCCCTCTTCACTGGCCAAGGCTGCTCAAAGCCCTGGACACCTCGTGTTTACATCAACAGAGCAGTTGCTAGAGGAAGCAGCCTCCTGCCCTCCAGAGGGATGTCTGGTGCCCAAGGCCTGTTGTTTGTGTACCTTGTCTCAGTAGTGACCGAAGGGGCAGGCACGCCTGGGCTGGGTCTCTGGGGCAACGCACTGTTAGGGTCCCAGCTGTCCCTGCACATAAAGCACCAACTCCATCAATGCATCCCTGAAGTATCCTCTTTCAGGGAGTGAGAATTTAAACCTTCCTCTGGTGAGGCTTCTATTTTCCACCAGCCCCCCTCCTGGCCTCTCTGCTCCCTTCCCAATGAGGGCAGCTCCATGTCCAGCCAAGATCCAAGGAACAACCATGCCTGACCCTGTCCTCTCCTTCTCAACCACCTCCTAGAATCTCTGAATGTTTTCTGAAATGACCGTGGGAAATGGGACAGGGAGAGGCATGTTGCAGTGCATCCCAGGCCTAACCCAGTTCCTTTCAGGCACTGCCATCCCAACAAGAAGGGGGCAAGGACCGGCAGAGACAGGATGGGAGGATTCCAATTTTGGTTTCCGTCCCCAGATACTAGCTGTCTGGTGTCTCTTAACCTGTACCCCCAACACACAGATATATATACACACATACACACACACACACACCTTCATGTACCAGTTACTTCCTAGAGTCTGTTCTTCCTGCAAGAACTCCTTCTCAGCCTCTTCAACTCCCACTGGTCTCTGTCCTTCCCTTCTCCCAGAGCTGGGCCTCAGGGGTGCTGGCAGCAGTTGAGACTGAATGGTGAAGGAGGTAAAACATGACTCTGGAAGCACATGGCTCTGCCCTCTCTAGCTGCATCACCTTGGGCAAGTCACTTAACCTCTCTGGTCTCAATTTCCTCACCAGAAAAATTAGGATAATAATAGTACCTACCCCAAACATCCTTGTGAGGAATAAATGAGTTAACCTACATAATATTTTAGGGCAATGTCAGGATGTCGCTCTCCTTGTTACTAAATTCCAGGGAATATGACACAGTAGGAGAAGCATGGAACTTGGGAGCTGACAGATTTGGGTTCAAATCCCAGCACCCCACTGACTCCACGTGTGACCTTGAATGAAATACCTTACTGCCCAGTATCCTCCTGTGCAGGACGGGGACTATCAATAGAACCTTACCCAATAGGGTTAACACTGGGGATGGGGTGTGCCAGTCCTAAAGAGTTTAGAGGCAGCTGTAGGGAGAGGAGTCAAGCTCCTGGCATCTGATCCCCCAGATTAGTTGTTGCACTCTGGGGTGAGCAGGGTAAACTGGTATGACTTGGAAAGGAGAGCCAGAGACCAGCCAGGAATTCAGGCCCCCAGGAGGTGCCATAAATAGCCAGAGCAGATCAGAGGGCCTCCAGGGATGGCAGGTAGGGAGACGAGGAAGGCTCAAAGCAGCAGTGAAAAAGGAAGCTGTCAGTCATCAGTCTGGGGGCAGACCCAGGGCCCTCTCCCAAAGGTCAAAGGGAAAATTGTCTATAAGTAAGATAGAAGAAAGGGGACAACTCTTAAGAAAGGACCAGGCTGAGACCACCTGTGCACCATTCACTCTGAGCTGTTGGGAGAGGCAGGACATTCTCGCCACACCATTCACCTGTGGTCTTCACAAGCCCACTCTGCGCCCTATTTTCTGCTTTTTGACCATTTGGAAATAGAAATCAATAGCACAGCCTGTGTCACAGATGGGAAAACAGAGGCTCAGAGATGTCAAGTGATTTGTCCAAGATCACACAGTGAATCAGGGGCTAAGATGGGGATATGAACATAGAATATTTTTTGCCTCCTAATCCAGGGTTATACATGACAGCCAAAATAGAAGGCCCTGTCCTCAGGGAGGAAGTCTTTCTAGCAGGAGAACAGTGAACTGAAAGGATCCATCCTCCTTGCTTTCCTCCCCAAGACATTTTACTCTTCCTCCGTTGATCCAGGCATATCACCATAGCTGGGCCTGGGAAGTGGTAGACAGATGCACATTTATAATGCTTCAGAGATGTTTTATCAAAGGTAGCTGTGCGCAGCCCTGGGAATAGGCTGAACTTGGGCTCCAAAGACCTGAACTCAAAGCCCGTGTGATCTTATACAAATCACTTCACCTTTCTCAGCCACAAGTCCCTAACTTGCAAAATGAGGTCCATAATTCACACCCATGTGAGACTGGTGTAAGGACTAAATGAGATAATGCATGCTTGAGTGCTTGATTAATGCCCCAAATATAATAAAAGCTGGGAGCCCCTGGTGAGGCAGCACCTTATTCATCTCTGTACTCTTGGTATTTACCACAGCACCTGGAACATAGAAACCTCTGATAAATGTTGACTGAACAAGAAAATGAAGTAAACTCTTTGCATTTAAACGTGGTATGTTTGTGTCATAACAACATTCTTTGCAGTTTATCAGCTGCCACTGTCTTTTTATTGTGGACACAGGAACTATTACCTCTACTCTGTGCTTTATTCCCTGGAAAAATGTTTGAAAAAATAAGATGTGGATAAAAATGCTTTCAGTGGCCAGGCGCGGTGGCTCATGCCGCCCAGCACTTTGGGAAGCCGAGTCAGGCAGATCACGAGGTCAAGAGATAGAGACCATCCCGGCCAACACGGTGAAACACAGGTGAAACCCTGTTTCTACTAAAATCACAAAAATTAGCCGGGCGTGGTGGCACGCACCAGTAGTCCCAGCTACTTGGGAGGCTGAGGCAGGAGAATTGCTGGAACCCAGGAGGCGGAGGTTGCAGTGAGCGAAGATCGTGCCACTGCACTCCAGTCTGGCAACAAAGTGAGACTCCATCTCAAAAAAAAAAAAAAAAAAAAAAAAATGCTTTTAGTAGTAAATCCAAAAGGTAGGGGACCATATAATTTATTGTTCACAGCGGGACACCTTTGGGAGTAAAGGGGTGCTATTAGTAATTATGTCTGGACAACAGGAAGAAACCATGAGCATCCCTGGCAAACAAAATGCTGGGCATCACACTAACAGAGCACTCTGCTGCTCACTCTCTGGAGGAGGGAGCCCAAATCTTCCAAGCCATCTTGACTCCTCTTCTCTAGTCAGACCCTCTAAAGGGTGCCCTACCCTCTCATCTCCACCAGCCAAACCCATTTGGAGCTGTTTTCAGATCCATTCCCTAGTGTTCTTAGGTTCCTCATTTTTCACCTACAAGTGACCCCGACCCCTTCCTTCTGCTTCCCTAAGAATGGCCTAGAGGGTTTGCACTGCTCTAAACACAAAGACTTTTGCCCCTGCTAAGTACCCATCATGAGAGCTGCAAAAATCATCTAGCCATCCTCTGCTGCTGTTCCAGCTCAGGGTCTTTTCTAGGAGACCCCATCATCTCTCTTTGGCCTCAGTAGGTTTCTCATTGGTCCCCTGCCTCTGCTCTTCCCAAGTGCTCAGACCACCTGTCTCATCTGTTCAGAGACAAAGGCTTCCCACCTCACTCAGAGAAAAAGCAAGGTACTTATGACAGCCCATAAGGCCCCGGTCCCTTTAACCCTTGTTATCTCTTTGGTTTGATCTCTTAGAACTCTCCAGTCATCCAGATGTCCTCACTAGTTCCTCAAACACCTCAGGAAGGCTCCCTTCTCAGAGCCTTTGCTCACATTGTTCCCTTCCTTGGAATGCTTTCCTCTTATATATCCAAATGATTAGTTCCCTTACCTCCTTAACACCTTCTTCAATTGTCTCCTTTTCAAAGTCCTTCACCCTGGCCATCCTATAAGGATGTAACCCCACCTCTTAGCACTTCCTGTTTCCATTTCCTGTCTTTTCTCCTTGGCACTTATCGGCACCAAATAGATGATGTATTATACTTATTTGTTGTCCAGTCCCTCAAGCTCCACAAATCGTCACAGCAGGGATTTTCATTTGCTTTGTTCTTTTGCCATATTCCCTGTACCTGAAACAGCACCTGGCATAGAGTAGATGCTCAATAAGTATTTGTTAAGATGAATAAAAGACTGACTGTGAGGCCACATAGCATGGAGGTTGAATATTTGGCCTGAAGTACAAAGGCCTGCGTTTTAATCCTGGCTCTGCACACTTCTGTGAGTCTCAGTTTACCTGTAACGTGGGATAATACACATCACCTCCCACGGCTGTGGCAAGCATACATCTGATTTCATTTAACCCCCTAAACCCACTGCCTGGCCTATTTCAAAATCTCTGAGCTAAGTAAATGGCAGCTGTTGTTACTCAGGGAGGCTCCTGATCAATTTGACATTACATTATGGCTTTGTATAGGCAAATCAGCACCCGCTGCTTTTGAGTCACAACTCACACACTTTCTCCCCAAATTGTCAGTTTTGATCCCACCTCTTCCCAGGCCCCTCCTTTCCTAAACCCATGTTCCCCCAGAGGAAATGGCCTGGGTCTTTTTGCAGTCATCTCCTTTCAACACACATCTCCTCCTGCTTATATCTCAGAAGGCCACCCTCCTAAATCTCAAGATGCCTGCCCTGGGGCCCCTTCCACACTCTCCCCCAGTGGAGCTAGGGAAGTTGGGTGGGAAACAAAGGGGAGAATATGAGGTGAGCTGAAAGGGAGAGGGAGAGGAGAGCAGGCCAAGCCATACCCACCTGCCAGGTTCCTGTCTTTGCCTACTGATAAATAGGGGATACTAATGGCCAGATTTTCCATTCCCCCACCCCAGCACCCGCCGTCACTCAATTAAAAAAAGATAGAGGGAGAGAGCCTGGGGGAGGGGCAGGAGGCCTTGGCTATAAAGCCTGTGGCTAAGTGGGGAGAGCACGAAGTCGGGCCTGCTGGGTCCTTTTCCCGTCATCCCCAGCCAGATTTAGCTGCTGACAGCTGCTTGGGACTCTGCCGCCAGAGCCTGGCCCAGATCTGCCTGCCTCTCCTTTCTCTCAGTGACTCCTGAGCCACAGACCCTCCATGGCCCAGAAGGAAGAGGCTGCTGCAGCCGCTGAGACTGCCTCCCAGAATGGGGAGGATCTGGAGAACCTGGACGACCCTGAGAAGCTGAAAGAGCTGATTGAGCTGCCACCCTTTGAGATTGTCACAGGGTAAGCCTCAGATGTGGGCCAGGGTTCTGCTCCCTAGAAGAGTGCAGGCTTGGGGTAGGCTGTGGAAATTCAGGATGGTATTTTATTAGGCGTCAGGGCCAGCTACAATCCTGTAGCAGTGAGAGTGCACCAGTGGGCACGGCAGGGGTGGTAGGGGACCCAGCAGCAGATTCTCATGGCTTCTTAGGGTGACACCTTGGGCTCTCTAATCAGGGAGAGGTAGGAGGAGCTCCTTGGAGGCAAGAGTCCAGAGAATAAAACCACCCTTCAGGCCTCCTGGTATTGGGACAGCCACCTGCCTCTCTGGGTAGAGGCTTAGTCCCAGGGAGTTTGGTGAGGACAGATGATGAGACTGGCACATCTATATGTGGCTCCAGTCAAAGCACCCCTTCCCCTCAACTTCTCTCTCTGTTCCTGAGTGGGTCTCTCCTCTAGCCATAGGCCTCTAGCCCTTTCTTTAGAGCTTCTTCCTGGAGTAGAAGCTCCCAAGACAGGAAAGATAGATCCATCCTTTCCCAAGACTCAGAAGCAGCTTTTTTTCGTATTAAATCTATTCTGAGTCTCCTCAGGGGCTATCCCATAGAGAAACAGGGAAATTACATGCAGATAACGCAGCCCAGGAGCTTATGGACACAGGAGCTGTTCCAACATGCTCAGGCATTGCCTAGAGGAAATGGGACCCAAAGAAAAGGTTCTACAGACTGCGAGGAGGGGGCTGTGTGCAGGGTACCTCTGTCTTATCCAGATTATGCCATCTCCAGGAAGAAAACTAAGTAGGCTTCTTCCTCTTCCCTTTCTATTCCTGTAGTGGAAGACCCTGCTAAATCCTGAGCAAAGAATAAAGGGAATCTATGAGGCCACATTTCCTCCCTGAACCAAACGTTTCCTTCATGGGGTCTCCAGGAATGCCCACAGGCAGAGTGGGTGCGAGACTAAGAGAAGTTTCAGGAAGAAAGGAGGCATGATGCTTTCAAGGGGGAAAGGAAGCCCTGAATGGCAATTTGGACTTGATATTTCAAGCTTGGCAAGTGATTTTCCAGTCAGCCACAGTTTTAGCACTTACAACATGAAGAACCTATACTAGTAAGGTCCCTTCCAGCTCAGATGTTTTCTGATTTCCAAGAGAACCTAAGGGAAAATGCATCCTATTTCCTGAGGCAAGAGTAGCCCCTGAACTTCCATTTGCCCATGCCCACCCAACTAATCTCACCCTCATCCTAGGATTAAGGGAGCAGCTGGGCACAGATTAATATAGACACAGGGAAAGCCTAGGGCAGCCTGGCCAGGACAGTCCTCAATTCCAGTGGCTTTCTTATGGAAGGAGAGCCTTTTTCTAACACTCAAGCATGCTGGTACACACTATCCTTAGTCATACACACACGCGTGTGCACACTACACTCTGTGTGGCATTCCAACACAGAGGCAAGGTGGGTCAAGAACAGAATTAGACTGTTTGTTGAGCTAAACATGCTTTGGGGGTCCCAGAGCAATGGATCCTGAAGGGTTAAGTCCCCTGATATAACTTCTATTTGTCCAGGGCTTTATAATCACAACATAGTTTCATGAACATGAGACCATTCAACACTCAGCACAAGGTAGGAGGAGATGTATTATTGTCACTTTACAGAGGGGGAAACTGACACTCAGGGAGACTGAATGATATGTCCGAAACCACAGAACTGGGCACATCTTCTGACTCCCAGCAAAGTATCCTTTCTACTGGTCTCTTATTCATTCTGGGTTCCAGGTTTCCCAGAGCTCCACATTATCTCCATCTGGGAAGTAGAGAGGATCAGAGGCTTCTTAGGACCCAAGGCTCAGAAAAAGAGGCACAGAAGGGGCAGCGTTCTGAGCATTCTGTGAGCAGTTCAGGTGGGAGGTAGAGCCCTGAGTGTTTCCTGGCCACAAGTAACAGCTGTGGAGAGCTGTCTCCTGGGCTCCTCTGGGTAAACAGATGGCTTAAAATAGCCCAGAGGTGCAGCTGGGTCTGTACAGGGACAGGGTGAGGGAACAGTTTTCCTCTCCTTCCCTCTTGAGATGCATTCACTCCATGACTCCCTCTTGGAGTCAAGGGGGTCACCAAAGCAGCTCCTTTTCTAGCCTGGTCTCCAATAGGGAAGATCTTTAGTGCTCCTTATATTTGGGCCACAAACTAGCAGAAGAGCAGGTGGCTTTTCAGGAAACAGTCTGACATGAGGAGGGGGTAGCTGGTAGGAAGGAGAGATGTCCAGTTCATGGTTGAATAGGGCATTCAGGATAGAAAGTGGAACTGAGCACATTAACAGTAACATGGTAGAATGTTCTGGAAAAGGGCCTAAGACTGCCATAGCGTGCTGAAGCCAGCTCCTGTTGGTTCACAAGTCTCTTCCCAACTCTGCATCCAGTGATATCACCTCGGGAGCTTGAAATCTCCATAATGGGAGTACTTACCTTATGGAAATCAGCAAACTTTAGAAATCAAGGATTCTTCCTTCTATCAGAGAGCTGAGCGTTACACTTACCAGCACACCACTGAAAACCAGAAACCTCTGAAAGTGAGAAGAGCAGTGGAAAATGGATCGAGTTTGGTAATGCTTAAGATGGAGCTCCAAAGGATATAATTTGACACCTGGAGAAGGCATCATATGTATCATACATCAATTTCCTTTTTGTTTTTTGGAGATGGGGTATTGCTTCTTGCTCTGTTGCCCAGGATGGAGTGCAGTGGTGCAATCACAGCTCACTGTCGTCTCAACCTCCCGGGCTCAGGTGATCCTCCTGCCTCAGCCTCCTGAGTAGCTAAGACTACAGGTGAATACTACCACGTCCAGCTAATTTTTGTATCTTTTTATAGAGATGGGTTCTCACTGTGTTGCCCAGGCTGGTCTCAAACTCCTGGCTTCAAGCAATCCTCATGCCTCAGCCTCCCAAAGTGCTAGGACTACAGGCATGAGCCACTGTGCCAGACTAGCTTTGAGTGTCTACTGTTGTCCAAAACCTTAGAAGTTGGATTATTCACTCTTTCAGGTGAGGAAACTAAACCTCAGAGGGATTAAGTCATATGGCCAAAGCTTGTAGATGGAGTAGGATGTGAACCCCAGGACTGTCTGACTCCAAATCATCACACTGCATCCAAAAGACCAGAGAGGATTCTTTTTATATTTACTGAATAGGAGTTGATCATTTACTGCCCGTTTCCCCCGTTAGTATTCAACCTCTATGAGGATGGCACTTTGTCTTTTTCACTGCCTTATCCTTAGCACCAAGCTCCTGATAGGTACTCAATACGTATTTGTTGAATAAATGAATGACCTAATGAATAAGAACCTCTTGTGTGGTTTTTAGGCTCTCTGTCAGACAAGATAGGGAGTGAACTGGGGGAGGGTTTCTTGAAGACAGCAGCTCAGGGTGTATGAAGATCCAGCAGTAGGAGGCTTAGGTAAGAATTCCCCTGGCTCATGCCTGCTTCTGGACACAGCATGTTTAGTGGAGCTCTGGGGCACCAGAGCTGGTTGCTCCCCAGCTTTCCAACCCAGTGAGAAGAGACTGTGATTCTGCCTGGCAACACCCTTGATGTGAGCTTGGCTTTGTCTCTAGTTATGTTGTATATGTTTCTACAGAAAGCAGAACCTCCTATCCAAGGGATTATTATGGAACAAAGATAAATGGCACACAGAGTGATTCTTCTTCCAACCACTTCTTTAGCTACCAGTAGTTTACTCTGGCCATGTAAGGAACACAGAGAGGCAGTGTCCAGAGGAGAAGGGTGAGATAAGGAGTGAAGGGACTTCGACATCAGTTAACACCAGACACAGCCCTTTACCCTCACCCTGGCCTCTGGAGCACACTGGGTGGTGTGTCATCAAGAAGAGAAGGCAACTCACTGACTCTGACCAACCTGCCTTCCACAGTGGGTTGGGAGCAGGTCAAAGCTCAGGTGTAAAGACCATGCCTCCCAGGGAAAACAGACAAGTCCAGGGCTTCCCTTGGGCAAAATCCCATCCAGTCCCACAATCCGGAGTTCCCTTCTCAGTTCTAGGGAGTCAGGCTGCTAGAACACTCTGCTCCTGCTCTTACTACTCTTTCTGATTATGCCTACTCCTTGGTATCTGCTTGGAAAAGTGCTCTGAGAAAGCAGAAGGCCAGTGAAACCAGCAATCCTCCCTCTTTCACGCCAGTCACCAGTAGGTCTAGTGAGGGAAAGCTGAAACAAGTCAACACATAATAACCTGTGAGTAGATTTTTCCACTCATGGATTATTCTGGAGCAAATGTTTAATCTCAGCCCAGCTTCAACTGCCCTCTGGGTTGCTTCTTTTCACAGTATAGATTTATGCTTAGAAAATTCAAATGTTTTGAATGTGAACCTGAGAAAAATGTATTACATTTACTCACATTCCTTCTCCCTCCATCAAGCAGATTATCTTCCCATTTTTTTTTTATAGATATTTGGACTCTCTGTTTCCTCCCAAGTGAATTGAAATGCCCAGTAGCCTGGGTCTAAGTAGATGAAGTGTGACTGGCCTTGTTTGCAGAAAGTACAAGGAAATGGTGCTTAACAAGGTGCTATTAGAGGCTGGGGAGAGGGAATAGAAATCAGGCTGTCGATTTCTATGTATGAGGAAGTAACTGGATCAGGGAAAGAAATCTACTACCAGCATCTCTCTCCTGACCACCACCACCACCCCCACCCCCAACCCACCACCACCACACACACACACACACCTTTACTGGTAAAATATTTTCTGGGTTAAATGTAAAGGACTATAGTTAAGTATGATACTTAGACCTATCATGCTACTTTAAAAAACCTGCTGGTGATTATTTAACGAGTCAGGTGTCATTATTTACTTCCTTCCACTAGTGGGCATAATAGTGTTAATTTATTCTGTGAGTCTACAAAATTGCCCGAGATGGCCATGTTGTCTAGCTCGCTGGAGAAATTCCAGACCTCTACTACCTCTGTTCTCCTGGTTTTCCCCCAGGACCTAGCTATTTCAGCATGTGAGAGGCCTAAAGAATCTCATCTGACCTTTTTGCTCCTTCTAGAAGACCAAGAAACCCATTCAGAAATCAAGCAAGTTTAGTCTCTGAGCAAGCCCAAGGGAACGACTAGGAACCAAACCTTCCCTGCCTTTCCTTTGCTCCTTGAAAGCACTTCTTTTCCTGAGGCATCTAGTCCAGAAGGCTCTGCTGAGGGACAGAGTAGATTCTAGGGCTGCTCGCCAGAGGGGTCGGAAACAGGTATTTATAGAGATGACCTTTCTTCCTCTCCCTGAGGTTTCAAGTTTCTCTGGGTCTTCTCCTCTTGCCTAGGGAAGAGGAGAAGGGGAAAATGTCAGAGCTTAAGAAGGGCAGAAAGAAACAGTCACCTCACAACCATCCAAGCCAATTTGCAATTGCATGCTGGGCCAAATTCACACTGGCCTAAATTCATACTTTCAGCTGAACTATACTGAGCAAAGTTGGAGCTGTGCTTTTGGGAGCTCCAGAAGGAAAAGAGGGACCACACGGCAACTTCTGTTTAAGCCTCCAAGCTATTTGAGTAGCCATGAATACTTGCAAGGGTTCCATCTGACAATCCATCATATAGGTGGCCCTGGATTAGACTTGGGGAGGGGGGCAAAAGGGCTTGAAGAGCAAGTTTGGGCAGGAAAGGTAAGCTCTGTGCTTCTCAAAAGCAAAAAGGCACTCTAGGAACTGAAGGGATCATTTGGCAACTGGTAAAGTTCAGGAGTGGTCTGGTAGGGTGAGTACCTTTAGGGAGCACTCACTATAAGTGAATGCCTAACAGGGATTGAGAAGAGGAGCAGGGAAACATCAGGCGATCCATTCTCCTAAAATGTTAAGTAAACAATAAACACCTCCAACTAGTCACAGAGGGGCTTAGAGAGCTAAGTATAGTACCTGAAGGAATCCTGGGGCTGGGTCCTCAAACACATCCATCTCCACAGTGGAAAACGAACCTGACAGCAAGGGACATGGAAACTTGGGTGGTGGACACATTTTGGTGATGGGCGGGGGTGAGGGAATCCTGCAGGGAAATAAGTCAAGTTTACTCATATCTTTGGCATCTGCTGCTTATCCCTAGGCAGCCAAGGCCCTGGGATACCAGGGATTCCCCTGCAGCCCAAGGAGTCTGGTGACTTCTTTGCGTAAAGAGAAGAGGTGGAGATAGGCAATAGTAGAATCAATGGTGCCATAGCTATCTCTTGGGGTAGCCAGAGAGATTACATTTTTAAAAAGGAAAACATTGAGTCTTTCTAGCTGGTACTCATCTCCTCCTCTCCTGACATTTTTCATCTCTCCTATTAAAACTTCATTTTCTTTGGCCTGCAAACTTGCACAAATCTTGCCTGTTTTAGAAAAACACACACATACACATAAAAGTAAAAACAATCTTCAACTTTTTTCTTCTCCTTGTTATTACCAAAATTTTCAAAATTCCTGGCCTTTTCGCGCTATAGTTAAATATGATACTTAGACCTATCATGCTACTTAAACAAATCTGATGGTAGAATGTTCTGGAAAAAAAAAAAATCCTGCTGTTTTCATTTCCTAACCATCCATCTCCTCCTCAAAGGCACCCACACAATTCATCACCAAGTCTAGTGTCCTAAGACACCTACTGGACTTGTTCAATTTGAGGCTTTTCCTCAGCTTCACACCATATGCCTATTGCCACCACAGTAATCTTGCATGGACATCACTTTTATTGTTTTTCTTCTCAAGAACTTGTAACAATTCTCTACTGCCTCCTGAATCAAGGCTATACTTTCGAGAACCTTCATAATACTTCCCCTACTGTACCTATTCAATTTTAGCAGTCTTGTAATGTTCTCAGCTGTTTCATTCACATCTTCTCTGTCCAGCTGCAATCTAGCTGCTAAATTATAAGCATCTGGAGGGCAGACACCAAGTCCTTTAAGATTTTGAAGTGACTCAATACTAAATACAGGCTTAATTATCCCAAGATACCCTTGAGTAGTCTGGCCTCACAGACAAAATTTCTTGGACACTTACCATGTGACAATCCCTTTACCTGAAAGTTAACACAGACTTGAGAAGTAGTCACTAGGAGAGCATGGTATTGCAAGTTTTAGGCCATTTCACGCCAAGATGCAATTTACAGGAGTTACAAGGAGAGAAAAGATAGCATAAAATGTTCTGCAAAATGTTTGTCTTGTTCTGTCTTGAGAAATTTTATATGCTTGCTACTTACCTGGCCACTTATTGAAATCATCCAAAGAGCTTTTTAAAAATACTGATGCTTAGACCAACTCTCTACATGTTCTGATTTAATTGGTTTGGCATGAGGCCCAGGCATTAACATTAATCTTAAGTCTTCTAGGTGATTCTAAGGTATAGGCAGGTTAAAGATTCAATGATTTAGAAATGTAGGGGTGTGTTGTGCTGGAAGAGAGATGGTGGAGACAATGTTTGGAGACCCTTCCTAGTAGGGTGACCAGAATGCACACCTCAATCCAAATTCTCCTCTCCTTCAGAAAAACCCTTTTGGATTTTTTAATACTTTTTTTTTTTTTTTTTTGGTCACTCATGTTACCACAGGCAAGACCTATTTCTAGTAAGAGTGAATGCATATCTGAAATACTGATCTGGAAGAGCTACCTACTCTAGGCTGGTTCTAGAAACAAGAACTTATCATTCTTTCCTGTCCTTTTGTCTCCTTGACCTACAGAGAACGGCTGCCTGCCAACTTCTTTAAATTCCAGTTCCGGAATGTGGAGTACAGTTCCGGGAGGAACAAGACCTTCCTCTGCTATGTGGTTGAAGCACAGAGCAAGGGGGGCCAAGTGCAGGCATCTCGGGGATACCTAGAGGATGAACATGCGGCTGCCCATGCAGAGGAAGCTTTCTTCAACACCATCCTGCCAGCCTTCGACCCAGCCGTGCGGTACAATGTCACTTGGTATGTGTCCTCCAGCCCCTGTGCAGCGTGCGCTGACCGCATTACCAAAACCCTTAGCAAGACCAAGAACCTGCGTCTGCTCATTCTGGTGGGGCGACTCTTCATGTGGGAGGAGCCGGAGATCCAGGCTGCTCTGAAGAAGCTGAAGGAGGCTGGCTGTAAACTGCGCATCATGAAGCCCCAGGACTTCGAATACGTCTGGCAGAATTTTGTGGAGCAAGAAGAGGGTGAATCCAAGGCCTTTCAGCCCTGGGAGGACGTTCAGGAGAACTTCCTATACTACGAGGAGAAGCTGGCAGACATCCTGAAGTAGGGCAACTGGGCTCGGCCTCACGTGAGTTTTCCTGGTGCCATGGCACCATCACTTTATGATGTTAACTCCAATAGAAGGTGTGAGGTCAGGGAGAATGAGTGATACATCTGATTTTCCTTTGGAAGGGTTTCATTTCTCTGCTTTTGACTGGTTGTAAAAATAGTTTAGAACATCATGTCTCCTTACTCTGAATCCCTCTCTAAACTTTTCCCTCCCACACTTTCGTATCAAAGTAACTTTCCCCTAACTTAGAATACTCAAGGTTGACAGGAATCCTAAAACTTTTATGAGACAAGATGACTTTCTTTGGTAAGACTGAGATGGTAGAAGGACCTGCTACTGAACCACAGCAGAGAAGATACTGAAATCCTCTGAGTATGCCCCCATGTACATGTCAGAGATTACTAACTCTAGACACCTTCTAGATGTCCCGCTCCCATATCCACTGGCAATCTTACCATTCCATTTTTCTCTAATGAACGTTTTTTAGTCCTTCAGGGGCAATTTTTTCACTTATGGTAATTTTGAAATTCCCCAAATGGACTGGTATTTAACTTTTTTTTAGCCAGACCTGCTTTCATGTTTTCAAACAAATGGCTACACTTTGAAGGAGACCAATAATTGCTGAGTGAAAATATAATACGAGAACATTTTCCTTATGTTGAGAAGACCTCAGCAGAATTCACGAAGGATGTCGAATGCAGGAATGGGGATAATATAGTAACAAGCTAGTCCATGCAGGAATATTTAAAGAGTTAAAAAAGATGTTTGTAAATTAGGCAGCAGCTCAGAAGTAACCTCTCACAGATATCAAGAGGTGATAGGAGAAAGATTAGCTATTTAAGCAAATAATTAGGACACAATTAAGGCCAATTTGGCCCCTTGCTGAGGGTAAATTAAACTCTAACAGAAACAGGCCAATTACCCTCAGGAAAGAGGGCTAAACGATCCTTTACTATCCTTTTTTGCATTTAGTCTGATGGACTTTGTGCCTACAGAAATGCTATGACTAAGCCCCCTTTGCAAGGTCTCAGTTACTGATCAAAATCTTCCAGTAATAGAGGAGGGGTCCTCATGACACTCTTACCCAACTTTAATTCTGCAACAACTCACATATTACTAAAACATGAAAACAACATGCGTCCATGAAGATAATTTACTTTTCGTCTTTCTCACTCCTAACACGCTTAAGAGAAGATGTCACTTCATAGACACGTTTAGGAAATAATATCAGTGTTCCAGGACTTGATGCTGACAGGTGTTTTCTATCAGACATGTGCATGGGCACCTGATCATTCTCAAGCCGAGCATTTGCCAACCCATGAAGATACAACTTTCAGCCATTTCTTTAAAAAAGCAGGACTCAGTCAGTGAAGTCAGTGAGCCTATGGTAGGGTATACTGTGTGGTACTCTGCTCACATAAAATAAGACACTTGGTAGTGGTGAACAGTAGTCAAAACAGATTTCTGAGGGTGCCCTCTGAAAATATAAAATTTAACTTTTAGAATTCCTTGAAGATGTTCTTAGTGTATGTACTATCACTGTAATTATAAACCCAACATAGATTCTACAGACTTAACCGGCAGCTTAAAATTTAATCCCAGTATACTTTCCTTTCAAACATCTTTCAGAGTCAAGGACCCAGCTGCCTAACTAGCAAGTCCTTAGGGCTTTTAAATTTTTTTTTTCAGTGATTTTTTTTTTTCATTAAAATTAAGCATTTCAAAGAAGATTTAAAATGTTTACATTTTGGATTGAGGGTTGTATCTTATACTAATCTAAACAGAAGTAAAAGAAATAAATCACTGAGGAAAAAGTATCTAAGTCAGATTCATTTTAAATGAAATATTACTAGACATCTTCAATTATAACCCTCCTTTCATCAAATATAACTTATTTCATCTTTTGTTTTTTTAAAAAAATGACAAAATAGTATTTAATCCTACATTTAGTCAAAAGACCAGAGTTAAAGCAGATCTCTTCTGGGGCTTTTTCTGTGTAAACTACATCAAAACATGAACAAAAGACTGGCTTCTGATTTAGTCAATCCTGGGTAAATCAGAAACCAAAGGAAACTCTGGAGGAGAAATTAAGGGACTTGTTGGGAAGGGCACACTGAAGCCTTAGTTCAAAAAGAAACGAGTCATTGTTGGGGGTCAGCAGGGCTCTCAGTAATGTTTTGTTTGTTTTACCAAGGTCTTCCTGTTGCCACCAAGAGACAGCAGTGACATGTATAGCCATCTGGGACATGCCTGTCTTCCTAATATCATTTGGAGCTGGACAACATTTGACACCAACCAATCATACTGGACAAGGCCCTTAGAGGACTTGAAATATACTTCTCATGCTGTAATTCATTTAGGCTGTGCCTCTCTCTCTAATGCTGCTCTTGGGAAGGATGAAAGTGACCTGCAAGGAGAGAAATGCAACCATCCATGGGCTCCAGTCAACTATAGGACTGAAGGTCCTAATTGCTCAACCAAGGGGGCTGCTTAACACAAACAGCCTCAGACCCAAGGTTTAGATTTCTGAAATATGCAGTTTATGTTAAGTTGGGTATTTTTTAAAAAAAGAAAAACAGCAACATTAATAAAAGAAGTGGTGTGTTTTTCCCGTGGCCAGATTTTAAGAAACTCGAACATTTGGAAGTTGCCACAGACCAGTGAGCCAGTCCCAGACACAGGGACACCCCAGGCTATGAACCAAGCCGTGGTTAAACCAGGACTTGCCTAGACAATGTAGAATAACTCTCCCATACAGACTTTTTATGACAATCAAATGAAAGCCTTTCCCTTCTCTGAAGGCAAGTAATCTAGCAGAAGGTGGAACAAAAAGCATGAGAAATCTATGGTAGCCACATCCCAAATGCCAGTTAAAAAGCAACTAGCTTCTTTGTTAGAGAGGAGTGGGTGAAAAGTAGTAGTTTAATGTTCAGATATACACTCATTTAAAAGTATTCAATACATGATGTTTGACGGTAATGGCAGGATGATGTCAAGTCTCTCTTTTTTTTTTAAAGGTTTGTTTGAGTCCTATGTGGAAGCAAAAATTCACAGGTGAATTTCTGGGTGTCTGCCAAACTCTAACTAGGTTTCCAGGAATAATGTGTTCACCCTGATTACCAGGACATGCCTCCTTTCCCCAGGCTTCAAGTGTGATAAGTCGTCGGAATTTGACCCAAGACTACTATCGGCAAATGACAAAGTGCTTTATCACATTCCTGCTGAGTCCCAGAATTCCACTGACAGCCAGTCCTGGATGAGACTAGGTTCTGTTTAAAGAATCAAGGCTCAAACGCCACGGAAAAAAAAAAATAATAACCATAATCTCTTTAAAAAAGTAAAGGAAGCCTAGAAAATCCATGTTTTGACTTGTGTTAAGGTTTACAGATGGTACTCAATTTACAATGGTTTGTCTTGCAATTCTTTGACTTTACAACAGTGCAAAAGCCATACACATTCAGTATACTCTTCAACTGAACTCAACTTAAGATGTGGTTACCCAGACATAGCCCTAACATAAGTTGAGGAACATCTGTAATTGCAGAGTTAAGCAAAATACTGTAAGTTTCTTATCCCCACTCTCATTTTCAAATTTTGTATTTAGACAATCTCTCCTTCCTTTTTCCCTTCAATTTTATGCGGACAAAAGCAGTGCTTCAAGAAAAGCCTCAATCTAAAAGTTTGATAATGAACTTGACCCTCCACTGCCCCTACCCCAACAACATGAAGAATTTGTCTGTTCCACCTAGAAATACAAAAGTGCAATACTTTTTTGAAACTGTTGCCTCTTATCAGGCTGATTTGTGATAAGAACACAGTCTAAGGTACAAAGATCATATTTAATCAGTACTTTTCTGGTGTTTTAACCAGCCCCTTCTAAAATACAGTTGTTCTTTTATACTTGGGAAAGCAGCAAGTCCTGTGACAGACCCAAAGTCACTCTAGGGAGAAAATCAACAGCAAGTCTGGCATTTTAACTCTCAACACCACAGTAATGGGGAAAAAAAGAAAACATCTAGTTTCCCAAATAGCTCTGATACTGAACCATTGGCTAAATCCATGAACTTTATTTTCCTACCATAACCACAACAGAGGACTGGTCCTTGCAGCTTCGGAAGAAATGAGGACTAATATTTAGACCCCAGTTGGCTGTACATTCAAATCCTCTATGGAGGTTAAAAATACAAAAGTGGCCATCCCACTCCACCACCACATTTTTTTTTTTTTTTCAGATAGGGTCTTGCTCTATTGCCCACACTGGAATGCAGTGGCACAATCACAGCTCAATGCAACTTCAACCTCCGGGGCTCAAGCCATCCTCCCGCCTCAACCTCTAGAGTAGCTGGAACTACAGATGTGCACCACCATGCCCAGTTAATTTTTAATTTTTTTTTTTTTGTAGAGACAGGGTCTCACTATGTTACCCAGGTTGGTCTCAAACTCCTGGGCTCAAGTCATCTTCCAGTCTCAGCCTCTCAAAGTGCTGGGATGACAGATGTGAGAATTTTTTGAGAGGAAGTGGCCTTTATTTTTTTAAAGAAGGTTCATAAGGATTTTTGAGAATCACTGATTCATTGGGTCACTACTCTGTGTTAAGAACTCTGCCAGGCATTTAACATATATTATTTCACTTGTTTTCACGATTAAATTCAGACAGGTTCAATCACAGAAACCACGCAGTGGACAAAAGAGGGCAAAGTTCACCATGAGGAGATTCTAAAAACCTGCCTTTTGACTTGTCCAGTTTTATCTCTTATTTCTCACTTTGTTTCTCCTCCCACTTGGACTCTTTGTATGACTGTCTGAAATTAAGTTGTAGGTGAATCTTCCATTACCCACGTCCAGAGCAAACACACATAAACACAGAACCTCACTAAACCCCCCCCAAGTATTTATTTTTCCATTTTTATCACCACAAATTTCTTAACAATGTAGAATTTAACTTTGTAATTAAAACAAAAACTCTCCCCTGCGAAGGATAACACCAAGTTAGGTGCACAAACGACAAAAAATGCCAAACTAACTGATCATCCTTCCTGAAATTTCTCTTAAAAGCAGAGAAATAGAATCAATGCTGCCACCTAGCGGCCAGCCAAACAAATAAGGTAGCATACTGGAGAAGAAGGTCATAGTCCGCAACAATCTGGTTTCCCTGCCTATTATCAAGCCACCTACTCCTTACTTTTTTTCAAAAAAACACAGGCAACATATCCTAAGCAACCCTCCTCCACAGTCATAGTCCAAATCTTTAATAAGCAACAAAGTCGTGTCTTGTTTAAACACACTAACATTCTCATGAAACTTTCCTCTGCCTATTTTAGGTAGGTTTTGCCCAGTCATATGGCTCAGTAGAGATGACACAGGAGAACCATGGAAACATCCAAAACGTTCCACTGGTTCAGAGTGTGTACACAGTAATTTTGATGTCTGTTGCCTCAAATACCTCCTCGATCATCGCAGATACATTTTCCCATTGCAGACGATCAAGACCACATCCAATCCTGAAAAAGACAAAATATCTCCATTGATGGCAATGAAAGTGTCTAGGAAACTGCTCCTTCTCTCTTTCAAGTTATATCCACTCAAAGCATAAAAACAAATAACCTAGTCTGACACCCTTATAGGCAACCATGGTAGAAGTTTGGAAGTCAATTCTTGTTGTGAGTCACCTAAGACCATTCCTAGACAGCTCTGACATCCAAAAACTATCACTTCTGTTTGCCTAACAAAATACCACTTTCCAACTATTTCATGCTACATTTAGAAATGTATAACTGTCATGACATGGGAGACTCATTATCCCTCTATGACTGCTGACTAAAATTGGCTGTGGATGGATGGGGAAAGGTTGGTATTTTAAAAATGCACTTATGGTAACAGAATGTTAACGAAAATAAGGAGAAGAGGAATGAGGCACAGGAGCTGCAAAAAAGAAAGTCAAGATGGAATGCTGGGAAATGGTGAAATGGTTGCAATCCAGGAGTAAGGTCTTTGCAACACCCTGGTGAGAATAAACTCAATCATAAAACTCTACTACCTGGCACCTCCCAAGGTGTTACTCTAGTGATCCTCAACCCCCCAGGGAAAAGAGACTTAAAATTGCTAATTTGATGTCAGAATGTGATAATTAAGTCCATAAGGAATTGTGATAAAAAAATAGTTTCTGACACATACATCATAACTATATCAAAGACCCGTGTAAAGGGACATTGAGGCCACAAAGTAATGTGGGGCTTGAGACAAAATTGCATGTATGCTCAGCATTGACTCAAATCTACCAGGGTGACAGGAAGAAAAGAGATGAGGCCCATTGCCTGAAAAGAAAGTAAAGGGACTACTGAACCCTCAATGTCATTCCCTTCAGTTCCCAATACCTAAGGTCTAAGAAGTTACATCAGGGACAGATCCTCTGGCTGTTACCCATACTGACCAAAAGAAGCATGCAGTATAAAAGGGAATGATAATTTACAACTTTCTTGACACAAAGTAATAGGTTTGGGAGATGGGAAGTGGTCCAAGAGGGAAACCACCAATGCTCAGTCTTGATTCTTTAGCTCATATTGCTTCAGGAATAAAGGCCAAGCTTCAAGAAGAGGGTGCTCAGAATTCAACAAATGTGGCTGAATAACAACAGTCGCTCTAGGCTAAGTAGGCTGAAGCAGATGTATATTTCAAGGTAATTGTCCTGATTCATTCAACTCAAGCTAGAAAATGGCTGTGCCTTGGCCTAAGACCAGACAACTGGTTCACTGCTGGTTTTACAAAATTTTGACTTTTGTCCACCTTTAAATCTATATTTTGGGTTAAGCTTTTATTTGTCTTTGGGTAAGACAGTAAACCCCACCAATCAATTAAATCTCCATTTAGGGCCATGGATTTCCTTGCCTGGGCATGGAGAGGTCGGTGACTCCATTCTTCAGACAATGAGACTTCATTGCCTCTAAACTCTTCTGTAAGTTTTCATAAGTTGGCTTGTGCGAAGCCCTTTTCTTTGTAATCTGAACACAAAGAATTCAAACTTTCATCATCCCAAAATGATAGCCAAAGAAAAGTCATCACATTCCCCCAACATCCCGATAAGTAAAAGAGAAAGCACATTTTTATGGGAGAGCCTCAAGAAAATCCACTAAATAGAGACGGAGAAACCCAGACTCTGCCACGTAGTAATCTTTCCTTTTCCTAGGAAACCCATGAGATTAGCTAGTGGTGCCTATTGTCAATATTTTTAAGCAGGTAAGTGAAGTCTCTGTGCCACATCCAAGAGATAAGCTGCATATCTGTAACAGGGAAGAACGCATACCACCTGCAAATTCCCTGCTAAAAGCCTCTATTTATTTAGAATCTGTGCTTGCTTGCTTTTTGTCTCTCTATATAAAACAACAGAAAAAACTGGTAGGGTCCCAAAGTTAAAACACTGGAAGCCACATAAGCTTTAAGCACAGAATTCAAAGGGGCTAGGACCTCTCCCCACTCAGTTTGCCATCCAGATCAGGCTTGTAGTGGGTTAGCTGTAAGTTACCCACTGCCACCACTACGGAAGTCACCCCCTTTCAGGAACCAAATGCCATCCTGGACTGTTGAAGAACCCTACATTCAGGCAATAGTTAGGAGAGGAGCTAGGTATTATTTGAGACTGTACTTATTTTATTTTGTTTTTATTCACCCGCTTGCTAGCAGTATGCTAGTTGACATGGAATAAGAGAAAAGCTCCTTTCAGAAATCTGTCTCTTGAGACATTATTGTTTTTATCTCACTCTGCCTAGGAAATATAGTATGGCAGGCATTCCTAACTTTTGCAAGTCTTAGAACAGGCCTATGGTAAATGGCACAGGACTTCCCACAGAGCTGGGATGCAGTCTCACATTTCTTTCTAACCCAGTGCTCCAAGTAGCCGCCATCACTGGACTGGAGTTGTCATAAGATAGAAGCTTTTTGACATCCTTAGTTGTTTAGAATGGACCATCATGATCAACACAAATGTAGTACAGCCCATCTGTTCACAAATCCTTAAAATGTATTAAGCATTGGCCCTGAAAAAAAAAAGGAATTGGCCCATCTTACCAAGTAATATATATATCGCCCATCTCTCTTCAGAACAGCCACTTCTCCAGATTTCTTTTCTAAGAAAAAGTTATTTAATAGTAGAAATGAAAAAGAAAACCAAACACTGATCTCTAAGATTTTAAAATCTTTACAGATCTGAGTTTACTTCAGAACTAGAAATAATTTTCAACACCGAAGAAGGGAATACGGAAGATCTATTGTCTCCCATAAACACTCTGCTTTTTATCAGCATTCCCAAATACTATATTCCTTAACTTACAGCTTTCTTACAATCATGTTTCCTCACAACCCACCTTTGATCCCACTACTACTTTCAAATACAACCTCATTTGTCCACAAACTTTGTCTGTTGCCTTGAAATTGTTTTATAATGTATAGTTTTTTACTTGCCAAATGTGTATTTACTCAATATCTTTTTACATACAAAGAGCTGTATAAAGCATGAAGAGGAATATAGACATAGAAAAAAAGAATTATTACGGAGTTTTCAATCCAGAGAAGGTATCATCATTACAAATAACAATAATACAAAGCAGTAAGAATTGCTTTTGTCTAAGGCTAAGAAATACTGTGGACAATGGGTCTGTTAAGCCTGGAATGTGGTCTGAGAAACTGTTTCAGAAGCTTTACATAGGATTCTAGTGCACATTTCTGGTTTAAAGTCACCCGTAGAAAGTGATGGGAGGGGTCTATAAGGAAGAAGAGGTTTCTAAATTCCTCTTTGAAGAAAAAGCAGAATATTGGCAAGGAGGGGATCTTGAATGCCAACCTATAGACTAAGCATCTCAGAGTTATTTCAAGTTTCAGAGAAGTGCAGTAATATCGTCAAGAAAGTTTTATGATACAAGAGGAAGAGATTAAAAACATTCACAGGAGTTCAGGTTTGATAATGATAAAGGTCCAAACTAGAGGCCATTCTTGAGGAGGAAAATCTAAAAACATTTGGTTCTTAGAAATCCCCTCTTTATCTGCATATTTTGTTTAGTTTATTAAAGCTGTAAAGATTAAAAGGTGCTCTGAGCCAGCGGCAAACCCAGCGAGTGCTTTCCAAAAACTCACGTTGATTTAAAAGTTCTTCCGCACCCTCCAAATTTCTTCTGAAGAGCGACGCTATCCCGCCCAGCGCCCATTCTGCGACAATCCTCACTGATACAGCTGGGCTAAAGATCTGTTTTAGGGCATGCAAAAAGGTCTCCTTTCACATAAGTGATCTAAAAAAATGTGCAAAGGAAAAGACAAAGTTTTATTAGATACAGAAAATACTAAGTTATTTTCTGTATTTTGTGTCCCCCACGACTACCTCTCCCGGCACCCCTTCCTGCAATCTGATTTAAAGCCAAATCAATTACAGCATGTGTAAAAGGAAAGTAATGAATGATTCCTGCCTAGAATTTTGAGCCTTTCTTAAGTACATCAGCTAGCGAGAAAAAAAAGATAATTCAATCATTGATTTAATTAAAAAGTGCTTATGCTTTTGACCTCCATGATTACGAATTTCAGTTCACCAATAAGTTAATAGTTGTTACCCACTCTGCTTCCTTCTGGATCTTCATTAAGGCTGCTGGCCATGATACTGAGTCGCTATTTCCAGAATTTAAGTGTTTCTTCAGCTATGAGAAGGGAAAAGGAAGTAAAAATGCTTAGGCAGCCTTAGTATATAATATTCTGATTGCCCTGTACACCCGCTTAATAAGCTTTTTTCCCCAACGTTTATAGATGAATGTGAGTTTTTTTCGGTCCCTGGTACGTAACACAAAACTCTTCTGGGGCAAAAAAGAGGAAGAATGCTTAGCAACCCGCTCTCATTTCGCGCTTTCCTGGAGCGCCCCGCTCCGTCAGCGGAAGCAAAGCCCATCCCCAAGACACACCTCCTCCTTTCTCCAGGGCCACTCCCGAGCAAGGCGGATTTAGGACGCTCCCCTTTTCTGTGCACGACGCAAAAGTAGTTCCCCAGTGGGTTGAGCTTAGAAAAAAAACAGAAGGGACTTGGCCACAGTCCCGTTAAGCCGCAACCACAGAGTGTACAAGGTACTGGCGTGCTGAGCCCCAGGTGTGGGGAAAGGAAGGCTGCCTCTCATAGAACGTTCACCACCCCCCACTTTTTTGGGGGGTGCGTAGAAGGAAAGAGTCTAGAGAAGCCTCCCATTCTCTGTCTCCTACCCTAGGGCGGGTCAGCGAGGACGCAGGGTCTGTCCTGGGGTCCTATGGGAGGGTGCGGGGAGGCTCGCGCAAAGCCCCGACGTACCCAAGTCACCCTTCACCTGGAAAGGAGTCGGTTGTTTGGAGGTCCCCGCCCCGCGGGGAAGGGCTCCGGATCCGACCCTGGTAGGTGGGGAGCAGCGGACCAGCCCAAACGCTGAGCCAATCCCGCCAAAGCCCTTAATTGCACGCATCTAAGATGGCCGCCCCCGCCCGGTAGCGGGGCGGAAACGAGCCCCTCTAGCTTGCTAGCCGAGCCCACACTCTTTGGCGAAGGCCGCCGAACTTCCGGCAGTAAATTCCGTGGTGTCCCGCCGCCGCCCGCGCATGCGTAACGAAACTGCCCACCACGAGTCGGGAAAAGTGGCGCTTGCGTATTAGCCGCACGGGTGTGTCCTAGTGGCCACTTGGAAAGGGGTGGGCAGCTGGCAAAGGGGCTAGTTAGCGCCTGCGTAGTACTAAGCTCAAGGGAGCGTTTTGAGTTGAACGATCTGGCGCGTCTCGAAGGCGCCTGCGTATTCCTTCCACTAGCGGTGGTGTCAAATCAGGAAGGCGGGCGTGGCTGCAGGGAACGCCTGCGCGTTGCTCCCCCAAAGGGGTGGGGCGAGCCCAGAACTGGAGTTAGTGGGCGTGGTCTCAGAGGCGCCTGCGCGGAGGCGGTTGGAGGGAGGCCCGATTCCCCTTTGTTCGGGTTCGCCATTTTGCTAGGCAGCGGCAGTGGCGGCGGCGGCGGCGGCTGGAGCCTCTGATTGGGTTTCGGAGTCCGGTACTGGAGCCAATCAGCGCGGGCAGCGAACCGGGGGAGCGAGGCACGGTGAGTGTGAGGAGCCAATATCCAGCGGCCCAGAGCCGGCCCCAGCGCCCCGATTGGCGGGTCTCGCTGACCACTCAGGAGAGGCCCAGGCGCCCGTCGAGCCCGGGGAGTCGAGCTGAGCCTAGCCCAGCAGGGCGGCCAGCGGTCCCGGCCTGGGGCTGGCGAGCGCCTCGGGGCACTCCCGGCCGAGGCCTGCAGGGGCCGCCCCGCGCGGGGATGGCGCCCCGGGGAGCAGGCACCTCGGGGCTCCGACCCTCGCAGGGTGCCAGGATCAGTTGGGAATGCGTCCCCGTTTCCCGATTTTTAGGCCCAGGGTCTCAGGCCCCAGGCCCGGGGCCACGAATGGCCCTACACTAGGGGACACATGCGCGCCCTGGGCCTCAGCGATTTCCTCCTGGTAGTTCTGGCCGCAAACTTAAACCTGCCCTTGCTCTCTCCACTCTCCGGCCCTTGGGGCAGGAAGCCTCCCCCGGGCCCTCTGCTCCCCTCGAGCCGGGTCTATCTGCAGCCCCTCTAGGTCGGGAGGGAGGCCTGGGGAGGGTGCGCGCCCCGGCAGCGGGGTCCCGAGTGCGGCTGGCAACGGGGCTGGCCCTCCCTCGCCTCGGAGCCCTACAGGCCCGCCCCCGCTGTCTCCCTAGTGGGGAGATGGGGCCGTTAGTTCGCCCACTCCTCGTGCTCCCCTGCGCCCCTCCTCCCAGTCCGCTCCGCCCGGGTCTCCGGCCCGGCGCCGTGACCACCCCTTTTGGCTCGTCATTTCCTCTCTTCCCCGCCCCGTTCGCAGTGGCAGGACCGCACACCTCCGTCTTGGAGCCCAACCAAGCGGTCTCCCTTTCTTGTCCGGGCTGTAAGACTAGTCCATTCGGTGCCTGGAACCCCACTCTTAGAAGATTGATACCCTTGCGCATTCTTTTTCCCGGAGTCTGCACAACTTGCTGTTCATATTACTAATCTTACCCACTGCTCATTTTGTGAAATCTCCCTCCCTTGGAAATGTAGTACAGTTTCGTTTTTTCCCCCCCTTTGTTTTTGCTTTCGCCTTTCTGTTACTTTGTGTCAGGCTTGACCCAGTCCACTCATCTCTTGGTTTATGTTTTTCTGACACACTTTCTAATCCTGTGTTAACGTTTTCTCAGCAGATGTTTAGAAGCTTTTAACAGTGTTGTGGGGTTTGCCTTAGGGTGAGAGGTTGCTGTTGGCAACCAATTATCCAGCAGTGTATGCCAGGTATAATCCATGTGTTGGGGAGCGAGTCCGTAGAGGTCAATAAGAACTGTGCCTACCTGATGGAAATTGACAGGTGAACAGGTAGTTAATACCTAACGGTTAGTGCTATAAAGGGGCCAAGTTCAGTGCTGTGACGTATCGATGCGTGAGCTAGCCTCCCTGAAAGGCTTATCTCCGCCGCACTTTTGACTGGCCTTGAAGAATGATGGTAATTCTTCCACAAGAAAGATGGAAGAGCATTGCTTGAAGAGAAGAAAAGCATATGCGGAGGAATCAAATTACACTGTTTGAGGCAGGAAGATGGGATAGGGAAGTGGGCAGTGGTAGTGATAGCTTAGGACGGAAAGGCCCAGTTGGTAAAATACTTGTATATCTTGCTAAGGAATATTTTGGAAACAGTTATTATTTTGTATGGAGGTTCAAGTAGAAGGGATCTAGAGCTACATTTTTTTCATAAGATTGAAAAACAAGTTTCTGACTTGTTTTATGGGTTCTGCCCCGTGATAGTGGCTGAGTTCTTTGGGGAAGAAGAGAAGACTTTTGTCCTAGGACTCGGAAAATTTTTACTCATGTGAATCATCTAGTGCATTCCCTGGCACATAGAGGTCTTCAGTATCTGGTGCCCATTTCTAAATTCACATTTAATGCTATACAACTGGTAGGTTTCAGAAAACTCGTATTCCAGTGCTCTTTCATTACTGAAACTTCGGGGACAGGTTTTATTTTCACTTTTTAGGATGAGTTTTTCATTGTTGCTTAAATCATTTTCTTAATTCATTTGATTGTCACATTATCCGCATTAGCAGAAGAGATGATAGGGCTTAAATAGTCTAAAAAGCATGTATATTTGCCTTTGGAAATTTTGTTTGTTTGCTTTTGGATACAGGGCTTTCCTCTATCGTCCAGGCTGGAATACAGTGGCGCAATCATAGCTCACTGTAACCTGGAACTCCTGGGCTCAAGCCATCCTCCCATCTTGGTCTCCCAAAACTTTGGGATTACAGGCATGAGCTACTGCGTCCTGACCTGAAATAGATGTTTTAACCTTAGTATTTAAACATAGGTATGTTCTGGTTACTTCAAAATCACTAAATACTTTTGCTTGGCATCTTTCTAAAAGGCATTCTAATCTGGTAACTTTCTTGCTAAGTACCTTTCAAGCTTCCACCAGTCTGCAGAAGAATTTCTTTGTCTGACATTTCGAAAGACAGTAGTGTGGCCCCAAGCTTTTCTTCCCGTTTAGTCTGCTACTCACATGCTGAACTGTTTCTGTTCTTGTTTTTATGCTCTGTTGATTTGTAGTACTTCACCTTCCTCCACATCATCACATAGCTAAATCTTTCTCACACTTAAGACCAGTTCATCCTGCAGGCCTCTGATAGCAAAGGAAAAAAAAGTTCAAATAGTACCTTTTCTTTTAAGCCTTGTTGATTTATCCCCAGCTGGAACAAATCTCTGTCCTCCAAATTCCCGCATCACTTTATCTCTTAGGATTCCGGTATAGGTTTTTACTCCATTACTAAACTTAAAGACACTTTGAAGTTAGACTCTTCGTCAGAGATTTCTTTTTATTTTTAAAACCTTCCGAACAGTGTCTGGCACATGGTATATAGTTAGTGGAGAGAAGTGCATTAGAAAGCTCCAATCCAGAAATCTGTAGGATGATGGGGAAGCTGGACAGCCCTTTGTTGTAGTCTAGTCTTTCATCCAACATGTATCAGGACCCACTTGTTGAGTTGTGAAAGAAATTGAGTGAGCCAATGCTGGGAATTTTAAAATAATAGAATAGGAAATATCTGCCAGGCATGATGATGGCTCACGCCTGTAATCCCAGCACTTTGGGAGGCCAAGTGGGGAGAATCCTTTGAGCTGAGGTGTTTGAGACCAGCCTGGGTGACATAGGGAGACCCCCTCTCTTAAAAGAAAAAAAAAAAAAGAATAGAAAATAACAAAGTGCATCTTGTATAAGGGTAAATACTTGAAACTCGTTTCAGTTATGTTTTATGCATTATGTGTGCACTGAGTTGTGATAATGAAATGTGTTTCTTACTAAGGGTTGTGATCAAAAAAGTTAAAAAGCTACTGTTCTAGGCTTTGCCTGGTAGTGATTATCAGCTGTGGTTATTCTAGGGCTTTTCATATGCTTACACTAGTTGAGTTTCTGAAGGTTTTAGCTTTGGAGTGTGTGTAGGTCCACATAGAATGGGTTCCTAGTGAGTGGTTGTTTAAATTTCAGCTTTTGCACCTTGGAATAGTGGGGCAAAGAGAATTACACTGAGAAGAGAATGCACTAGGAAGAGAATTTTCATGCTAGCCAGAATAAACACTCTTATTTCTCTCTCTTTGAGGAAAAACCATTCAAAACTTTGTGTTAAGAGCAAGAGCTAGACAGACTAAATCTGGCTAACTTAAGTTTGTCATAATCTTGGGCAAAGAGGCACTTTGGGAAAGACTATCGAATTGTATTGCAGTCTTGCTAACTGAATCTCGCAGTAGTAGGAACATACAACTTTACTGAAGCCAGTTGCTTATAGCATTAACCATTAATAGTATCAATATCATGATACAGACTAAATCACTGTCATTAATGTGAGAGAGAATTGCTGCCAGATTTGAAGCTGCTCTTCAAATCTTTATACTCTTCGAAGTATAGATTTAAATATTGCTAAATTGGTTCATTTATATTACCAGGATAAACTAGTTAAGAAGAAAATATGTTACATCTATTAGTCATTATCATGTGCTTCAAGTTATATTTTAGTCTTGTAAAGATGTAAACTTCTGGATATTAGTCAAAGAAAAAATCTCATATAAGAAGGAAATTTGGAGTTGGGGAGGCGTTGAAACTTAAAAGACATTCCTTTCATGATCCTTATTTTTAAAATAAATGTATTGAGACATAGTTTAGATACAAAGTATAATAATTTTAAGTGTGCATTTTGATGAGTTTTGACAAATTTGTACACCTGTGCAACCGCTACCACAATGAAGATATAAAACATTTTCATCATCCTACAATACTCCTAAGGCTCCATGCCAGTCAACCTCCCTCTTTCCTGTCTCCCTGTATTCTCCACTCCCAAGGAACCACTGATCTATTTTCTGTCTCTAGATTACTGATGTCTTTTGGAGATTTTATATAAATGGAATTGTGTATATATTCTTTTACATCATAACCTTAATTTCATTAGTTTACAGACATAAATGTATTGTGTATTAGAGACAAGATAGAATTTAGGGAAGGCTGTTAGTGTCCCTAACAGATTCACAGTCTGGCTGAAAACCTGATTTTCTATTCTATACCCAGAATCTCTGAGGGGCAGACTTAGTCAATCAATTCCAAAGAGACTGGTGTAAAAATCAGAAAACCAGTTGTTCATGTTGCTGATTATATTTGCTCCCTGTTGGCCAATCTATATGTAAATCCAAATTATAGCTAGAAATTTACCTAGTGAGCATTCCCTTAGATCAAGGGCAGTGCTTTGGAGAACCATATGGCCGCAAGTCCTCTTGATGTGATAACATAGCCTGTTATTTATGGCTCATAGATTCTTATATTGTATCCATTTTGATTATGAGTAATGGGGTTGATTGATTTTATTTTGATTAAATTTTGTTATATTTTCCCAACATTCCAACATTCATTTGGGAAATAAGAATTTCCCAAAATTCTTATTTTGAAAATAAGAATTTTCAAGTGTGCAGTGAAATCAAAGAAATTTGAAAATAAACACCTGTATACCTGCCAGTTAGGGTCTATTATTAACATCTTACTATAATTGCCTTACCAGATACTTCTCCACCCATTCATCCATTTTTTGATGCATTTCAAAGTAAATTTTAGATATCAGTACACTTCTTTCTAAATAGTTGGACATATACTTGCACATATTTTGATTTCTTCTTTCAGACTGTCTTGAGACACCTTGCAAATGATGAATTCCACCAGCATGTGTGGACTTATGGAGAGTGGTACTCTACTTTGCCACTATAATGAGCAGCTCAGTTAGGCCGCGTCATTTTATTATTCAGATGTTGGAATTTATGAGGGCCTACTGAAAAATAATCAGAAAGACCTATCTACATTTTTGTTTATATATCTGTCCTCCCTCCCATATTTCCAAGATGAATTACCCATTGCTAATTTATATCATTTTAATTGTTTAATGAAGTCTTTAATAAGGTTCGCAGTTATTCAGTTTATCTATTTGTATCCTTATTTTTGAAAGCGGATCTTCAACTCTTTATGAGAAGGGTAAATTTGGCTGCCATATGTAGTGGACCTGAGTAACTTGTTTGGTGGGAAGCAATTATGTGTTACAACTTTAAAGAAGCTTTATTCTCTAAAGTATATGTGCAAACCTGAAAATCAGTGTTACGTAGGCCTTGTATCAAAGTGATGTTGCAGCTTAATGAGTATCTCTAAGGTGCACGTATTGCTCTGACAGTATTGAAAGGTAAGGTTGTCAATAAGAAATGACTGAAAGCATTTTAGAAACGTGAAAATAACATTATGTTATGATTGTGCCATATAATCCTAGTTAAAAATGATACTGAATATAAGCATTTCCTATTCTCTTATCCTGTTTTCTTGCAAATAAAGTACAGTGATAAATTATCCAGGTTAATTGTCTGGTAAGGCCTTTATTGACAGTCTCACTTTAGTTTCTTTCCCCACCTTTCTAATAGGAGCGTACCTCACAGCCTTCTAGGATCTCCAGAGCGGACAGGAATCTCACTTGGAGGGACCATGGAGCAGTATACAGCAAACAGCAATAGTTCAACAGAGCAGATTGTTGTCCAGGCAGGACAGATTCAGCAGCAGGTATGGAAGTAAAACTGCTTTAAACATCACAGCAATGAAACTGATAACAGCACCACTCAATTGGTTGGTCTATTTCCCTGGGGAATTATTTGAAAGGTACCAGATCTTGTGAAATATTGGGTCTGATGGCTTGTGCTGAAATGCCATGTCTAGCCCATGACCACTTAGAATCTACTCTTCATGGGTGCCTGGTTATAGTAAATTGCCTCTTTTATCTCATTATAAGTAAAAACATCTAGTCTGGTTTTCAGATGGAAATTTGGACTTTTAAATTTTTCTGGATTCTATTTGGTCTTTTCTCTTCTTGTTTGAGCTAACTTGTGATTTAGTAAGGCTTTGGCCACAACAGACAAACCAACATAGCTTCCAATAAATCTTCTGTTCTTTGATTTGGTCTGCCACATTTTTTATTCAGAAAAGCTCTGGTTTAACATTAGGATAATACTTAGACAGTCATTCTTATGCATAAGCACATATTAGAAAGGAATTCCCTGCTGCTGGTTTATTCCTAATTAATAGATTGCTTTCTTGAATTTATACACAGGTTAAATTTTTTGATGCTTTATGCTTGGGTTTATTATAGTAAAATTTCACTTTTTTCCCACCCCTAGAAGAAATTTATTATGCTTCTATTTGACCTTAGGCCAAGATTGGTATTTTGGAAATATTTTGTTTTCAAAATGGAATTTAGCTAATATAGAAAGGTAGTAGGGAAAGCAAAGGAAGTATTGATGATGAGTTGTTCCCATCTAATGATCAAAGGAAGGAGCTACTCTTAATTAAAAGACAAACTCCCTTGATAGCTTTCCCTTCCATACAGCTGCTGTGGCTCTGGCAGGTTCCTTTAACTGCCTTTTTAGAGAAAGGGATTCCACAAAGGGCCCTCCATTCAGACCAGTACTCTGGAGGGTAGGTTTTTATTCTTTCAGAATTTGCCATTAGTGGATGTAAAAATAAGGTTGAATCATTGAAATGGCTCTTAAAGCAGTCCAGTTGGGTAGAAATAATCTTAGTTTTGAAGCTGGGCATGGTGCTGCATGCCTGTAATCCCAGCTACTCTGGAGGCTGAGACAGGAAGGTTGGCTTAAGCCGAGGAATTCAAGACCAGCCTGGGCAAAACAGCAAGACCCCATCTCAAAATAAGTAAATAAATAAAGTTTAAAAAAAAAAAAGAATCTTAGTTTTGGGACGTAAGAGCATTGACGTCATGAAGATGATTTCGGTTCATAGTGATTACTTCTCCTTTCTTAGTGATTGCATTTAAGCCCAGAATTTTTTATGGTAGTTTCAGGGCTATTAAAACCTAATCATTTTTTCTTGTGAACTCATTTGAGGAGATAAAAAGAGCATTAAATAATTGTGTAAGTAGAAGTATCAGATTCCTGTTTCTGGAGGGAAATATTGTATTACAAATCTTTGTGTTAATGATGACAACTGTTTTGAGTTTTTGAGTCACATTTTGAGGTCCACTCTGGAGACAAAGGGCTAATATCTTTAATGCTACTACCTTCAACAAAACAGCTTCAGTATAGGGAGTCTGTACATTTTGAAAGTCCTTCAGGCTTCCCTCCCTCTCCTCCAAGAGGTAAGGTGATCTCATGTCTTGAACTACACATTTCCTTCCTGACATATTTCAAGCTCTTCCTGTTCCTGTTCTCAGCAGCAGGGTGGTGTCACTGCTGTGCAGTTGCAGACTGAGGCCCAGGTGGCATCCGCCTCAGGCCAGCAAGTCCAGACCCTCCAGGTAGTGGTACCCTCTCTGATTCTCTGTAAGCACTGCATGAACTTCTCCTCTCCTCATGTCTGGTGCTGTTTGTGTTAGGATCTCCAGTAGGAATGGCAAAGTCAGTTGCATGTCTTTGATGCTGCTAACTTGTCTTTGAGGCTTATAAGATGCCAGTTTCCTAATGTTTTGTGCCAAGTCATATAGAGACCCCGTATCAACTTTCTGAGAATTGGATTTGACTAGCGTGTTTCTTTGAGAATGCCTGGAAAAGAAATGGTGTAAGTGACAGGAAGAAATTCTTGTAAGTGACATTAGAATTTATTCAGGGCTCAAACTCTGATCCAATTAATTGCATGGTAAAAATGTGTATTTGCATTATAATGGAGAAGGAAATATATACATGTATAGACACACATAAGCTAGGCTAGGCTGTGCTTTATTTTTATTCAAGGGGCAACTCAACTGAAAAATAATCATTACACTTGGCAAGGTTTATCTAAGCGCTGTGTCTTGTTAATCTCTTGTTAACTGCTATTGTTTCCACTACCTTTCCTGGGGAAATAGTGACCTGTCTTATTACTAGATCTGCAAAGATTGCCCCAGATACCTCTTGGTTAGGCAGAAGCAGGATATGCTTTCTGTAAGTCTTAGGTATTAAAGCCACTGTGATAATTCTTGGTTAATCAATACAGTTCTTTAGCATTGTATATGGCTAAGTTAAGTATCCTAAATTGGGTTCTAATTTGACCAGTTCCTATAAGAAATAGGAGTAGGAGCACTAGTCTACTCTGTGTCTGTAGGTTACTTTTATTAAAATGACTGTATTTTTGAAAAATTGGCAAGATTTGGGTACCCTACTTTTTCCCTCCATTGAATTGGAAATGATTCAAAGTAGAATCTAGAATGTAGAACTGGCATCTCACTTTATTGCTAGTGCTGCTAAACATCCTGCAGATAACTACCTCTTATTGTTATCACTTCACTTTATCCTTTCAGTCCCACCCCTACCCCTGCCACCAATAGTGTTTGGTAATGATATACAACCAACTTTGAAAATAAATTAAGCTGAAAGAAACTGAGCTTGTAGGCACTCCAAAACTGTGTTCAAATCTCACAGTCCAACAGCTTGTTAGTGTTTTTCATGCTTGCTTCATCTTACTCATATATAAAACAGTATTTTGGATTGTCATTAACCCCTTGTGGAATAGGAATGTAACATGCTCTTAACTGTATGGCTTCTTGTTTGATGCATGTGTCTTTGTAACATTTTTCTGTTGTAAATACAGTGAGCTCTTTGGAGTCTCAAATCATTTATCATGTGCACGAATAGCACAACAGTTGGAGAGGAAATTAAGATGATGAATAGATAGAAAATTATTAATAGTTGTATCTTAAAACTTGTGTTTCCTACTTACATAGATTTTATTTAAAATAAGTGGAAACACTTTATGGAAATAATATAAACCTTTCCTCTAGGGATCTGATTATTTTGGGAGAATTTTAAATAGTTATTTTGGTTATTCATGCTGCATGTATTCTGAGAAATCTCTCTTGATACAGAATATGCAAGCATTTGATGTAGCAAAAGGAATGGGGAAATAAGGGAAGGAGATAGCATGAGAGAGTCAGGCTGTAAAGTCCTTAAAAAAGTAAAGTAAAGGCTCTCAATGGACAGTTTAACAAAACTTAGGATTTCAGCGTTCCTGGTGATTTTAATACATTAGTGGTGGTGGCGGTGGTGGTGGTGGTGGTGGTGATTGTAGGAGAACCTCACTATCTAACCTACTCATCTAGGACAGAATGATCTTTTAACTAATTGCTGTTACTTGCACATACTTTCATTAAGTGTGAATATTTCAGTCATGAATATTCTGTTCTAAGTAATTTCTGTCAAAGATAGAGTCTGAAAATGAAAGTTTTAGACTGTTCCATGGATCATTCCAGTTTACTTGTAAAGCACTTTTAAAGCACTTCCAGAAAGCATTCTATTAGGTATTTTTGTATTGGGACTTAAGATGTGACAGAGCACTTGTAGTGACCTGGCTCCTACAGTAGTCCGTTTACTCATAGGAGGCTGAAATTTGTACACTTGACTGCTCTGTGTAATTTCAATATTTGTTGTTGCTTCTGATAAAGCTAAAATAACCATGTGGATATTATAGAGGCCAATGTGAGGAATTCCACCATGGAGACTGCAAACTGACCAGAAAGTATTTTTAAGAAATCTTTAGTAGTGAGCTCTTTAAACAACGCACATATCTAGAATTCAGAGTAAAATGAGCAGGGTAAAGGTATATATTTGATATTTCATTTTAGCTTGAGAGACTATAGGGAGAAAAGGGTCATCCTCTACATAAGCTTCCAGAGCTGCTTGCTACCCAGCTTCCTGGAGTCATTGCTGGGTACAGTTTGATTTACCTTCTTCACTTTATTTAGGATTTGTACTCAACCACCATCACCACCATCACCTTTCCCTCTCACTGCCTCCTCTCCAGCCTTCACAGAGACCATCCCTGGATTGGTTTAAACAGGCAACTAACCTTGCCATTATGATTAAATGTTTGTCATGGATTTAGCCCGTGTTTGGTGACAAATGCCTTATATCTATTGAGACTTCTCAAAGACTCTGGATATTCTCCATTATGTCTGATCTTAAAGTATTGAGCTTGGCATTTAGTAACAGGTATCATAGATATTTAAAGATAACTTGAGGACTTAAGACATATATTTTCTTAGTCTTTTCTACCTTTTCCTTTTCTAGCAAGACAGCAGAATAGTTCCAGTGATTGTCTTTTGGTAAAAACCATTTTGTGTCTTATGTTATTTCATTGTTTTTATTTTATTTCATTCTAGGTCCAAGGGCAGCCATTAATGGTGCAGGTCAGTGGAGGCCAGCTAATCACATCAACTGGCCAACCCATCATGGTCCAGGCTGTCCCTGGTGGACAAGGTCAAACTATCATGCAAGTACCTGTTTCTGGAACACAGGGTTTGCAGCAGGTGAGCAGTATTTAAAAATGTTGAGCAGTATATCAGAGGAGAGGTTTCAAAGAATAGATTATTACAAACTGTTTGATAATTGATAATGCATTTAACTGCTTCCTAACCCACATTTTGCATTCAGTTGATTTTCTGCCTTTATAGTACCAGTGATATAAACTAGAATTATGCAGAAATTGGACAGCTCCAGTAAAGACCAAGATATTAGACATGATCTTGAATTGCTGTAAAATATATAAAGAGGTTAGAATCTAGTTTATAGTGTATTTTATTTTAAAAGAAACAAAATGAATATTTAGAAAGTTAGAAAAATAACAAAATGAGCAAAAAGTGGGTCCAAATTTATTAAGTAGAAAACTGGCATATAGAAAGGATATATAAAACCTAGATTATTTAAGCAGACCAATAAAACAGGTAAATCCAGTTGAAAGACTGATTGAGAAACAGAAAACAAAAGTAAGCAAAGATGTAGAAGAGATTAAAGGAAGACCAGGCACAGTGGCTCACGCCTGTAATCCCAGCACTTGGGGAGACAGGCTGAGACAGGTGGATCACTTGAGGCCAGGAGTTCAAGACCAGCCTGGCCAACATGACAAAAACCCATCTCTACTAAAAATACAAAAATTACCTGGGCGTGGTGGCAGGTGCCTGTAATCCCAGATACTTGGGGGTTTTGGGCATGAGATCTCTTGAACCCGGGAGGCGGAGGTTGCAGTAAGCCAAGATTGTGCCACTGCACTCCAGGCTGGGCACCACAGCAAGACTCTGTTTCAAAAAAAAAAAAAGAAAAGAAAAGAAAAAAAGAAGAGATTAACAGAAATATGTAGAAATATGTAGAAATGTTACATACAACTCTGGTATCAAATTTTTAAATTAGGTATTTCTCATCAAGATGGCAAAAAAAATCAAAAAATCATTATATCCACTGCTAGGATGGATGTGGAGAAAAAGAATTATCATTATTTTGGTAATTTCAAACTGTGGAATTATTTTGGAAAGGCACCTCACTATCTGTTAAATACAATGAATATTTGAGCTAGCAGTCCCACTTCTGAGAATCTGTCCTATAGGAAGAAAAGCATCAATAGTAGGGAGAAATTACAGAGACACTTTTCATAGCATTGTACTAGCAAAAAATAAAATTGTAATCTGAGTGTCCATTAATAAGAATAAGGAAATGGTTGGAATAAATCATAATATATTCACATGGAATATTACATCATCGTTAAAAGAAATGAACTGTTGACTTGGGGTGGGTTAATACTGACATATTTTTAGTGAAAATAATTTGCAGAGAAATAGTGTGATCTCATCTTTGTAATTCATAACCAACCCCTCATGAGTATATGTTTATAGTCATGTAAAAGGGAGTATGAGAGAACTATTAGTTATTCTATCTAAATCTTTGTATTGTTTCAACAGTTATAACAGTCATAGTAATGTCTTAGTTTTCTGAAGGAATTTTAAGTTGAAAAAAGCAGCCATGATCACACTGCTCATAAATCAAACTTGTACTTTTGTGTATTCTCTTGTGTTTTCATGCATAATTTTGGGCATAACTGTACCATGCATATGGGGTTGTGTTTTCATTGTTTTTTTTTTTTTTTTTTTTTTTTTTTTAATCCTTTCATAATGTTCAGTCACCTTGATGAATCAGAATTTCTAATTTATAAAATATAGTTAAGGATTTTGGTTTTCATTTGCTTTTGTAGGTAAACATATTTGGGCACAATAGTTTTATTTTTCAACTGAATTCTCAGGATAATTTCTTTGGATTGGGGATTGCTTGGGTAAAGGGTAAGGGCATATTTGAGCCCATTGGCATATTTTTGCCAAGACAGAATTGTACTTGGGATTAAAAATAGTTTTCACATTTCTCCTTGCATAAATATATGAGGCTTTAAATATCTTTTCAACATGTGCTTTCCTCAATTCCCTATTGCTATATCCTTTCTGTTCTCTCTTTGCTTCCTCTCCAGCCCTGCTTGTTGTGCCTTCTCCACTGTTGAGTAGAGACAGTGTGGTATTGTTAGGATCAGTATACTGTGAGTGTAGTGATCCAGCTTTCATTACCAGGCCTGCCATTAAATAAGCTTTCTGATCTTGGCCAAGTTATTTAATTGTTGGTTTGCTCATCTAAAAATAAACTTTATATGAGATGATATCTAAGGTTCATTCTAGCTCTAAATTCTGTGATTTTTATGGGATTTTATTTTGCTATAAGGAACCTTCAAAGAGTTATTTCCCTGCTTCCAATAGAGCTATAACTAACCAAGCTGAAAAAAATATATTCTGTTACATAAGTAAAGCTCTCTAGGTGAGATTCCATAGCCTCCCTTATAATGCTTAAGGCTTTACTCCCCTTTGTATAGGAGTTTTTTTTTTTTTCCCTCATTAGTGTTCTTTGAGTAGCCACTTTTTAAAGAAGAGTACTTCTTAACCTTTTTTGATTTGTATTCTCTATTTTAGAATCCTAGTAAAGCTTGCACCCTCTAAGAAAAAGTACAGATGTCCAGTCTCATGAAAAATTCTGCATATAATTTTAGATTAAAATCCTTGGCCTGAGAAAGACACTAGAGCCAGAGAGAGAGCCAAGAAATAGAAGAATATTGGAAGTTGGCATATAATAAAAGTGGTATAAACATATCAGTGAAGAAATGGCTGAAGAATGATACAGAAAAGAAATTGATTTCTACTTCACACTGTATTTTAAAAAATATTTGCTAGGTGGATTAAAGATCTAATTTTAGGAAAGTAAACTTGGAAAATTCAAAAGAAAATTATAAGAGAATTTTATGCTACAGAGAAGGATTTTTTAAAACAAATTGACTATTTTAAAACATAATATGCATTGAAATACATCAAATAAAAGTAAACAAGGTGAAAACTTGGAAAAGATATTTTTAATACATATAACTGAGTTTGTATTCAGAATATGTATAAATAACTTTTATGTATTTATACAAAAGTAGAAAAATGGACAAAGAATATGAATAGATAGAGGAAATCCTAATAGCCAATATAAACTTAGAAATGAAGTTGGTTCACATAACCAGATAAACTTGTTTAGTTATTTGCCAATACTTTTTAAATGCCGATTAGCTAAGTATTTGGAAAAAATAATTAAGAAAACCTAGGCAATCTATCCCCTAACAAAATAGGATCCATGAATGTCTCTAAGACATGGAACCCATTGACCTGTTTTTTTCACCTTCCTTCCATCAGTAGTCCTTTTTCCTATCAGCTGGTAGACTTTGTGATAACTTAAGATTCTAGGCATGTGCTTCTTTCCAGACCAAGGTGGTCCCAAGTTGAAATTATGGATGGAAAGTGACCTGGCTATAAAAATCTAGCTTTCTGAAAGTATCCTCCTTCCAAACTGCCATCTCTGTTGAAGCAATGCTCAAAAAAAGTTTGTTGATGGAATTAATGGTCAAAGAGGTAAAGAGAAGGTTACTTAGTAGTAGCCATGCATTCTGGCTTTTAAGTTGAGGAGGTATTCTTGAATATAAAATACTAGAAATGTTGAACTCTGGGGCTCTCCTCACTGCTTTCTCTTTTGTGCTTAAAAAAAAAAATGTATCCACTAGTTATATGAAAATAGGCTTTTGTACACCCAACATTTAAAGGGTTGTATTGCAGTTTTTTAGTTCCAAATTTTAGAGAAATATTTTCGAGATTCTTGTCAGGTTTTGATAATACTCCTAATAAAGTGGCTATAGCCATTAAAAAAAGAAAGAAGATAGATTTGGATAGCACATGATCCCTTGCTTTCCATAATTGCTTTCTAAGGTTTAGCTATCCAATCCTAGGACCAAATAGGAGATACAAATTAAATCAACAAAAATTTGATAAACATTAATGACAGTAGTAAGTATTGGTGAGGTTATTGGAAACTAATAGGAGGAATATAATGTGTCACACTGCCTTAATTATCTATTACTGTATAACAAATTATCCTAGAAGTTAGCAGCTTAAAACAACATTTGGTGAGGCAGGTGGATCACGAGGTCAGGAGATCGAGACCATCCTGGCTAACACGGTGAAACCCCGTCTCTACTAAAAATACAAAAAAAAAAAAATTAGCCAGCCATGGTGGCAGGCGCCTGTAGTCCCAGCTACTTGGGAGGCTGAGGCAGGAGAATGGCGTGAACCCGGGAGGCGGAGCTTGCAGTGAGCCGAGATCACACCACTGCACTCCAGCCTGGGCGACAGAGCGATACCCCGTCTCAAAAAAAAAAAAAAAAAAAAAAAAAGTTTATTTGATAGTTTCTGTGAGTTAGGAATCCTGACATAGCTTTGTTGGATTCTTTCAAGGTCCTCTCAAGCCCCTTGTCAAGGTGGTGTCCTGGGCTGCAGTCGTCACATTTGACTAGGGTAGAATACATTTTGGGTTTTTTCTTTGTTTGTTTTTTTTGAGACAGGTACTCGCTCTGTTGCCCAGGCTGGAGTACAGTGGTGCAGATCTTGACTCACTGCAACCTCTGCCTCCCAGGCTCAAATGATCCTCCCACCTCAGTTCCCCAAGTAGCTGGGACTGCGGGCATGTCCTACCATGCCTGGATAATTTTTGTATTTTTCAGTAGATACAGGGTTTTGCCATATTGCCCAGGCTGGTCTTGAACTCCTGACTTAATCTGCTCACTTCAGCCTCCTAAAGTGCTGGGATTACGGGCATGAGCCATTGTGCCTGGCTGTCAACATTTTTAATATATATATTATTTCCTCTGTAAAAAAGTACTTCATTATTCACCAAAATGGCAATGTTAAAAAAATAATAATAAAGCACTTTAGAGTATATTTTATTTTTTTATTTTTTTTTTTGAGACGGAATCTCACTCTGTCGTCCAGGCTATAGTGCAGTGGTATGATCTCGGCTCACTGCAACCTCCGCCTCCAGTTCAAGTGATTCTCCTGCCTCAGTCTCCCAAGTAGCTGGGATTACAGGCATGCACCACCGTGCCCAGCTAATTTTTGTATTTTTAGTAGAGACAGGGTTTCACCGTGTTGGCCAGGCTGGTCTCAAACTCCTGACCTCAAGTGATCCATCCACCTCGGCCTCCCAAAGTGCAGGGATTACAGGCGTGAGCCACACCACGCCCGGCCCAGAGTGTATTTTAAATATACATGCTTTTCAATATATATGATTATACCACTGCTATCTTTTATAAAAACTGAGATTGATTTCTTAATATCAGGTATCCAGACAGTGTTCAAAATTCCTTGATTGTTTCATAAATGGAAAATAAGTTGTCTCTACTTCATAATGGAGGGCAGAGCAGGACTTCTTTTTTCCTCTTCAGAACATTTTCTGCTTTCTAGAGAAATGTGGATAACTCTCAGGACCAAAGGAGACCAGTGTCAGTAGAGTACAATCCTTTTTTATGTTCTTTTCTGCAGATACAGTTGGTCCCACCTGGACAGATCCAGATCCAGGGTGGACAGGCTGTGCAGGTGCAGGGCCAGCAGGGCCAGACACAGCAGATCATCATCCAGCAGCCCCAGACGGCCGTCACTGCTGGCCAGACTCAGGTAATTCCACTAGCTCTGTCACACAGGAGCACAACTGATTTGGAAGAGTCAGATAACTGAGTCAGATATTCCATGTATAGCATGTATAGTAGAAAAGGGGATGAAAACCATAAAAAAATATATTTTTGGCCAGGCATGGTGGCTCACACCCGTAATGCCAACACTTTGAGAGGCCAAGGCAGGCTAATCACAAGGTCAAGAGATCGAGGACATCCTGGCCAACATGGTGAAACCCCGTAAAAATACAAAAATTAGCTGGGCATGGTGGCACATGCTATGTAATCCTAACTACTCAGGAGGCTGAGGCAGGAGAATCACTTGAACCCAGGAGGCGGAGGTTGCAGTGAGCCGAGATTGTGCCACTGCACTCCAGCCTGGCGACAGAGTGAGACTCCATCTCAAAAAAATAATTTTTTTTTTTTTTAAGGACTACATGGTTCTTCGTTAGTATCTTTGGGATCTATTGAATTGTGTCGTTATTTATTTCCTCCAGACACAGCAGCAGATTGCTGTCCAGGGACAGCAAGTGGCACAGACTGCTGAAGGGCAGACCATTGTCTATCAGCCAGTTAATGCAGATGGCACCATTCTCCAGCAAGGTAAGTGTACCCATAAGTTTCCCTAGGACTTCTTGGGGCAACTTTTTTGTCCCTTAGGCAACTGATACCTTTAGAATTTGAGTGGTGAACTTGACACCACATATTTTTTGGACAAAAAAAAAAAAAGATTTCCTCTAGCTCTCCATTGATTGTTGGTTTCTTGTCACCATCCATGACCAACAGTGATTCCATGTGTAGCAGTTTCTACAGTGGTTGCTAATCTAGGGATTGTGTAAGCTTTTAGGGAAGAAGTGTTTCTAAACAGAAGATTAGAAATAGGGAGTTTATTGGGAAAGAGAGAAATAGATCAAAAATCAAGTTGACTTTAGAGTGCTGTTGCTGCTTATGTTTTTTTCTGGGTCACTCCATTACTTTAAATGACTATTACGTATACGGCACTTTTACTTAGAAGAGTTCTCAAAGAGCCTCTAGTCTAGTAGGAGAGACATGTGAACAAATAAATACAATGCAGGGCCCTCATGGAAGTATGTTTTAGGAATAGATAACATAAATAATAGAGAGATCTGTTTGGTCTGGGAGGAGGAGTGCACAAACTGAACTTGAAGGCTTTTGGAAGCACTTGTTAGTCAAATAGTGAAATCAAAAAAGGACATCCTTGTTAGATTCCATGACTTTGTGATTGAAAATTTACAATATACAAGATCCAGAGAGTGCACTGTGTGCTCTCGTATTACTCGAGGGAGGCCCTGAACTGGATTGAGCCCAGGCAAGAGCTCAAACAGAATGGTGAACAAATCCTGAAGTGCTGCTGTTGATAGTCTGGGGACTTGGAATGTTTGGTTTAATTTTAAGTTTTAATACTACAACTGACTCATTGTCAGTTTGAGATAAACAAAGTATAAGTTTTAAAATCTCTATTCTGAAGCAGATTGCTCATATGTACAAGAGCAGTAGGTACAGCTATAGTCAGACTGACCTGTAGAAGAAGAGACTGCCAAACCTTTTCACCTTTTGAAAACTGCTAAGGATAGAGTTACTCAAAACTGGGACCTAGAGAGTTAATAGAATTACTCTCTAGAATTGTGATTATATTTGTGTAATAGAATTGTGATTACTTGGATTATATATAGCACGCCAGAGTGGGAGAGTACTTTTTCTCCCCTTGTGTTTTTCAGTGTGTTTTGCCAGGATCAGTGAGTGTGTACCAGATAGAAGAGGGACTAACTATGTTCCCTTCTTTCTGTTCTGTGTGCCTGTTTTTTGTTTGTTTTATGTTTTGTTTTCTTAAAGTTACAGTCCCTGTTTCAGGCATGATCACTATCCCAGCAGCCAGTTTGGCAGGAGCACAGATTGTTCAGACAGGAGCCAATACCAACACAACCAGCAGTGGGCAAGGGACTGTCACTGTGACACTACCAGTGGCAGGCAATGTGGTCAATTCAGGAGGGATGGTCATGGTAAGAAAATGTATTTTTCAGCTTTGTCTTCGAAATTTTCTTGAACATGCAACTTGATGCCTCCTAAAATTTATTATGTTGACCTCTTGGGATTGAGATCGATCTTTAAGGCAGTCAGTAATCTACTTTTACAATAACATTATGACAAACCATAATTCATTCTGAGCACCTACTGTGTGCCAGGGACTATTCACCAGGGACTATTCTAGATGCTGGCGATAAAGCAATGGATAAATAGTGATTTTATGCAATTCTTTTCAGAATTCAAATAATGAAGGGAATAATATATTAATCTTTGAGAAGTAGAAAGTAGTATTGCCCATGATGGATGAAATAAGAAATAAGCTAAAAATTAGAAAGATTGTAATTGATAGAGAAACCAAAAAAAAAAAAAAGTGTGATATAAATGTATTGGGAAGATAGGAAGACTTGGGTGGTGTGAGTGAAAGCTAAATCCTCATATGTCAAAATAGGATGTTAAAATGCATAGATTAAGAATGAGTAACAGAAGTCTGCACAGAGGTGGAGGAAGCTATGAAAAGAAACAGAAGCAAGCCTGGCTCAGTGGCATGCACGTGTAGTCCTAGCTACTCGGGAGGCTAATCCAGGAGGATGGCTTAAGTCCAGGAGTTTGAGCTCAGCCTCAGCAACAAACAGAGACCTTGTTTCTACGAACTAAATGATAAATAAATAATTTTTATAAAAGATTCAATATAGTTATTCAAAGCAGTTGTATCTGGGAAAGAGCTGTGGGGTACAGGACTCTTGTTACTTGTTTTCACGTACATTTAGTACAGTGTTTTGATGTTTTTTAAGAAAAATTAGGATTGAATTATAAGTTAACCATTAAATTATTTTTATAAATATAGGCATTTAGTAGCACTTAGTCTCATCTATTTTTGTGCTGTTTTTTTGTCTTACGACTACTGTTCCTGACCATTAGATGGCAGCGGAAATATCTACAGCCATGGGTAGACGTGAATTAGGGCATGCTTATATAGTTTCTCAGAGTGGCACCTGAACCTCCTATGACACAGTCATCTGGGTGGGGTGTTTGTTTAAAGTGCAGATCTTTAGCATAAATTTCTCCAGGGATCTGCATTTACCCAAGTACCCTATACAAATTACTTTTTGTGGCATTTAGAAAAAAATGGATGAAGAGAAACCAAGAAACTCTATGTCCATACTTCATGCCACCAATAAGCTCTGGTTTCCTGTTCACACAGATGGTTCCTGGGGCTGGCTCTGTGCCTGCTATCCAAAGAATCCCTCTACCTGGAGCAGAGATGCTTGAAGAAGAGCCTCTCTACGTGAATGCCAAACAATACCACCGTATTCTTAAGAGGAGGCAAGCCCGGGCTAAACTAGAGGCAGAAGGGAAAATTCCAAAGGAGAGAAGGGTGTGTATAACATTGGGAAGGATATAGGAGAGCAGAATAGCAGGGTTCTGCTTTTGAAATTATCTTTTATATGGCTTGTTTTCTCATGTACCTTCCAAAAAATTGATGTTAGATACTTGTTATCTCTTTCCTAAGAGTTAGCATTTGTTATTACTGTATGCAGCTGCAGTTATAATAACGAAAACAAACAGTGACTTAAATAAGATGTTATTCCTTTTCATACATAAAAGTAGTCCAGAGATAAATTATCCTGGACTGGTAGCACATTTTCACAGTTCTCAAGACCTGTTTCACTGCTTTAATATTGCTAGTGTGCTGTTCATAGTCCAAGATTCCTGCTTAGACTCCAGCCTAGGAAGAAAGGGAACAAGAAAGGTACCCTTTCTTTCTTTTTTTTTTTCTCCTGAGACTGAGGCTTGCTCTGTCACCCAGGCCGAAGTGCGGTGGCACAATCTCAGCTGACTGCAACCTTCCTTCCAGGTTCAAGTGATTATCCTGCCTCGGCCTCCCGAGTAGCTGGGATTACAGGTGTGTGCCACCACGCCTAGCTTATTTTTGTATTTTTAGTAGAGGTGGGGTTTCACCACGTTGGCCAGACTGGTCTCGAACTCCTGACCTCCAGTGATCCACCTGCCTCGGCCTCCCAAAGTGCGGGATTATGGGTGTAAGCCACCATACCCGGCCAGGTACCCTTTCTTTCAAGGAAACTTTCAAGAAGTTGTGTACCTTTCACTAGCCAGAATTTAGTTACCTGATCACACTTAACATGCAGATAAGGCTAGGAAAGTCCATCCAGGTGTGGTGGCAAATGCCTGTAGTCCTACTTGGGAGGATGAGGCAGGAGGATCATATGAGCCCAGGAATTCAAAGCTGCAGTGATTCATGATCATGCCACTGCAGTCCAGCAGCAAGGGTGTCAGAGTGAGACCCTGTTTCTAGAAAATAATAATAATAATAAACTTTAATGCTAGGAAAGTCTTTTTACTGAACACTCATTTGCTCAAATGAAATTTGGCCTGTTATTAAAGCAGAGGGAAGGGTATATTGGGAAGTATAGGTGGTAATCTGTTATTTTTTTAAAAAAATTCATACTGTAAGCATTCACATTCTTACATTCTTACTAGTTATATATGGTTAGCTATCTTACTTACTAGGTGTTTTCTCCAAAGCTTTCATCATCATTCTAAGTCATAATTGTCCCTTGTGGCTTTGATCCCAGCTGTCTTAAACTTTAGAGAATGGAATTTGTGCACTAGATAACTGTGCTGGTTCTGGATAGTATTAATAGTTAAATGGTTTTATTTCTCATTTTAGAAATACCTGCATGAGTCTCGGCACCGTCATGCCATGGCACGGAAGCGTGGTGAAGGTGGACGATTTTTCTCTCCAAAGGAAAAGGATAGTCCCCATATGCAGGTAGGAATACATATACCTTTTATTCTTCTCTTTATTACCTTGTATTGACTTGAGTTGAAGACTTCAGCAGTGTCCTCTTGCTATTTTCATACTCTGGGACTACTCACATTCTCTAAACTAGATGCAATCTTATGTCACTTTAATCTTAAAATCACTAGGCCAGGCTTGGTGGCTCATGCCTATAATCCCAACACTTTGGGAGGCTGAAGTGGGAAGCCCAGGATTTCAAGACCAGCCTGGGCAACATGGCAAAACTCCATCTCTACAAAAAAAATACAAAAACTAGCCAGGCCTGGTGATGCATGCCTGTCATCCCAGCTACTTGGAAGGTTGAGATGGAAGGATAACTTGAGCCCAGGAGGTTGAGGCTACAGTGAACCAAGATGGCACCACTGCACTCCAGCCTGAGTGACAGAGTGAGACCCTGTCTCAAATAGAAAGAGAACTAAAGGTTTTTCATCCAGTGGTCTTTCTTTGCTCTTCATCTTTGTCAGTTATTACTATCCATTCTTTCTTGAAAGTCACACTTTTCTTAATTTTCAAGAAACAAGTTTTATTTTTATTAAGCAAGTTTTATTACCCTATCACAAATATAATTTGAATGTTTACTTTTTTCCCTTCTAACTGATGTGAGCCTGGTCTAATCCTCTCTTCTTTGGCTTAGGTTTATAAAATAACTGCCTAATTTCGTTTCCCTTCTTCCACTCTTGTCCCCCTCTAGCCTACTCTCCACATCCTAGTGTCATCTTTTTAAAATGTTTATCCTATCAAGTCACTGTTCTGCTCAAGCTCCTTCAATGCTTATCTTTTCCCATTTGCACTTGGACTGACATCCAAAGTGATTACTACTATGCCCAGCAAAGCCTTGCATGCTCCAGCTCCTGTCTAACTTCATTTCTACTTCTTGGTCTCTATGCTGCTGCTTACTGTTCATTGGTCTATTTCCTGCCATGGGCCTTTGTCCTTAGAATTTTCAGTCTGTGTGCCCTTTGCTCTATCTTTTTCATGGCTATCTCCCCATCTGTTAGGTCCGGGTTTAATTAAATACCCTATCTAGAGTAGGTCTCTTCTCTCTCAGTATTTTCTTACAACAGCTTTTCTTTTCTTTTTTTGGAGGCAATGGTGTGATTATGGCTCACTTTAGCCTTGACCTCCCAGCTCAAGTGATCCTCCCACTTTAGCCTCCCGAGTAGCTGGGACTATAGCCACGCACCACATGCCCAGCTAAGTTTTAAAATTTTTGTGGAGATGGAGTCTCACTTTGTTGCCCAGGCTGGTCTCAAACTCCTAGGCTCAAGCAATCCTCTTGCCTTGGCCTCCCAAAGTGCTAGGATTATAAGTGCACACCATTGCACTTGGCCCTTTTCTTTACAGTGTAATAATAATTAAGTTGTTGAATTTTTCGAGATTGTTTCCTTCACTAGACTACAAGTTGTATAGAGGATACAGGATTGTTTTGTTCTCTGTTATATTTATTGGACTTAGTTCTATTTAAGTAAGTTGTATTTAAGTACTGACTTAGATGTATTTGTTGGGTTTAGTATCCAGTTCTGAACCAAGCAATCAGTGTTTCTTGAATTAATAGATTCCTCCCATTTGCTGATACTCCATTCTATATTAACATCACATTCCACTTGCACTATTGCAATATCCATCAAATTAATCTCCGGTCTCCTCTAATTGACCTTATATAGTACTGCCAGATGGTTAAAGTGTTTTTTTTTAACCTGCCAGTCCCCAGGTCAAGGATGCATGCTATTAATAGTTCCTCATTTCTTAACTGCATCAAATCTCAAACTATTTCTGTATAACGCTGAGCAACTTTGCCTTATCACCCCTCTCAACAGTCAAACTAGGTTTCCTCGGTGTCCCCACAGATGAACACTAACAACTCTTCAGTGCTATTAGTCCTCACCTGTAGTGTGAGAGCCCCTCCTTTCTCATTGCTGTTCATTCATACAGTGTGTGAATGTGGGCCTGACAGCTATAGGAGGGCATTGTGCCAGGAACTCTCCTCATTCTTTGTGCTAACAATATGATCTTGGTCAATTCAGCCTCTTTATTTTTATCTGTAAAGTGGAATACTGTTGATACTTTACAGCAATGTTGTAGAGATTTCATTCAGTAATCCACATTAGGCATCTATGTAGCACTATACCTAGTGCATGGTGAGTTCAGTAAATGCTAGTTGTTTTTGCCCATTGTTCAAGACCCAGTTCCAGTCTTCTGTCTCCAGAAGTCTTTCAGCTTTTTCTCAGATCCTGCCTACCAAGGCTTCAGAGCCTTGGTATGGGGGAACTAAAGGTGGTTCTTGCGGAGTGTTGCAAAAAGCTTCCAAGGATTTATCCTTGTGTTAACACTGTAGGTCTTAAGTGAGAAACAGCATATAGAGTTTAGTGGAAAAAAGATTAAATGGGAGTCAGGAGATTTGGGAGTTAGCCCTTGCTGGGCTCCTAACTTTCTGACCCTGACCCTAGTCCAGGCAAATCACTTTACCTATCTGGCCTTCAGATTTATCTGTAAAATGAGTACATTAAAGTGTATAGATTCTAATGATTCTTTCCAGCCCTGCTAAGTACTTAGTATTTAAATGATGATCAAAAAACAGTGACAAAAATAGAGCATGACATGGTTTCTCTGGGTCTTTTCCTTAGCCACCTGAATACTCTTAACCCTTAAGTATAGAGAACAACACAAGGTTCTTAGGAAAGAGATACACTAACAGTTCTGGAGTGTTTCACCATGGAGCGCAGGCCAGACTTCAAATTCTTTTAAGAATAAGGTTTATTATCTCTTCTTTCCTAATGGGGCTGCACTTAAGCCATGTATGCAGACTTAAGATGTATTACAAGCCTTTGATTTACTTGGTAAAGTTATGTGTATTCTCTTGAGGATAAGTAGTGAGCCATCAGTCCTGTTGCTTTTGCAAAGGACTTTAATTATCGTGTCATCTTTGTCTCTAGGATCCAAACCAAGCCGATGAAGAAGCAATGACACAGATCATCCGAGTGTCCTAACCCCAGGCCTTATGATGGAGCTGATCAATGTCATGTTTCTCACCAGTTTCTCACTGTTCCAGGAAATTGATCAACTCTTCCAATGGGACATTGACGATCACATTCTGCCCTTTTCTACAGGACGGAAACCACTTAGTTTTTCCTAAGTGGCTCAGTATTACAATTGCAGCAATGCCTGGCAAATTGAAGTTGCAAGCCTTTGTCTACTCTTTCAGTCAGGACCTATTTCAGACTGTTGATGACACTGACATTTCATGGATTCGGATGATGCAAGGAGACACATGCCACCCCAGCAGTACACAAAGCACTTATGTTGACTGGTGAAGTGAGCCAGCCATCTCAGCAGGGAAAAACAACCTTCTCAACCAAAACTGCAATCAGGAAAGCAGCAGCCCACTCCTTCCCATGGAATCTAGACAGTATTTATCCCTCTGGTGGGGGAATCTCACACTGACTAACTGAATGGACGCTTTGTATTCAGAGATGGCTTCCAAGCAAGGAAGTTCTATCTTGTGATATGGAAACAATAAATTTCTGAGATACATTCTTCTAATCTGTGGTAATAATAAGAATTCCTGTCTGCCCAGATGGTAGATTGGTATTTCTGGACTCTAGCCAAGAAAAAGCTAACTCTGGGGATAGAATGATAAAAGACTCAAGCACTAAAAATATACATTGCTGAATCTCTTTTTCTAGCTTTGAAAAGTTGTGGCCTGCTTGTCCCTCTGTTGACTGGTCATCTGGACCATCGTACTTGCTGTGGCTACTTCTAAGACAATGTAGAGGATATTGAACCTTGAAACTGCCTTTCCTAAGTAGAGAACAAGACTATTCAACAATTTCTTTGCCGAAGCACTGAGGACATTTGTAGTACTCCTAAAGGGAGAGCCAAACTAGAGATTTTCAGTCATAGACTTTGTGACAGCATTTGGGGAACTGAAAGGTTCATGTGTTTCATCCTAGGAGGAGAGAGTGGGGCGGGGGGGAGAGAGGGAGAGAGAGCATGTACACCCATACGTTATCATAGAGCACGATTCTCCAGTGGATGGATACCTGGAGTGGATCATTAAGATGAAGAGAGTAATTCACACTCTAGAACCTTTAACAAGCACTGAAAGGAAGAAGCCTGAGATTTGGTCCTTGGCAATTTCTGGAAAGCACTGATCAGTCACGCTGTCCTGAACAGAGTCTAAGTTACCCACTAAAGCTTGAGGTGGATGTTGGCTTCACTCCCGCAGCACAATGCTGGCCCTAGAAAACGAGCATTTTCATTCTTCCCATGGCAGCTGATTCTTTGGTGCCAGTTTTCATGTTTTCTCCATAGGCCTTGTGCAGAAAGATTTTCTCATTGCATCCGTACTGTGAGAATAAACTGCAGACTAGAAAGAAACATGCCTGCAGGATCAGGAACTGGGCCACTGTTCCCAGAATGGGTTGTGCCTCAGAATTCTATTTCTCTTTTAGATGTTGAACCCTGAGAGAACTAAGATGATATTTCAGAAGAGTTGGCTGCCTTCTCTGGAAACAAGGAAAACCCAATAATTCTGAGGAACATTGGTGGTCAAATACCAAGAATAAAAATTGGTTCTTTGACTTCAGCTTAACTGTATTAAGATAGAAATTAAGCCCTCTAAAAACACCACAGAGAGATCACTGTAATGATAGAAATGGAGGTACAGAGCTATGCAAAGGAAACAGGAAGTGAAATCTTCCTAGTCCCAGGAATCTGGTAATCTGTCCTGGCTTCCAGATGTCAAGGGCTGATCCTTTGGTAAGCTCACTAGAAACTTCTGGCTCTCTACAAGAGTTTGGGATATTAATGTTATTCAGTAAGTCCCAAGTTTTTCAGAGGATAGATTACTAACAATGAGGAATTTATATTCCTTGGTTAATTTAGGAGACTAAGATGCAGAGTTCAGAAAGAAATTATTGAGATCTAACTCTGAGTGCTTAAGCCGCCAACAGTTAGAAGATGCTATTTATTTGTGTCTGTAAGTTTGTACATAGTAATGCCAACCTTGTTGCTGAATTTTTTATTTGTGGGGGATGAGTTTGAATTTTGTTTGAAATGCTTCAGTTGTCATTCTGTCATTGCATTTCAAATAGCTCATGACCCTTTTCTTGTGGTCACTTTAGCACACCATAGTAGCCCACAAAGTTGGGGCAGGGTATTGACATTTGGATTTTTTCTTTGATTCTAGTTCTTTTATTCATTTTTATTTGTGACTGTAGTGATGACTTCACAGATGGAGAAAGAGTGAATGGATGAATGGATAATTGGTTTAATGCCTAGTTATGCAACTTGAGTGCTTTTTTTTTTTGCAGGATAATTTAAAGTGTATATATTTTAACTGCACTGGTACATTGAACATGTCAGTGTCGATGCCACTGGACCAACAGAGCATTTTGTGGCTATAGGGTGCCTGGTAATAATGTCTTGATTTTTCTTTGGGACTCAACTATATCGAAGGTTTTTCCCCTAGCAGTATGGGGTGTACAGGTGATCGATCATTAATGTCATTGCAATTGTTATTTTTTAAAATAAATTTATAAAAATAACCGAAAAGTAATGTGACTTTTGGGGAATCTACAACTCCTGGGTTCTAGGTTGTGTTTCCAATGTTGAAATTGTGACCTCTGCCGACAAGACATGTCTGCATGGATGGTGTCTCTGTAAACAGTATCAAACTTGTAATGTCTGGGCCCCTTAGCTTTATCTCCCCTTAATTTCTTCCCTTTTGGCCCTTCCACCCTGTTGAAGAGATACTTTCTGTCACCCCTGCAGGCTGATCATACATTTGATGCTACTACTGAAAGTGTTTATCAAAATGTGATGAAAATTAGCCCTTATCACAAAAACAGCCTTGATTAAGTATTGTAGAATTACAGGTAGTGAAGATGTACTTTTTACATTTTGTTAGATTTTGTTTTGGCAGAAGACCAAAACAAAAGTACTTTTCTGATGGTTAAAAATCCACAGCATGCTCACCTTGTTACTATTTTACCTTACGGTCGCTGGGAATCTAAACAATAAAGACTAGAAGCCTCCGATATGCCATTGTCACAAACGAGAGACAAACAGCCCCAGGTAGCATTCATGATGAGAGCAGGAGACCTGCCCTGGCAGATAAGAGGAGAAACTCACCACAACAATGAAGGAAAAGGACTGACAGTATTCCATAGATTTAGTCAAACTGCTTGAGTTTGGCTTAGATTTATGCCAGTAGAACCTGTCCTTACCAAATTCAGAGATGACCCAAGATTCTACTCTGTGGTATGGGGGAAAGACATCTCGATATTTATATCAACGGCTTTACCGCAAGAGCGTCTACACCGCCCCCCGTTTCCTGTAGAAAAGACAGCTTTGCTCCTTTGAAAGCGCGGACTGCAGCACCTCCAGCCCCTTCTCCCCGCGGAACTCGCCCCGCGAAGGTTGTGGGAAGGTGGTGGGGCGGGGACTGCAGCCGCTTCTGATTGGCGTTGCCCCAAGGAAGCCCGCGCAGATTGGTTGGCGGCAGGACCCCCAACAGAGCCTGCCATGCGGATTGGCTGCTACGCAGCTGGACCCTGTTTCCGGTACCTGGGCGGGTAGCTATGGTGACTGGCAGGCGGGATGCGAAGCCGCCTCTGTGGCAGGTGGAGGCCCGCTTGGGTGCACTGCTTCCCGACCTACTGGTCTTTCGGAAGCCCCGGAGATCGGAACCCGAGCTCGCCACGGCCCAGGGAGTCCTCCTAGGCGTCCATGTGACGGGTGAGGGCGATGGCCGGCACTTCAGCCTCCTGGCCTGCGGGAGAGGCGGCCGTTGGGTCTAAGCCCCTGGAGGCCGCGACGGTTACAAACCTAGCCTCCCGCGAGCTAAGGCACAGTTTAGCTTCGTCCCGCGGCTTCCGCAGGAAACTTTGAGAGTCTTCGTTTTAGCGTGGGAAGACATCTTTTGGGATGAACCAGCTCAGCCCTTGAGCTCACCTCAAAGATGATGAAATTGAAACTCAGAGGAAAGGATTTTTACAGGACCACGCAGCGGGCTTTGAACCCGTGTCTCCCAACCCCGAGCATTTTCTATTAAGCTTTCTGTTTCAGTTATTTTATTCTTTCAATTAATTCATTCTTGGCGTCGTTAAGTATGTGCTCGCCATTGTTCTGGCCGTAGCTATCTAGCAGCCACTCCTAGAGACGTTCGTTTAACAAATACTTATTCTGTGTCAGGGATATGAAGATGGGTAATACCAGGTGCGTGTCCTCACCGTGTGAGTGATTCTCTAGCCAGACATGAGGAGGGATCCTGTTGTTTCCCATAGCCAGGCAGCTGCCTAAGAGGGTGGGGGAAAGAGCTGGCTCCAGATGAAAAGGGCACCATCTCCAGCTCCTAGAAGCAGAGAGGGTGGTCCTGTGGATTCCAGTGGCAGCGGCAACCAACCTGGCCCTTAGTAGTTTCTAAGTTACACCATGCTAATGGATAAAGGAATTACTCAGCTTGAAGAGATCTGCTTCCTTTACACCAGGCTGATGTGTGGGGAGGAAGGGGCCAAAAAGTTTAGGATTTGGAGTTAACATGGTAATTTCTGCTTTGTTGGTCAGGGTTTACAGCATTAATGGACAGGTTCAGCCTGACCTGCAAGTCGGAACGTGACATGGACAAACTGGCCCACATCTTCAGTTATTACATTAGTGACATCGTGGAGCGTGAGTGATCATTGTAGGGTAATAAGGTGTGGTGCTGGGTTCCTGAGGGTTTATAAAAGAAGGTGGTCAGAAGTACTTTAAAACAGGTACTAAAGGGTCATTCCTTTAGCATCATTCATCTTTGGTTTCTTCAAGTTGCCACTGAAAAGCTAGACCTTTGCCTATTATCTGCCATTCTACCCAGTCTTACATTCTATTGACTCATTGTTCAAAGGTGGGGCAGGAGGAGCTAATTTACTTTGCACATTTGTATTTTATTTCAAAATAAAGTGTTCTAACAATAATGTATCTCAAGTGTGTATTTAGACCAAATTTATAAAACATCTTTTTATTCTATTATTATATTTTGATCCTGTGAGGAAGGAATAGGTGTTTTCTTATTTTCTGCCATGTATTAAGCTTTTAGATATTTGCCAAATTTCCAGTATCTGGAAAAAAACTCATTTGTGCAGTACCCATGTTTTGAGTACCTACTCTGTGACATGGACTGTAATAGGTGCAGGCAGGGCAAGAACCCACTCTTGAACTTTTTGGTTAGGCCTACCCAACAGAAATTACTCTGACCTTATACCTTTTAGTACTTAGGTAACATTCTCATCCTTTACTGACAGCTCGCTATATGTTTCTGTCCATCATTCTGAGATTCACCAGAATAATTACTTTGTGGTATCTCCGTTAAGAATTTGATTATTTGACTTACCTCTTATCCTTAAGGAATACATATGGAAGGGTGTTTGCTTTTTCTCATAGGTTTGGATGAAGGGGAAGATAAAAATTCTGTTATTGTGTATGTACTCTAATACCAGCAACTGCTGAGTACTAGAAATACAGGGCAAAGTAAGACAGAGTACCCTCATTTAGTTTCCATTTTAGTGGGACAGACAATAAGTAAACAATAATTGTAGCTTCTATATTCTATTAAGGAAATAAACATAATATAGTGGTATAAAAAAACAAAATAATTTTAGGATGGGGAGTGTATGAGACAGAGTGGTCATAGAAGGCTCCTCTGAGGAGGTATTATTTAAGCTGACACATGAAGGATGAAGGGAACAGCTTGTGAAGAACTAGGGGTAAAGCATTTCCGACAGAATACCAAGTGCAAAGGTCCTGAGACAGGAGAAAGCTTGGCATGCTCTAGGAGCTAACAGAAGGCCAGTGCAGGCCAAAATGTAGCTTGCAGGGTGAAGAGTGGTTTGAGGCAAGGTTGGGGGTTAGTAGCTATGAGATCACCAAGCTCTGTAGTCCATAGTAAAGAGTTGGAATTATATATTTCTGTATAAAGGAAAACTGGAAAGGTCTAGCCGGGGAGTAATATGATCTGATTAACACTTTAAAACTGATTTTGGCTACCGTGTGGAGATTGAATGCTGGTGGAAAGTGAATTTAAGAATAGAAGCTGGAAGAGACAATTGTCCTGGAAAGATGATGGAGATTTGGTCTAGAGCAGTGGTTCTCAACCTCAGCTGTGGTTGCATGAGGAGCTTTTTGATTGTTTTATTCTTTTTTCTATATTTTGTTTTTTTTTTTTTTTTTTGGAAGAGACTGGGGTCTCAGTATGTTGCCAAGTTTGTCTTGAACTCTAGAGCTTAAAAGGTTCTTCTGCCTCAACCTCTCAAATAGCTGGGACTACAGGTACCGTACCACCTTGTCTAATTAAAACTCTTAATGCCTAAGCTTCACCCCAGGCCATTTAAATCAGAATTTCTTGAGATTGGCCCAGGAATAAGATCTTTTAAAGTTTCATAGGCAATTCCAATGTGCAGTCAAGACTGAAGATTGTTGGTGTAGAAGTATGGCAGGGGAGCTGCGTGGGGTAGATTAACCTGAAATATATTTTGCAGGTTCAACAGACAGGAGTTGCCAATACATTAAATTTCAGTGGGAAGTGGTGAGAAAAAGGACTCAGTTTTTTGGCTTTCATAAATGAATTGATCATGCCATTTACCAAGACAGGAAAGACTGAACATTGAGAAAGAAAATCAAGAATTCTGTTTTGAATATGTTGAGTTTGAGATGCCAGTAAGTCTTTCAAGTGGAGAATGAGTCCATTCAATTGGAGAATCCACCTATGATTGAGCCTGGAGCTCAGAGAAGAGATCCCTGTTAGAGATGAAAATGTGAGTTGATGGCATAAAGTGGGACTTAAGAACCGATTGAGTTCATGTTGGAAGAGCGTAAATAAAGAGAAAGAGCCTTTGGCTGAGGCTTGAGGAACTCCAGGGAAGGATTATGATAAGGGAGAAAGAACCTGAAAAAGAGACTACAAACAGCCAGTGAGGTAGGATATTGTGGTGTTCCTGAAGCCAAAGGACAGTTCGTGTCTCTAGAAGAAAGCTGCAGCTAGCTGGGTTGAAAATGACAGCTGTCAAGTCAAGTACAGTGAGGTCAGAGAAGTATTGAATTTAGCAAGATTAATGCTGTTGATGACCTTGATAATTTGAAGTAGTGGAGGTGGAAGTCAGAGTAAGCTGAGAAAAAGAATGGCAGAGAAAACACTTAAGAGTAAGAGTAAATGGGAGATGAGGAAAATATATGTAGCCAACTTTTTTGAGATTTGGGGGTTTTGTTTGTTGTGAATGTAGCAGGAAAAAAAAAATGGAGCTAATAGGCAGAAGAGAAGGTAGAGCCAAGAATATGTGGGTTATTTTTGTGTGTTTTGGTTTTGTTTTTTGCTATTGATGAGAATGTTTCAGTAGAGAGATTAGAAACAGTGTGAAGTTCTCAAGAAGGTAAAAGGGGATAAGATTCCTATCACAAATGGGGTGGCTTTGAAGAGAGCAGGAATACTTCCATTTTAGAAAAGATGTATGTAGGTGCAGATAGATTTGGGGAGAAAATGACAAGAAGGAAGAAGGAACCTGAGTCTTGGAGTGAGCAAATGGACAAGAATGACATGAGGATAAACTCAGTAGGCCATTCTTTTGACCATATATGATTCTGCCCTGATCTGGTTTATATCTGATTTTGACTCATTTTCCTCTCTCTTTCTTACTTGATTTCAGATGTTCTCTGTTTTGGAGGGGATATCCTAAATATCACAGGTATTTTTTCAGTTTTTCTAAATACTTAAAAGACTGTGAGTGAGGAAGACTATGTTTAGGTGGAATTCAGCATATTGGTTTATTTAGCATTGTTTGATTAATAGGTACTGGATACAAAGATGAGGAAGACATAGTCTGTGCCTCAAAGGATCTCCCAGTCTAATGGAAAAGCTTTGCTCAAATTAAACTCTCACATGCTTTGCATTTTTGTTTAGATTGAAGGACAGCAAAATAAGTGCCAATAAAGCATTCTTGAGAAAACTAATGAGAAACTTGGTCATTAATAGCAGAAGCTAAGCATGAGATGGGGAGGAGTCAAGATGTCCTATCTGGAGAACTCAAGATCACTAACAGCTGTATGCCCCGGAGTTGGCCTGTCTTCTTATTTAAACATAATAAAACCAGCCATCAAATTAGATATGAACTTGAACCTACTTTTTATGAACCTTTTGCTAGTACCTCTCCTCCTCTGTTAGTATACTGGTGGAAGGAAGATTACCAAAAATATCCTTAGGATCATTTAAACTTCTACCTAGTTATGTTTTTATGTACTGGATGATTTTGAGGATCTAAAGCAGTATTTTAACCTAGCATAATATATATAACCAAGAAACCTTGCCTGATAACTTACATAATATCCACACTGGGTCGGCGTTACTGGGACTTTGCCCTGGACCAAGTAAGACTAGATATTTGGTCCCCGTCAGCCTATCCTGTGTCTCTGCAGGGAACATGCTCCTGGCACTCTGGAGAGTAGAACAAAATCAACTGAGTGACATCATTACCTTGGTGGCAAAATGCAGTCTGGAGAAATTTGGAATCTATCATACCAGAGAAGGCCAGGACCTGCTGTTAAAGATAGGTAGTACCTCCTAAAAGAGTGATCCAGTTGGGCGAGGGGGAACCCACTATAAAAACCTCAAGATAAATGATAAACTGGGAAAAAAATATTTGCAATTCATATAGACAAAGGGTGAATTGCTCTACTAGGGAAAGAGCACTTAGAAATCAAGAATATGGCCGGGCGCGGTGGCTCAAGCTTGTAATCCCAGCACTTTGGGAGGCCGAGACAGGCGGATCACGAGGTCAGGAGATCGAGACCATCCTGGCTAACACGGTGAAACCCCGTCTCTACTAAAAAAAAAAAAACTACAAAAAAAAAACTAGCCGGGCGACGTGGCGGCGCCTGTAGTCCCAGCTACCCGGGAGGCTGAGACAGGAGAAGGGCGTGAACCCGGGAGGCGGAGCTTGCAGTGAGCTGAGATCCGGCCACAGCACTCCAGCATGGGTGACAGAGCGAGACTCCGTCTCAAAAAAAAAAAAAAAAAAAAAAAAAAAATCAAGAATAATACTCTTAAGAGAAAAATGGACAGAGGACGTGAGTAAATTGTATATAGACAAGGAAATGCATGTCTTTTAACATGTAAAAAGAGGATCAACATTCATAATAAGAAAAATGCCAATTGGAAGTACACTGACTACCTCTCTTACCTATAGATAGGCAAAACTTCAGGTGCTAGACAATGTACTCTGGTGAGTCTGAGGAATGAGCTTTTTCTTACTGTGAGTGAACAATAGTATCAGGGTGACTTGGCAATCTTTATTGTATTTATTTTTATTGTCTTTATTGTACTTTTATGTCAAGAAAACTAAACCATATAAAAATATATATTAAAAAGTCTTGTTTTCACTTACATACCATCTATACTATTTACTCTTACAAGTGCATTTATTCCTTAACCTCACAATCCTTCTGGACATTTATCCTATAGGTATATCTGCACACATATGAAATGTTGCGCGTGCAAGGTTATTGATTGTAATATGGTTTGTAATTTTAAAACATTGAAAACAACTTATTTATAGGAGACTGGTTAAGTAAATAATATGTATACTCAATAAGATTATCTGCAACTTTAAAAAAAATAAGATGTCTTGACATGGCAGTATCTCCAAGATATAGTTAAGTGAAAAAAAGTAAGATACAAAACAGCGTATTTAGTATGCTACCATTTGTGTAAGGAGGAAAATAGAAACACTGGAAAAATACACAAGAAACTAATAAGATTACTAATATCGGGAAAATAGTAAAGATGGGCATGTAGGTAGAAGCAAGATTTTAAAATATATATTCTTTACAGTTTAGTTTTTGAACTATGTTAGTGCTTGACAGAATCAAAAATATAACACAATATAATAAAATTAAAAGCTATATACAGAGGCCAAAGTTTCACCAACGGCAGAGTCAGGATTGGAGGGGAAGTTCAATACACAAAGCTCCTTCACAAGGGTTCAGAAACCTCTTTAAGGGCAAAAGTTGACTCCAGCTGTTCTTTTATGTTTTGAGGAGCAGTGGTAAAGAATTATATTCTGTTTTATATGGCATCTCTTTTGTCCTGCCATCTTTCATTTCTTTTGGTTTTTGTCTTATTAAGGATAATTGATACTATACATTGGCATATTTATACACTTTTGAAACCATCACCACAATAAAGATAGTGAGCATACTTATCACTCAAAAAGTCTCCTTGTGCCCCTTTGTACATTCTTCTTCCACTGCTCTCCTTCACCATCTCCAGACAGACAAAATGTCCATCTCCAGGTGTATTATATAAGAGAAGGAAATCTGGGGGAAGATTTTTTTTTTTTTTTTTTTTTTGAGATGGAGTCTCGCTCTGTCACCCAGAATGGCATGCAGTGGCACGATCTCAGCTCACTGCAACCTCTGCCTCCAGGGTTCAAGCAATTTTTCTGCCTCAGCCTCCTGAGTAACTGGGATTATAGGCACGCACCGCCATGCCTGGCTAATTTTTTTTTTGTATTTTTGGTAGAGACGGGGTTTCACCATGTTGGTCAGGCTGGTCTCGAACTCCCAACCTCAGGTCATCTGCCTGCCTTGGCCTCCCAAAGTGCTGGGATTACAGGTATGAGCCACCGCGCCTGGTTGTAAGGTATTGTTATTTTTTTGTTTGTTTTTTGTTTTTCCATTCTTTTTTTTTTATATATATATACTTTAAGTTCTAGGATACATGTGCACAACATGCAGGTTTGTTACATATGTATACATGTGCCAAGTTGGTGTGCTGCACCCATTAACTCATCATTTACATTAGGTATATCTCATAATGCTATCCCTCTCCCTCCCCCCACCCCACAACAGGCCCCAATGTGTAATGTTCCCCTTCTTGTGTCCAAGTGTTCTCATTGTTCAATTCCCACCTATGAGTGAGAATATGCGGTGTTTGGTTTTTTGTCCCGTAAGGTATTATTTTTAAAGGTTAGCTCACCTAAGACTTCTGCAGCTGAGGGCAATAACAAGATTGGCATGATGCATAGAGCCATGTGGGGATTCCAGACCCCTCCTGTTGCATAGTTTCCCAATTGAGTTTGGCTATTCTCCATTTATCTCATTTTTTCTGGATAGGTCTGTCTGCAGGTCGGATTTCCCAGGTTATTGTTGGAGATGAGCGGCAGCAACACCTCTTGGTGATTGGGCAGGATGTAGATGATGTCCGGTTAGCTCAGCATTTGGCTCAGGCAAATGAGATTGTCCTATCCTGGAACTGCTGGATGCTCTGCGAGCAGTATATGTTTGAAGTGGAAATCATGAGGGAGGATGAAGCTGTGAAGGTAGGAGGCTAGCTTCATCTATTCACATCCTGAAAAGGCCTTCCTACTACACAGGGCAATGCTCTGATAGTGTTCACGTATTGCCTGGCCAAACCAACGACCATTGGAACTCAATTTAGGAGGGAGGCTGGGAATATTCTCCTATGAAGATAGATGAGGTAGAACAGTGAGGCTGAGGAGATAAAAGGCAAACAACGGTGATCCTCAGCCTTTCTTGTGTGGGGGCACAGAATTAAGCAGTTTCCTTTCCGTAGTTAAGAGATATGCGGATCATTGACCCATTTGATTTTGATGAGCATTTTGACAAGTGCCTCGATTATCTACCACATTACCGTACAAGTGCTGGTAAGTTACTTTGTCCTTTCTACCTAAGCCCCAAATTTTAAACATTAATTTTCCACATGGCCAGGGACATTTTATTTTTCTTTTCTCAGAGACTCTAAGAACTGCACTGGAATTGGATCCACACTCTGAACTTGACCAAAAGCTGCGGAAACACATAATGAAAAACCTTTTGAAGAAGGTTATTTCCTAGTTCTTGAATCCTCGTGTAGTCTGTGTGTGTGTGTGTGTGTGTGCACGCGTGCATGTAAACAGGTGTACAATTCTAAGTGACAACTTTTTTGTATTACCCAGTTAATCTCCAGCACCCTATTGTAATTCCAGCAGATTTACCCATCTGTGCCAACATAATACGGTGATGAACATGTCTTAAACCTTTAGCTAGATTTCTCAATCCTAGAAAGTAGAAACCATATTGTTTTTTAGTTTGTTCTTCAACAATTTAGTACACTGTAAGAAGGGTATAGAGTGTATGTTTGGTAAATATAAGTTGACTGATTGTATATATATATGAATATATGTGAATTCCTTAGTAAGAGTGTAATGACTAATGGATGTGTCAAATTAACTCTTAGAGAGTAAATCTTGACAGATTTCTTCAGTGAATTCTGCCTAGTCAGTTTTAATTCCAAGTGCATTGGTTTGTATATCTTCTATACTGAATTTTCTTTTAAGTTTTTGCTGAGACCCTTAAGTTATTTTCTAATATATACCATGAAATACATAATTAAAAATGCCTGAACATGATGCTGATAGTTGAAAATACAGGTAGGTAATTCAATGTGTCTTTACAGATTGATGAAGGCCAGCCTGTAGAGTATGTATCTGAATTCCGTACGGTGACTCTGGTTTTGGTCAGCCTAGAGTTCCACAAGACAGCTTGGATGTTGCATTTGTGTCATCTTATCCAGGAGTCTGCCTTATACATCTCCACAGTCATTGAGAAAGGGGGTGGCCAGCTGAGTCGGATCTTTATGTTTGAGAAAGTAAGTACAAGGGAACTTGACCCATCAGCATTAAAGGTGAGTGTGGAGTGATGATCTCCCACATAACACAAGTGTAAGTCAAATCCCCTGCTACTTATTTTGTAACAAGCTATATTACATTAAAACTTCAACTAATGTTAGTTAAGGAATGGGATGTTCTTGTTAGTTTAATTTTCAGGGTTGCTGAGGGTTACTCTCCATGTCATTTTTTATTGAATTCTTATTGAAGAATCCTTGTGAAGCATAAAGAATGTTTTTCTGGTTCTATTAGTAAAGCAAATGTAATCAGGTCTTTCTCAGATAATTAAGGATCTTGAAAAAAAGCAGAATCTTAATACTTGACATTGTAAGTGATGAAAATGTGGACAGATAGACTTAGCTCAAGGTATATACTAGAAATTAAATTTTGAAAAGTTCTTGATAGCAATTTTCTTGTGTTTTAAATTTCAGTTCTTTGAATAGTTAAATCAAGATTTTTTTAAATGTCTACATTGCTGGCCAGGTGCGGTGGCTCACGCCTGTAATCCCAGCACTTTGGGAGGCCAAGGCAGGCAGATCACGAGGTCAGGAGATCAAGACCATCCTGGCTAACACGGTGAAACCCTGTCTCTACTAAAAATACAAAAAAAATTAGCCAGGCGTGGTGGCGGGTGCCTGTAGTCCCCGCTACTTGGGAGACTAAGGCAGGAGAATGGCATGAACCCAGGAGACGGAGCTTGCAGTGAGCCGAGATCGCGCCACTACACTCCAACCTGGGCTACAGAGTGAGACTCCATCTCAAAAAGAAAAAAAAAAAGTCTATGTTGCTGTAGCCCAGAGTTTCCATTTTATGAATCATGTAGAATCCTATATTTCCAACAGGAGAATGGTCAAGGATAGGGTCTGGGTTCATTCAGGGGAGCTGGTTTAGTTTAGGCAAGCCATATTCCTTTCCCAGGTAAGTGTCTCATTTCTTTGTTTGTCATGTATCCCAGGGCTGCATGTTCCTCTGTGTTTTCGGCCTTCCTGGTGATAAGAAGCCAGACGAGTGTGCACATGCCCTGGAGAGCTCCTTCAGCATCTTTAGCTTCTGTTGGGAGAATCCTGCTAAGACCAAGTGAGGAGGAAGGTGGGGCAGAGAGGAGCTTCTCAGGCCCCAGGGGCTCTTCAGGCAGGGTAGGAGGCAGTAACAAGTGGCAGGGATTCAAGTAGTCCAGAATTTGCCTAATGTGAAGGGAACATGCTAAGGAAAGTGAGCAAACAAGATCTATTAAGAAATCACCAGATACAGATCTCTGTACTGAATACCCAGGGGAAATAAAGATACATTCCCATTCAGCGGGTCAGGAAAAGGGGAGAAACAGAACAAACATACCAAGATTCGAGAACACTGCAAAGGAACAAGCAAATGTGTAAATTAATACGATGCAAATAACATCCCTGTGGAGAGGATACAGAATAAAGGCTGCCTGTCTACAAGAGAGAGTATGAGAGAAGTTGTGGAGAAATTACCTAGATAGAAAGGAACCATAGCTGGTTAGCGCTCTCTTGGCTTTCATTCTGGGTCTTTCACAGATCTTATTGCTTTTTCTGGCCCTTACACTGAACTGATCTCCCTCTTCCACATCCACCCCTCACCGAACCACCTTTCACAAAACCTAACCCAGATGAAGGTATAGAAAAATCTATTTTCCCACTAGTTGCATTATGATAAAGTTGGTTGGAAGTTTTCGATTGACTTTTTAAAATAGAAAGCTATGGAGAAAGTGTGTACATGAATGAATTTTTAAAATAGTTACTTCCAGTGTTAACATTGAATCAGATTGGTTTGCTTGCCATAACTTAATTCAAAATGGATAAAAATTGTATCAAACATGTAAATAGTGCTTTAACATTTATAGAATACTTTAGTATATGCTACCAATGTGAAAATTTGTATCCCTCTTTATTTTTTGCTGTTTTTTAGAGACAGAGTCTCGCTCTGTTTCCCAGTCTAAAGTTCTGTGGAACAATCACGGCTCACTGCATCCTCAACCTCATCCTTCCAAGTAGCTCAGACTATAGGCACATGCCCCACACTGGGCTATTTTTTTTTTTTTTTTTTTTAGTAGAGACAAGGTCTTGCTATGTTGCCCAGGCTGGTTTCGAACTCCTGAGCACAAGTGATCCTCCCACCTCAGCCTCCCAAAGTGCTGGGATTATAGGTGTGAGCCACCATGCCCAGCCCCTCTTTTATATATTAAGGAAATTAAGGTCACAGAAGAGAAGTTACTAGCATATAGCAGAGCTTTTAATGAAACCCAGATCTTCAGTCTTCAAATCCTGTGTTGTTTCATTACTTATCCCCCAGCTGCCTCTCATAAAATGCAAATGCTCCCCAAAAGAATCACATATGCTATTAATGTGATATAATTATAGATACACACTCATAGAATGTTAATATTGGAAAGGAATTTAGAGATTATCTGATCCAAGCCTTATTTTAGAAATAAGAAAGATGCTACAGTTGCTTAATAGATACTCAGACTCTTTGCCCAAGGCAAATACATGTTAACACTGTTAACACTTATTTCAGGTTTGGTGGGATCTGCAGATACTCCTACATCCTACCTCCCAGTCTTATCTCTAGTGTGGATATGCTGGGCAGTGTTAGTCAGGGTTCTCTTAGAGGGACAGAACTAATATATATATATAGTTACATATAATTATATATGTTATATATTATATAGAACATATATATATAAGTATTAACTTACACAACCACAAAGCCCCACAATAGGCTGTCTGTAAGCTGAGGAGCAAGGAGAGCCAGTCCGAATGCCAAAACTGAAGAACCTGGAGGTCGATGTTTGAGGGCAGGAAGCATCCAGCATGGGAGAAAGATGTAGGCTGGAAGGCTAGGCCTGTCTCCCTCATTTCACATTTTTCTGCCTGCTTTATATTCATTGGCAGCTGATTAGATTGTGCCCACCAGATTAAATCTGGATCTGCCTTCCCCAGCCCACTGACTCAAATGTTAATCTCTTTTGGCAACACCCTCACAGAAACATGCAGGATTAATACTTTCAATCCTTCAATCAAGTTGACACTCAGTATTAACCATCACATGGACCATCCCCTCCAGTGATAGTCTGTTCTGTTCTTGAAGTTTGTATTGCCCTGTGGCCTTCAAGGATCCCACCCTTGGCCCTTACTCTTAAAAGAGTCATTTCTTTGGCCTTTAGAGACTGTCTTACAATGCCCTTAAGAATGTCTTCTGTCACTCTTAGGCTGTAACTTGGTCATTTCCATCTTATTTAGTTTAGAATATAATAGATGTTAAGAACTAGATGGGGTATTAGAGTTCATAAAATTTGACCTCTTTAAAGAAACTAAGATCCAGAAAGGTTATGCTGGTAAGCCAAACAGATGTCAAAGCCTCAAAGCTAAGTTTCAAGGTCAGTGATTTTTTCCTTGAAGATAATTACCAATTCAGTATCTCCCGAAGTGTGTTTGTTAGAATGTTATTAATCCCTTAATATGCTCATGAAAAAAGAAAAGATTTTCATGACCAAATATGTCTGGGAAGTGACGCAAATTATATTTCCTTCTTCAAGGTTCACAATGAACATTAACATACCAAAGGTTCTGAGTAGTGTTATGGGAAAGAGATGTGTTATATTTAGTTTTAGTCAGCATTTCCCAAATTTACTTAGTCATCAAACACTTTTCTCCAGAAAGACCTATAAACATCCAGAGGAACTAATGTTCTAAGGAAGATAATTTTGGAAATGCTGAGCAGATGCTAAAGATTCAGAGGTACCTACATGGCCTCGGTAGCAGATACCATTGCTCATTTCTCTCTGCATCACATCAGCTCTCAGACCCAAAACTACTTTCCATGTCTTCTTTTTCAAAGACCCTGTTCACCTTGAGACATCCTCTGAATTCCTCTTTCTAATCTGAGAAATAGCTTCAGCTTTTAGCTCATTTAGAGGAAAGATGATTCCCTGAGTATTTCCTCAGGATATTTTTGATACATAGGGAGTGCAGTCTCAGAATGTCATTATTATGGTTTTTCAGTACCAGAAATACTTTATATACAATTACATGTATCAAATAAAGAGTATATTCTTTATCAATGCAGAAAGGTTTTAAAGGAAAGAAGGAATATGGATTGCTGGGAAAAGCAAGGAGGAATAATAAAGTATAATAGAAAGAAAAAAGAAATAAGAAATAACTAAATGATAAAAGTATTATTTGTTGATGATTGACTTGTTAATAGCTGAATTTCTGGCATGCATAAATGCATTCATTCAACAAGCATTCCTTGGACACACTTATGAGCCAGGCACTGTGCTAGGTGCTATGGACATAAAGAGAAGTCAGATTTTACCAGTTCAGCTAAGTAAACAACTAACTTTAATAAAACGAAATTGAAGTACAGAAATAAAATGCTATAGGAATTACAACAATGTGCTATGGGAAGAAATGGTTAATTGTCCCCAGAGGCACCAAAGAAATCTTGACTATAAAGATGACTTTTGAGACAGGTTGAGAAGAAAAGTAGTTCAGCAAATGGAGAAGATGGGAAAGGGTATTTAGGCAGAGGAAGCATCATGAAATATTAAAAAATTTTCAGTCTTGCTCTTCATATGGCAGCAGAACTGACAGCATGGTCTTCTTGTCTTAAGTGTCTCTTTTTTTCACCCTGGGGGCAGTGAGCTGAGTAAATGAATGGTAAGAGACTTTTTTTTTTTTTTTTGAGACAGAGTCTCACTCTGTTGCCCAGGCTAGAGTACAGTGGCGCAATCTTGGCTCACTGCAACTTCTGCCTCCTGGGTTCAAGCGATTCTCCTACCTCAGAATCCCTCAACTAGGATTACAGGCACACACCACCACGCCCGCTAATTTTTATATTTTTAGTATAGATGGGGTTTCACCATGTTGGCCAGACTGGACTCTCGAACTTCTGACCTCAGGTGATCCCCCCACCTCGGCCTCCCAAAGTGCTAGGATTACAGGCATGAACCACAGCACCCAGCCAAGAGCCCTTAATCCTGTCTTTTGAGGAAGATAAATAATTTTGATTGCTTAGGAGATAATAGTGTTAACATGATTGCTACTATCATGTTCTCTCTGAACCACTGAAAATTGTTTATAGATTTAATATGAGAGTATGCCTCATTGCATATCTTTCTCCACCTGCATATCTTGTTACCTGTCACATGAAATTTTCATGTCAGTGAGTAAATCTACTTATTTTGTTATGTATGAATTGCTCCTTGCCACCTTTGGGCTTTTGCCTCACCTAGAACAGTATATGCCCTCTTTTAAAATAATTCATATATCTAACACTCTTCCGTCCCTAGAGAGGTAAGACTACTTCTCCCATTACCTCTCTCTACTCCAAACACCTCTGTTCACGTCTGTGCTGTAGCCATCTTGAAGTACTTAGTTTTGCATGACCACACAAGGCATCTCAAAGCCTTTACCTTTTCCCACCAGATAGTACCATTCCCCCACTTTATCAGTTTCTTCAACTTTCAAGGTCCAACCAAATGTCCTCTCCTTTATGAATACTGTATCTACTCTTCAGTGTGAATTAGTGCATCTGTTCTGTTTGCTCTGCTAATGTCAGTCTCTAATATGGAGTATTTGTCTTGGTAATATATAAGTATCTCTTCACCTCCCTCAAACCTACCACCCTCCTCCCCAAACTTAACTTCTCTAGGGCAGGATATTTTAAATATCCAGCCAAGTACTCAGTACTTTGCACACTTCTCAGTGCTTAGTGAATGAAATGAATGTATGTATGCATGAATGAATTTTTAAAATATTACTTATTAAAAAAATTTTGTTCTAAATGTAAATTTACTTCAGAAAGCCTTCTGTCTGCAGTCCTGACATTCTGATTACTCCTTAACTATGACATTCTAGCATTATTTGATCCATTAACCCTGTATTGATACCTCTTGATCTACTTTCATTTTTCGGTTTTATCTGAGGCAATATGGTATAGTAGAAATAATATCAGTCTAAGAGGCAAGAGGCCTGGATTCTCATTCTGACTCTACTGTTGGTTTTTGCTATATAAATCTGGGAAAGTTAACCCCTTCAATTTTTTTTTTCTCAAATGGTATTTAAATATTTTCCTTACCCCAGGTGTAAATTTTTTTTTTTTTTTTTTTTTTT